>NC_139674.1:10788008-10801387 GCF_951799395.1 Argentina silus
TACAAATGATCTTGGTCCTTTTTTAATAAGAGGCGCTTCCGTTCTGATTAGAGACGCTGCTCTGCGTCCTGACCTCACCTTTCTGTGTGTGCGTGTGCGTGCGTGTGTGTGTGTGTGTGTGTGTGTGTGCGTGCGTGTGTGTGTGTGTGTGGGGGGGTTTCTGGGAGAGAGGTTGTCTTTAAATAGCATGTGTGCTTGTGTGTCCCTGATGACAATAGGTCTCATGTCTTGTGTGAGTGTGTGTACTTACGTGTGTGTGTGTGTGTGTGTGTGTGCTAGGGTTCGTGTGTGTGAGTGTGTTGCTTATTGGTGTGAGACCCCAGCTATATGGGCCTTGGGCATAACCGCCCCTCTTATCTACCCCTACACACCCTCTCTCTGCTGGACTAGCTGTCTCCAGGCCCTCTCTCTGTCAGACCTATCTCCCTATGTTTTATTCACCTATCTCCTCCGTGGCGGAAAATGACGGGGGACGTGATGAGGTGGTCGTCGGGAGCCTTTTATCTTTATCTGTGCACGCGAAACGGAAAAAGCCCTTCACCCCAGAGGCCTTCATGGAGGATACCATCAGCGCAATATATGATGCGTCCAACATGCGCTTCAGCACATAAAGGCCAGATAGGCACATCCACATAATGGCTGTTTCTGTTTTATTTTTGCTTGACATTCTGCTGGAATGAAGCTAACCAAGTGAATGGGGTGGTGCGGGTGTGTGTGTGTGGTGTGGTGTGGGTGTGTGTAGTAATACAGTTTTTCATTTAACTTATGGTCCCCGTGCTTAAACACCGTAAAGGGAGGCATCCAATGAAAACGCTATTGGACATCTGTAATTGCAGAAGCACAGTCTGTTTCCTTCCCTGCCTGAAGAGCTTTCAGAGAGGTGTGATTCTTCTCTACCACGCAAGCCATTGTGTGTCTGTGTATGTGTGTCTTTGCGTGCGTGTGTGTGTGTGTCTTTGCGTGCGTGTGTGTGTGTGTGTGTGTCTTTGCGTATGTGTGTGTGTGTGTCTTTGCGTGCGTGCGTGCGTGTGTGTGTGTCTGTGACATTTACTTTGTGTGTGAGAGGTGACCTCTCTCGCTCCCACACTCATTACTTGTGCTATTAGTGTTGCCAAGGAGGAGCTGCACTCCTGAGACACACACACACACACACACACACACACACTCTAGTGTGTAGTGTTTTCCCCCCATTTACCTTTTCTCGGATAACGGCCTGTATGTTTACTTTTTATTGTACAATCAACATGGATGGAGCTAAGTTTGTTAAACACGGAGCATACAGAAGCAGGTGATTACACTGACAGCTGTAGCGGTTTGTCGCTTAAGATGCCTGCATTGTCTAGAACTGGCGGGACTCACTGTCAATTTGCGGATATGAATGTAACAAACCCATTTAAATTGTGTGTGTGTGTTCGTTCGTTCGTTCGTTCGTTCCATTTATAGCAGCAGTTCCCAAACTGTTTGGGCTTGCAACCCTTCGTTGACACAATAATTTCCTGTGACCATGCCAACACACAGTAATGACATCCGTGTGTATTTTAAACGCCTGGAGTTTAAAATATTGGTTTGATTTGAACTCCAAAGACACTGCCATATTGGCTACAACTGCAATGCGGTCTCATTGGATGTCTTCATACAAAATACAAACGTATCTTATTTATCAAACGGTAGAGGGTATGTTGATTTCCTCAGGGGACTCTGATTTGCAATCAGGAGACCCCACACGGGGTCCTGACCCCGAGTTTGCCCACAGGTACTTTATAGGTGCACCATGACTCAGGCAATCACAGAGCCATAACCTTTAATCAGGTTCTTCTCCACAAGCTGCTGTTCCGTCTGTCAGCCTGCCTCTCTGTCCTCCGGTAAACTCTCTCTCTGAACCCCACTTGTTACAAGAGATTCTCTTTTGATATTTCTCTTTACACAGAGGGCATGGAGAGATCTCTCTCTCTCTCTCTCTCTCTCTCTCTCTCTGCTCCACCTCTTCTATTCTCCACCTCAAAGGCTCCTGCTCTTCCTCCCCTCCCTCCATCCTTCCGTCAGGCGTATTCCGGGGTAGTTTTTCCACTGTTTCATACTTTACCCCCAAAAGAGGCATGGGAGGAGGGAGACAGAGAGACAGACAGACAGACAGGGAGGGGAGGGGAGGGGAGGGAAGAGGAGAGGAATTAGCCCCCACTTCAAAGCAGCTCCTCCTCTTCTCCTCCCCTGCCCAGCTCAGCGTCTGCATTAAAGTTTCTGGAGCTGGAGAGGGATTCTCCTTTACCAGACAGCACAGACAGCACAGACAGGCAGACAGCACAGACAGCACAGACAGACAGACAGGGATAGAGAGTCAAGGGAGAACAAATGAGTGAGGAGAGAGTGGTTGAAAGGTAGAGCGGAAGGGAGAGGGGTACGTAGTGTGGGGAGCGGAGGTGTGTGTTCAAACGAGCTCAAAAAGAATAGGAAGACAGGGGTGTGAATAGGGATGAGGGGGCCTGGGTTTATTCTACGGTTTAGCTTCACCTTCTTTGAAGTAGTTTAAAGGTGAACTAGAGCAGGTGAGTGTTCTGTTCAAAGCCGCTCAGAAAGGTAAAGAAGATTCTCATCGCTCAGAAGATGATAAGGACAGTTGCATAGCGAGTGAGCAGACTGAACTCTTAGTTTTGTGTGTGTGTGTTTTTGTGTGTAAAAATTGTGTAAAGGGGTGGGGGAGGGACACTGCAGGTGTTGTTATTAGGTGTGTGTGTGTGTGTGTGTGTGTGTGTGTGTGTGTGTGTGTGTGTGTGTGGTATGACTTGAGTTGAACTGTCTCCCTGTCTACTGCACTGCAGCTTATGGAGATTCACTCAGTTCCTGGAAATTGGGAGCTGAGAGATGGAGCAGCTTTAGCCCTGGGACGTGTGTGTGTGTGTGTGTGTGTGTGTGTGGAGCAGTCCAACACATCTGCATAATGAACAAGGATACAGTGAATTTGTCTCTGGATGTCTGATGAGCCAGTTCATTAAGGATTTCTCTGCTTTTTTATTTTGATTAGCTCTGTTGTAAGGGGAAAAAACTGTTTCATATTCACTAGTTTGTAAATTGTTAATGAATATGAAAAAATAAGTAAGAAAGAAAAAAGAAAATAAGTCTCAACTCTCTCTCGCCCTCTTTCTCTCTCCCTCTCCCTCTCTCTGTCTCTCTCTCCCTCTCTCTCTCTCGCCCTCTTTCTCTCTCCCTCTCTCTGTCTCTAGCCTTCCATGTGTCATGTCTTTCTCAACCCATTGCATTATAATAAGTTTTTAATCTCATCCATTTCTCTCCCTCCATCTTCTCTCTCTCTCTCTCTCCCTCTTTCTCTCCGTTAGCCACGCTAGTGTCAATGATACAGTCGCTGGCGCCGTTTTGTGGGCGCGGGGCCCGGCGGTTCAACGGTCAGAGATTAGCTTCCCATACCGGGGCCAACTTTAAGGCCCCTTCACCAGCAGTCCACTAGACAGCAAGGTGGAGAGCTGCTGGAGTGGTTAATGTCGAGTGGCTGGTTATACAACCAGGCTCTTCAGTGCTCCAGACTCACCGCCTGCATTCTCTGAAGAGGAAGAATGTACGTGGGGGAAAAAAAAGAGAAAAGAAGATCAGAGTAGCCAGGTTTCCAGAGCCATGTCAGCTTGTGCCAAGGCTAACTTGTGGCCGGCCCCCGGTGCTCAAAGGCCTGTGTTTCAAGCCTGGCGAGCAAGTGCGTTTGACTTCCCAGAGCCGGGCTTTGAAATCCTGCCCCGTAGCGTATAGAAAAAGGGAAACACCAGCAACACGCGTCAAATAGCCTCCAGTTACTCCAACAGGTTGTAGTACTTTGTACTTTGTCTCCAATTTGATTTAAAAAAAAAAAAAAAAAAAAAAAAAACTTTTGAAAGGTAATCCAATTGTGGCCGCTAACAGCTAGCTATCGCTTGGATTATGCTAGCCACCCGCCATGTTCGCTAACCAACTAAAGTACTCGGGTGCTCGATCTAATCCACCGTGGCCCATTTGGCCCAATGAGGACCAAGGGGTAGAGGAGGACCTATGAGGACCAGGGGGTAGAGGAGGACCAATGAGGACCAGGGGGTAGAGGAGGCTAGTCGGCAGAATTTCCGCCCCGGAAAGGCGCGGAGTAAGCGCCGTTGAAGTCTGACAGTGACTGTGGAAAAGCAATTGGCCTCGGTACCTCTGCTGAAATAGGGCTACTGATGTACTGTAACTCTTTAATGAAAGTTCCTCCCGAATAACTTTTATATATAAACTAACTTTTCTGAAGTTATTTTTGGTTCATGTGTCCACACAGGCCTACGTGGGGTGTTGACTGATGTTGAAATGTATTTGACTGATCAGTTGGAGAGTAACTCTAGGCTACCTGTTTCACCTGTGTGACAATGTCAGAACCATGGAGTCAGTTGGAACTCAAGCTCCGTGGTCCGAACACGGAGGCCGGCACCATCTGCACGGAGGCCGGGCTAGGGGGCGGTTTGGGTGAACGCTGACTAGTAATGAGACAGGCCACGTGGGTTGTAGATTAAGCATTAGTCGACGGGCGCTGATGTACTTTTTGAGCGGGGCTGGGATGAGGGTTGTCTGAGGTAATGAGCCTTCGCATGAGAGATCTGAGTTGGGATGGGGGAGAGAGGGGTGAGTGGGGGGGGGGGGGGGGGGAGGGGAGAGACGACTCACCCGGCAGGGAGCTGCTCTGTTTGCTGCATTAGCCCCCCACGTGTTCCGACTCACCCCTCCCGCCCCCTCCCTCCCTCACCCGCCCCATCCCTCACCCACTGGTGCCCTGCAGCAGGGAGCAGACCGAGAGTGGCACAGAGGGAAAGTGGAAAAGAGAGGGAGGCGGAGAGAAGGATGCATGCAGAGAGGCAGTGAGAGGTACATACATAGATGGAGACACCCACACACACACACACACACACACACACACACAAAAGAGAGAGTGGGAGAAAGAGGCAGGGAACAATACATGAGTGTTGACAAAGCAGTCCCACTGACACTCTCTCCAAGATGGCGGCTATTTACTTCATTGAGCTTCGTGAGAAGTTGAGGTTAATTAATTTGAAGTCGCCGGTTCGATCCCCGCTGTCACCGCATTTCCAAACCAATGTATGCGCTCTTTGCTCTGTAAGTGGCTTTGTAAACAGTCAGGGCGGAAGTGGAGATCTGCCACCTCTGTTCACCGAAGGGAAATTCAGTTTGAACAACATTCTCCCTAATAATAATATGTATTTTGGCATGACATTTCGAACATGCTCACTAAGGGTCCTTTGACTTGCGTTGGGTTTTGGTTAACAATGGTTAGCTGTTAGTTACAGTGTCCAGATAAGCAGAACCAAAGTGTTGATTGAGGTTTTTCTTTTCAGGATAAGGAACCAATTATGTGATTTTGTAATTTATTTTGAAGTATCACTTTGATGCTATCTCTCTCCAAGCCCCTCTCTCTGACTATCCCGATATCTCCTCTGCAGTGTTTGTCTCTGAGAGGAAGGAAGGAAGGAAGGGAGGGAGGAGGGGGGTAGAAAGGAGAGAAGGGAGGAGTAGAAGAGGGGAATGGTGCCGAGTGAGGGAATGAGAGGGAGGGAAAGAGAGAGATTGTTTGAGAGTGTTTTCATCACAGGCAGAGGTTGTCTCGCCTTGCATAAAACATGTAGTCAGCTGAACCCGGCACTCTCAGTAGCACATATGCTCTGGCCACAAGTGATTTGTAGAGCAGTTATTTCTGTGTGTGTGTGTGTGTGTGTCTGTGTGTGTGTCTGTCTGTCTGTGTGTGTGTGTGTCTGTGTGTGTGTGTGTTTGTGTGTGTGTGTGTGTGTCCGTCTGTGAGAGAAGGATGGAGTTTGTTTTTGTGTATGTGCCAATGTGTAAGTGTGTGTGTGTGTTTACCTCAGTGTGTGGGTGTGAGGAGGACTGGGCAGCGGCTGGGATGGGCTGTATTTCATCTGAAGCATCGCTCACCGTGATCACAGATTAAAACGTTACATCTTCCCAGCGTGGCCAGCCAGAGCAGGGCAAGGCAGGCACGCTGGCTGTGTCGGGCCGCCGGCTGAAATGTTGATCAGCTAAAAGGGGAGGGGGGTGGGGGTGGGGGGGTGATGACTCAGGACTGGGGGACCGGGCGAGAGTGACACCTCTTTGGGGAAGGCCTCAGTCTCGATTGCAACAGTTGGTCAGTTCATTCGTTCATCGATTCGCTTGTTTGGTTCTTTTTAGTCCTTCATTCTTGCGTGCGTCCGTGCGTTTGTTCGTTCATGAATTTCTAATTTCATTTGTAGCTTTTCAGTTTTCTTTTTTTTTTTTTTTTCTGTTTTTTTTTTTTTTAACGGCGTCAGATTCATGAGATTAATTACAATTCCGAAGTAGGAATGTAGAAGCGCCATATGTTCCTATATGTAATTGTGTTCGTCAGAGAACAAATGTTGGATGTTTGGCGTGCACATGCGTATCACCATATGTGCAGGATGTCGGCTGTTGTATGTGTGCTTATGTAAGTGTGTCTCTGCGCGCGTGTGTGTGTGAGAACATGTACAGTGCAGACGTGTGGTCTGTATGTGATGAGACCATGCCAGTTGAACACCAGCTGTCCTCTGCCCTGTAGCAGTAGCAGGCTGTGAATCATAGATTTGGTTGTACTGTCATGGGCTTTGCCTTCCCCTGTGTGCCTTACTACTCCCACCCCTTTCTCGTCGTTGCTACTGGTGTGTGTGTGTGTGTGTGTGTGTGTGTGTGTGTGTGTGTGTGTGTGTGTATCCGTCCATCCGTATATCTTTGTTGGCCTAGTGTACGTCTCGGGCCACTTACCTGGACCCCTCTTGTCCTAGCCCTTTATGTACTACAGCATCCTAGCATCCCTCATCCCTCCTGTCTGCCCGGGGCCTTGGTCCTAGAGAGGGGGGACCTTGAATGAAGGCACAGTTCAGTTTCTGCTTGGCTGGCCTCTCTGTGTCCCTCTCTCTCTCTCTCCTCTCTCTATTAATCACACACAGACAGCCCGGCTTCCTCGAGCAATACCGGTCAAGACTCTGTACCGGTCAAAACGATAACCCCACCATGTTTAATAATGGCGGGGGACTGGAGTCGGCTGAAACGGCTCTCTCTCCTCCTCCTCCTCCCTCCTCGGAGCGACCCGGACGCGCCGGGCAATTTAAATGCTAATCTGGGGACTATTTACTGGCTATTAACAAGTAATTGAGTTGTTTTATTTTCCTTGCTGCTTTCCCTGCCGCAGGTCTTCTTTTCCAGGGGCTGGGCGTGTTTTTGTTGTTAGAGGACAGAGTGAGGGAAGAGAGAGTGTGTGTGTGTGTGTGTGTGTGTGTGTGTGTGTGTGTGTGTGTGTGTGTTTTGCGAATGCAGCAGTTCTCGTGTGTTCTGTGGCGGTTGGTTGGTCGGTCAATGCCACTGGGGACACAATCATCTCTCGACATCGCACGCAGTTTGAGCCCCTTACCCCCCTTTTTATTTAGCAGACGCTGTGACTGTCCAATCATATCCACTGTTATTCAGCGTGAGACATGAACAGCAATCATGGTTGAGACAGAATGGAGGCACCGTTGATGACTGCCATTGATCGAAGGCCTGAGAGAGAGAGAGAGAGAGAGAAACAGGGATAACAAGACTGATGTTGCTTTGTTAGCACAATGTTAAAGGGTTTACTGCCCACCCAGAACCAGCATGGGGTTACTCTGCATAAATCAATACAGCCTTTAGTTGTGCTATATTACAGAGAGGAGAGGGTGAGGTGGGATAGGCTGTGTGTGTGTGTGTGTGTGTGTCTCTCCCTGCCTCTGGTGCAAGTCACACCCGTTTGTGTGTTCAATCGAGATTGTATGTTTCCGCAGTGTTACTGGCGTCCGTGTAGATGCATGTGTGCGCAGTCGATGTCATGTTTGTTTGTGTGTGTGTGTGTGTGTCATGAACAGCAAAGGAATACGTCTCTTTTAGGACCCTAGCACAGTGGCTCTCCACTGCGGCACACTCTTTCTTCTTCAGAAGTGTGTGTGGGCGTGTGTGTGTGTGTGTGTGTGTTTGAAGTTTGACGAGTGGGGGGGGGGGGGGGGGGGGGAGACAAAAGGGGTGGCGTCGCGATTGAAGCTGAAGTTGCCTCTCCACTGAAGGCATCATCCCAGGCATCAAAGGGGCAGCAGAGTTGTGCATCGGCCTGCACCCAGCATACAGAGTGTCTGCGCCGCGCTGCAGGAACCTATAGCACGCGTACGGAGGCACGCCACCCCCCTCTGGCAGGGAGGTGAAGAGACGTAAACACACACACATATACATACAGAGGAAAACACACACACATACTTTCTTGACACACGCTCACACACACACACTTCCTTGACACATGCATACAGAGAAACTCTCTCACGCACACACACACACTCTCTTCCTTGACACAGGCATACAGACAAACACACGCACACACTTTCCTGACGCGCAAACACACACACACACACACACACACACACACACACACACACAGAGTCAGCCCAGCGATTGGAAAGAAAAGCACGACTCACAGCTCCTCTATAACCTCCCCCCCCCCCCCCCCCCCCCACCACCACCACCACCACCATCTAATCCACCGTCAGAGCCCGGCAGCTGATATCCACCAAACGCAAGGTCAACGCCAAGGTTCGCGCTAACAAAGGATGAACCGCCACAGTCGCAGCTATCATTCAGAGGGTGTTACACTGAACCCAGCTACCAGCTACCAGCGACCAGGGAGAAATAACACTCCGCCTTGACCTGCGACCGACAATTATCTATTTACCTCCGCAGCGGCGCTTCTCACTGCGCTAATCTGCTCTGTGTGTGTGTGTGTGTGTGTGTGTGTGTGTGTGTGTGATTCTCTCTCTCGTACCTGTCGTTTCGCCATTGTGTATCTTAGCAGCAATCTTAACCTTCAAAGCACTATGAGAGGGAACCGTCTGGCCCTGTATCGGTTGTTAACGCCGGGGAGACCCCTACCTACCTAGTCCATTGTGTATACTGTCACTAAACTGGAATTGGCTGCTGTTTTGACCTTTGAACCCCATCGTTCTGTGTTTTTCTGTTTTTTTTGTTGTCCCGGTTTAGGTATTGAGTGTCCGCGCGGCTCCAGGAACATGCCCGGCGGCCTGCAGGTCGCAGAGCCCTTCAGCGACGAAGCAATGGCGTTCACCAAAGAGCTCGTGCTGCAAAGAGAGGTAAGCTGGGCGGCCATTTTGGCTCGAGTTTCCTTCAATTTCCGTACTGCATCCGTACATACAGCCTCTCCTGCCTGGCTGTGGAGAGACCCTTCAAGGGGGGACGGGGGGGATGACGACGACAGGTGATCATTTAGCCCCCCCCCCCCCCCCCATACCTCCCTCTCTGTTAATTTGAGAGAGAACACCTCATTGGCCCCAACCTTCAACCCTCCTCTCCTCTCCTCTCCTCTTCTCCCTCTCTGCTATCCGGATGAGCACACTGACTGAAGGTCACTTGGAAGGTCACATCTCTCACCCTCATTAGGAGTTGAGGACAGGCTGACCCCTAGAGTCTGTGCCTATAGGGGCAGGTTCTCCTCATCCCACTGTTTCCCTCCTTCCCGTGGAAATTGCCTTTCAGGAGCCTGTGAATGAACCGCAGCCCAGTGCCAGTAGCTTTCATCCCGAGGCCCCCTCATCCACCATCCCCCAGGGGCCCCCTCATCCACCATCTCCTCTTCTCTCCCAGTGCCCTGTGTTTTTAAAGGGGTTTGGCGTGGGCAGGGTTTGTGTGTTTTCTCGCTGTCCTTTGCCACCTTAATTGTCAGGGAAATGCCACTCCATGGCCGGAGGTGGGTACAAAGTGCCACTAAATAAAGGGAGCCGTGTGGGTGTGGGTGGAGGTGGAGCCGTGGAACATTGACTGGAAAGCTCTCCATGTGAAATTGGTGGTGGGGGAGAGAGAGCTGTAGTGCAGTTGGGACCGAATGCCAGGGACACACACGCTCAAGGACAAACACACACACACTGATGCGCACACACACACACAGATGTACACACACACACACACTGATGTACACACACACTGATGCGCACGCGCACGCACACACACGCACACACTCTTATTTGCATACTCTTGATACACGCACATGCATTCATAGCGTTTATACACAGCTGCATGATAGGCAATCCCACTTTCCCTCCCTCCTCCTCCGTGGAGCCACTTTCCCCCCACTTTCTGTGTGAGTGAGCGGGCTTGGGACGGCCATTTAACGAGACCTAGCCCAGTGTGGGAGCTGCTGCATTAACCTACTGGCTGGGGCTAATGGCGCTCACACACTCTCCCAGTCTAATTGACTATGGGGCCAGATAGAGAGAGAGAGAATGACAGGTGTAAGACCCCATTATCGCCCCTCTCGCTCTCTCAATGTTCTTCACTACAGTATGAGGAAATAAGTGTTAGAAAATAGATTTTAAAAACAACATATTTTTTTTTACTCCAACCTCGTGTCGTGACGGTTTGCCCCAGGATGAATAGTGTGAATGTGGTTGAGATTACCTCATTTTGAAGGTATTCGGCGGTTGATACTGAATGTAGGTTGATTGAATGTCTTGCGAGGTATTCAGCGGTTGGCTTCTTCATGAATGTGGTTTAATTTGTTTTGATGCTGATCTGCCAACGTTTTTTTTTTTTTGGGGGAGGGGGGGCAGGGGGGTGGATGGACTTCTCATCTGCAATTTGAAACATCTTGGCTAAAAGAGAGAATAGTTTTGGCAGCCATTTTAAACTGGAATGCTGAATTGAAGACGTGCACATCACTCCTCCCTCCTTTTCCCCGTCTGTACCCTCCATTTCTTCCTCTCCTCCTTTGAGGAATACTGTGTTGGTGCTCCTTCTTGGGGTCGGCTGGTGTTATGTGGTGCTATTCTGGTCTCTGCTCTCTCTCTCTTTTCTCTCTCTCCTCTCTCTCTTCTCTCTCTCTTCTCTCTCTCTCTCTTCTCTCTCTTCTCTCTTCTCTCTCTCTCTCTCTCTTCTCTCTTTCTCTCTGTATCTCTCTGTTCTCTTCTCTTCTCTCTCTCCTCTCTCTCTCTCTGCCATGCTGCCGCCTCTTAATTTCTCCTGATGCAGACAAGCATAATTAAAGTGGCGCGTGTGGAGAGGAGAGGCCCTGATTCCTGCCTCCTATTTATAAATCTCTCTACTCATTATTCCTCTCTCTTGGTACCCCCCCCCCCCTTCCCCCTCCCTTCCTCTCTCTCTCTTAATCTCTGACTGACACTCGCTCCCTCTCCCCAGCGTGCGTCTTCAAAATAGCTACACAGTTTTCTGTGAGGCGCACGGGGAGCGACCCCAAATAAACCAGCCGCTTTTGATGTTTCCTCACAGAGCGCTACCTCAGAGGTGGAAGTATGTACACATTCCATTCCAGTTTTCTTTCAGGCGCAGGAATCTCCCAGTCACAAATATTTGCGTATGTAATGGGGGCTAGATCGGACGGAAACGCAGAGGCCCCGCGTCGAGAGGGAAGAAACGGAAACCATTAAAAAAAGAGGAGGAGAACGGGAAGTTGAGGAGAAAGGGAAAGACGAGAATGATCAGGATGAAGGTGATGGTCACACGTGGGTTGGTGGAAGGCCTCACCTTGCGGGAGGAGAGAGACAGGAAGAGACAGAGACAGACAGAGAGGGAGAGACAGAGACAGAGAGAGAGAGACACACAGAGACACACACCGGGCGTAAATAGATGGAGAGAAGAAACGATAGACAAACCCCACCCACGCCTGTTATTGACCTTTGTTGTGTTGCCGTGGTCCCCCAGGTGCTGCCCTCCCAGCCCACTGAGTGTGGCTCTGTAATAACCAAAGTCTGTCTTTCATTATTTCCTTCATTATTTCTTTCTCATTCGCCTCACCTCTTTCTCTCTCTCTCTCTCTCTCCCTCTCTGTCTCTCTGTCTCTCTCTCTCCACCTGCCCCCCTGTCTCTCATTTGGAGGAGTAGCATGGTGCTGATTGCAGTGTCTGCTGTAACGGGGGCTGAATGCATGGTGTCGTGACTCAGGTCTCCTCACCTCCTCCCTCGCTCCCGTAGCCTTCCCCCGCGCCCGTAGTCGTTGGTCACCGCCGACCCAATCGTGCGTGAAAGCGGTCCGAGGGGAGGGCGCCGTCCGTGCCCACCGCCATGCCTCTGCCAGGCTGGCACAGGGGTTGGCACAGCCTGGCAGGCAGACAGGCAGACAGACAGACAGGGCCGAGCTGGGGCGATAGACAAGAGGGTTGCGTTCGCCAGAGACAATGACTCATCTACCCACCCAGGTCGCCGATGCCCTCACGGGTCCCACGCCACAAAGCCACCTTTTCTGTTTCCTCACCCTGGCTAATGCCCAGACACATCCCATCTGGGTGTGGGTGGGGGAGTGGAGGGTGGGAGAGGGTTTAAGGTGCGTGTGTGTGTGAACAGTATGTTTTATTCAATATACGAGTGAGAGAATGTTTGCTGGACCTGTTTCACATTCTCCATGCACACACGCTGTTACGGGCGATGTAGTCCATCCTTTAATGTCTATTTTGCCTCTCCTCCTTCAGAGTATAGGATTTCCCTACGGCTGCGATGCTTTGCATTGATTTCCGATCACGTCTGAATCATTTCAGCGCGGATTCGGTTTACACAAGTGCTTGGTCTCGCAATCTCCCATCTCCCTCCTCCTCTCTCTCTCTCCTTCCGCTTTCTATAAGCGTGTGTGTGTGTGTTCATTTTATAGGCTACACAAGGCCAGGAGACATTGCACAAGTGTACTCTAGCCCGTGCCTCTGCGTGCGTGCGTGCGTGTGCACGTGCACGTGCGCGTGCGTGTGGTGTGAGGGAGCCTACGTTTATGCATGCATCACAGTTGAATAATTGATGTGTTTTACAGGCCTCTACAGACCGAGGGACGCTGAACTCTCCCCCGGGGCAGTTTACACAGGATAGTTAGAGAAACCATTAAAGCACCAATACACATTCTCCATGTCTTGGTTGAATGTACGATTATCTTTCCATCTTTTACCGCCATTTTAAACTTCTGAATACCTCATGGGCTTCGATCGGCTGTCTTACCCCATCAGGACCCAACATATAACCTTGTTTTACTCCATGCTCCGGCAATGCAATTGAAAACAAACGCTGTATAGCTTCCATCTATTGCTCCATCTCTGAAATTGAGAGTGGTTACTGTGCATTTCTCCTGCCCTGTCCCTTCCGCTGTGTCCCCAAAAAAGTGAAAGGGAGCCCGCTTTGTTGTTGTTTAAATTACGGATTGCACCTTTTTAAAATTCTGCTTTGGCAAATATTAAACAGTTGGCTGAATATAGAACAAAAACTAATTAAGTCACTTCAGTATTGGCCCCCAACCATGGACACCCACGTTCCCTCAAAAACAGCCTTGTTGGTTAGGGCTGACTGTG
>NC_139674.1:10801587-10914087 GCF_951799395.1 Argentina silus
GTGGGGGAGAAAGTGACATACAGTCTTAGCTCTGTGTGTGTGTGTGTGTGTGTGTGTGTTTTTCTGTGCCTGTGCGGACAGACAGACAGACGGTAGTTCTCTGAGTTAAACCCGTGCACCGGCATCGTTCACCCAGCCTCTTGAAGCTCCGCCCCTTCTCCTCTATTCCCCACATCAGACCCTCGGCTCTCTGCCGCACTTTTGCGTTGTTGGTCAGTGACTCCACAGTGTGTGTATGTGTCTCTCTCCCTCTCTCTCTCTCTCCCTAACACCACTGCAGCTTGATTATATACTAACCCCTCCTTCCCTTCTTTCTCTCTCTCTCTCTCTCTCTCTGTGTGCTGGTTCTAGGAGCTAGTCGGTGTGTTGCTAAGTGACTGGGCTGAGCGAGGGAGAGTGAAGTGGGTCTGCCGCTGGGCCCTTGCACTACAAGAGCTCGTTTGTGGAGAAATCCCTCTCTCTTTCTACCTCTGTCTCTTTTTCTTACCCCCCCCCCCCCCTCTCTCTCTCTCTCTCTTTCTACCTCTGTCTCTTTCTCTTACCCCCCCCCCCCCCTCTCTCTCTCTCTCTCTCTTTCTACCTCTTTCTACCTCTGTCTCTTTCTCTTACCCCCCCCTCTCTCTCTCTCTCTGTTCTGCTTTCTCCTTTCTCTCTCTCTCTCTCTCTTTCTGGTCCCATCCTATTCATTTCTTCCAGGGGGTCAGGGGTCAGGCTATTAATGTGGTGGTTTATTATTATAACCATATTGGAGTTATTGTTATTATTATGACACGGTGGAGTTATTATTATAACCACAGTCTGTTCCTCCCTTCATCTGGCTTCTCTTTAAATAGCAGCTACTTCTTTTATGAGGCAGTCTTCAGATCGTACAGGGTCGACGACCTTGTTAACCTCCCTCTCTCTTCTCGCTGGCGTGCGTGCGTGCACGTGTGTGTGCACGTGTGTGGGTGAGTGCACGTGTGTGTGTGGGGGTGTGTGTGTGGCTTCATCCCTGGCTCCAGGCGCAATGACCTCTAGAGGGCATGTGTTTGATTCTTCCCCTCCTTCGTCAGCAGCCAGGTGTTTGGGCCTCCTGCGTATGTCCCGGCCTCCTGCGAGAGACAGACGTGTGTGCGTGTGTGTGTGTGTGTGTGTGTGTGTGTGTGTGTCTCTCATCAGGAGCTGTACTGTTTTGATGAGGCTAATCTATCATGTTCTCTCTGTCTGGCTCCCCCAACACATCTGAGTCTTCTGTCACATCTGACGTCTGGCTATGCCCAGGCCTCTCCAGAGTGACGTTCGCCCACCCCTGAGCTCTTACTAAACGGTTGCGCACACACACACACACACACACACACACACACACACACACACAAACACACAAACACCCTGCTGATACACAAACAGTCCCACACTGTGCAAGGTGCCTGTTAGAAGTCAGTCATCGAAAATAGAACAGAATGAATAATCCGGTTATTTTTACCTCCGTAATTCATCGGGGAGTTGAACTAAATCTCAGGGGCGGTGAACAGAGACGGAGCTCGCTGTGAATCCCTATCGTTCTGTGTTGTATGACAGGCCTGTGTTTGCTCGACGGAAAGCCGCGGTACGGATATTGTACGGCGGAAGATCGCTTTTGGGACTGTTTGGATAGTTCGGCGAGCGCATCGTCATCTTCTGTGTTCGTGCCGTGACATAACCGGCTTCACAGGCTGTTGGTGTGGATAAAGAATCACTCCTGCACACGTGACCCTGGGTTCTTTACCGATGGGAGCTTGACCACCGGTGTTCAGCTCCTCAAGGCTGAGGAGTCACAATGGTGTCCACTGGAGGAGATGAATCAGGCTGTGTGTTCCTGCTGGAGGCCTTTCTCTGTACTGGTGCTCCTGATGACGCAGCCCTTGTCCGTGTGTGTGTGTGTGTACCTTTTTTATTTCATACAGTGTGTGTGTACTGTTATTTCATTGTGTGTGTGTGTGTACCATATTATTTCATTGTGTGTGTGTGTCCGTAGTTCTCTGTGCATTATGGTATGGTACATTTTCCCTGTGTCTTTGGCGCAGAGATGCTCTCCCTTCCCCCCTCCCCCCTCTCCCTCTCTTTCTCTCCCGTTCTCTTTCTCCAGCCTCCAGGTGCTAACAGTGAGAGCCCACCATGTCCTTCCAAAACCAGGAAATGCCCTTCCAACACACACACACACACACACACACACACACACACACATCAGGTGACGCATAAGGCCTCCACATGGCCAAATCAAACACCTTTCCTATGCACACAAGCTCCCCTTAGAGAGCAAACTCAACTGGAGTTTATTGATTTTTTTGTGTGTGTGTGAGAGAGAGAATGTTTTAGGAGCTGACCTTTTACTGAGGCGGGTCCGTAGGAGGATGCCACACACTTCCCGCTGAATTATGGATGGCTTACCTCTCTTATTTTCATCCTCCAACACACACACACACACACACACACACACAGATTTGAGTCCACCTTCCCTCTTGCCTGGCCTCCCTATCAGCACATCCTTTTAATTTCCTTGTCCCTCTATCCCATCCTTTCTCTGTCTTTTTTTTTCTCTCTCTTTCTCTCTCTCTCTCTCTCTCTCTCTCTCCCTCGTTAAAGACTTGGTCAGCATGTCTGATGCGGCCCCTGGATGGCACCTGGGATTACGGTGATAATTGTAGTAATTGTTGAGGGAATTTAACGCCACCACAGCTCGATTATATACTCACCTTCCCTTCTTACCCTCTCTCTGTCTTCTCTCTCTCTCTCTCTCTCCCTCCGTCTTCTCTCAATCTCTCTCTCTCTCTCTCCCTCTGTCTTTTCTCTCTGTCTTCTCTCTCTCAATCTCTCTCCTTTCACGATTACCTCTCTCTCCATTCCATTCCTTTATCCTTGGTCCCTGCACCCTACATTTCATCCCCCCCCCCCCCCCCTCTCTCTCTCTCTTAATATTGCACCCTACTCAGCATTAGAGGGGCTTAATCTTTTAATCAATTCTATTGAGTTGCCTTGTTGTGGCAGGAACATTGCCTCTGCTCTTCTTAGTAGGCTCTTGTGGAAACTTTGCCGTGCGCGCGTGTTCGGGAGTGACGCAGCAGGGACCGGGGGAGGGCTCCCGCAATAGAACACCACCAACACATTTACAGCTAACGGGGGCCTCGTTCACGTCTCGCATAAAACCTGGATGGTTTGTGTCTGTCCTTACTTGTACTTCCTTTGGTCGTGTGTGTGCGTGCGCGTATGCGGGTCTGTGTGATTACTCAGTGGCTCCCATGTGAAGATCGCTGATGGTTCCCATGACGACACAGCGACTGTTTATGTCGGCGGGGATCCTGGCTCTGGTGCAAACAGCCTGTTTGGGACCCATCACAGAGACACACACTCACACACACACACTCACACACACACACACACACACACTCACAGGACAGCTGTCGTCATGAAAACAGCCAACCTCTCCCTCCCTCTGTTGCTCTCCCTATCTGTTCATATTCCTCTTTTTATGGTCTCTCTCTCTCTCTCCCCATCATACTATCTCTTCCTCCTCTATTCATTTCACACACACACGTTTCCCCATCATCCCTCTGACCGCCCTTCTGGTATTGACCCGTCAATGACTGAGAGAGTGTGTGTGTGTGTGTATACGTGGCAGAGCGTGTTTGTGAGAGTACATGTCTGGGTGTGTGTGTGTGTGTGTGTGTGTGTGTGTGTGTGTGTGTGTGTGTGTCTGTCCTTTCCCCTAAGTTCTAGTCATAGGATTTAGCTTTCGGAGGGAGAGAGGGCAAGTAAAAGGGAGAGTAAAAAAGAGAGTAATCCCGCGCCAGCTTACCCCAGCACAATGGCTGACCTCTCCAGGCTGCTCCAGGACAAGTCGAGCTCCCTGCACCCCAGAGAAAGGCCTCTAATCTCAGCTGCAGTGTCAGCGAATCTCACTCTGAATAGCACAGATACATCTAACGGGAGTGGACTAGAGAGAGACCAAGGAAGAGGATGATTGAGAGGTGTGTGTGTGTGTGTGAGGGAGTGTGTGTGTGTGTGTGTGTGTGTGTGTGTGTGCGTGCGCTAGGGTGCGCTGTTAAGTTCCTTTGACCAGGCTTAGGCAGTAGCAGCTTATACAAGTTTACAAATGCAAACAATTAATATTCCACTGATATTGGAGATATACCCCACACACACACACACACACACACACTCCCTCATCCTCCTGTCTTTAAGTAGCGTCCGTTTTATGGCCGGGTTAGTGGTTAGTTTAGTGTGGAGTGCAGAAGGAGCAGGTGAGTGATGAGTAATGGTGCTTTATTAATGTTAGTGTTGCACACACACACACACACACACACACACACACACACTGGTCCGCTGACCACAGGACGCCGCAGCGGCTCAATTACTGTTCATTAATGGCGGACCAGACTGAGTGCCATTGTAATGTGTAGCAGGGCTACTTAGGGAGGGAGGGAGGGGGGGGGGGGATGGAGGGATGAGTTAGAAGATGGAGGGCTTGAGAGGGTTTGAGAGGGTGTGTGAGGGGAAGGGGGACAGATTTTAATGGACTGCCTGGAATTGGGATGTGTGTGTACATGTTTATACGTAGTGTGTGTGTGTGTGTGTGTGTCCGTACGCACGCTCAACTATTATGTGGGTGATGCTGCGCCTTTGCATACTGATCAATACATCATCACTGGGGATGACAGTATTCTTGATCATGGTAGTCTCATAACTCTTGTGTGGAGGGAGAGAGAGAGAGAGAATGTCCTCCCACTCGTCCCCCTCGCTGAAACCAGGCCAGGAGGTCATCAAATGGATTTGGCACAAGAGAAAGAGAAAGCATATGGCCTTTCATAAAGCTCAGCTCATCTCTCCTTTACGACCATGGGGCCAATTTAGTTGACCATGGGGCCCAACTGTCTGTGTGTGTGTCTCACTCTAGCTCTCTCATATATACACACACACACACACACACACATCAAAAGCTCACTCTCACATTTCTCACACACAGTATTTCATCCATAGGTACACACATACTGTACACACACTGGGTCTCACAAAAGTACAGACATTATCATATACAGAATGTTTCGCTTTCTCACACACACACACACACACACACACACACGCACCCACCCACCTACCTACCGGTTGGCCTCTCGTCGTCCCATGCCACCGGCTCAACTGGCCTCTTGTTGTAGAATGGGACCATAAACATAAAGAGGAGTGAATCTATTCTTTGGCCACGCTGACATTTGTGCTCAATTACACTGATCTGCACATTAAGGCGGGAGCATGCACTGCTCTCCTGCCAGTGAGCGCCTCTGAAATTGAGCTTATTCATGCCTCACTGGAGATGTTCAACAGCACATATCGTGTATGTGTGTGTGTGTGTGTGTACACCAAATTTACTGCATTACTTTCCATTTTAATAAGCATCAAAGCCAAAGGAAGATGTTTGCAATATGGTCTAGGGTGCAGCAGAACTTGAGACCAGAGTAGTGTGTGTGTGTGTGTGTGTGTGTGTGGATCTGGAACACTTTCTGCATCAACATTGTCAACTACTTTCTTTGTCTCTCTCTCTCTCTCTCTCTCTCCATCTCTCTCTTTGCTTTTGGCTGGTACCCAGTGGTACACTCTCAGACACTCCACACACCACACACACACACACACACACGTGTGCACAAGTTAGTGAAGGTGTTTATTGCTCCATATTGCTCCTCTCTCCCCTCTGTGCCAGTCGTTTTGCCTAGTTGTCTTGGCTGCGAGGTATGTGTCGTCTCACACACACACACACACACACACACACACACACACACACACACACACACACACACACACACGGGCAGAGTTATCTCCTGAAACAATGCTAATGGACTCATAATAGATGTACTGCTGTGAGCAAACAGTTTGCAGAAGGTGCCAGCAGAGTAGGAGCGAAGGTGTTTGCCAAGTTGTCTGATTCAACTACCTCTCTCTCTCTCTCTCTCTTCCACCCCCCCCCCCTCCCCCAGCTCTCCATGTTGTGACTCTCCTGAGTGCCCATGGATTATTGTGCTGTCCATATCGAATTGAATATTGTCTCAATAGTCTCAAGTCTCGTCTCAAGTCTCGTCTCAAGACGTCCGTTTCTCCCCACCGCTCCTTTTGATTTGTCTTTCCGCCAGAGAAGGAGGGTTTCCTCAGACACACCAGGCTGTGTGGCCACACCCTCCCTAGTCTCTCCTAGGAGGCTGCAGCCCTCTGATTGGAGCAGCTCACACTCCTGCTGTAGAAGCATTTCTCCCACCGGGGGGGGTCCGGTCTTCACAACATGTCGTCAATGTCTTTATCAATATCTACCACAGGGGGTGTATTTGTCCTACTTTACCTCACCGAGAGGATTCACACGCCGCTTTCTCCCGTAGACGAGCACCGATCGAACCCCCACAGCAGCTGGTTGGCTTCCTCGTTGTCAGGTTAGTTTAGTGGATTTGCACAAATGGAAAAGACACAATTGGTTTGCTGTTAAAACCCCCCCCAAAAAACAACAGTGTGTGCAGGGTGAGCAAAAACACAAAGCCCCAAAGGGAGGAGGTTGGAAAAACTATATGATCAATCCAATCCCTCTCTGTCTCTCTTTAAGCGATTGCAGAATGGATAATCCATGCCATTGCAGCCTACTACCCGACACACACCCTTTACCATTCCCACATACTGAACATCAGCGTGGGTGTGTGTGCGCGTGTGTGCATGCCTGTGTGTATGTGTGTGTGTGTGTGTGTGTGTGCGCGTCTGTGTGTGTGTGTGTGTGTGTGTGTGCGTGCTTTTTCGTCTGTTTGTGTGCACATTATTCCACCCCACTACCCTGAGCGACAGGGGGGGGATGTCAGAAAGCCTCCAGGGCCCTCCACAGTGATTAGAAAAAGGCCATGTCTTTTAAAATGGCAGGGCCCTAATTGAAAGACCTGGCGTTGGGTTATGGCGGTACACACACACACACAACTTTGATGTTCCGATCACCGCACACTCCTGTTTAATTAGACGGATAAAGGGATGAGATGGTGAGAGGAGAGAGAGAGGTTTTCTAATTAGTAGCGCCCCCTACTGGGGGAGGTATGTGTTTTCTGTCTCATCTCAGCGTGCAGCATACCTCTCCCCTCGCTCCAGTGCTTCGACCCAGTTCCAACCCGGAACACTGTGAGACTGTGATGTCACACTGTACTGTTGGGCTCACTGTGCTCTAGTTTCTGTCACGGTGGTTCTGATGCCTGCTCTTACTGTACCGGTTCAGGTGTGTCAGTCGGTTGGAGCAAGGGGGGGGGGGTTGGTAACTCTCAAGGTCGTGGGTTCGAGTTCCGTTCCGGCCCATCGTGCCTGATGTCGGATTAATGTCTTCGCTCTTAACGGCTTTGGGTGAAACCGTGCAGTCAGTGTGACCTGACCCTCATTTGAGAGAACAAAATAAAATAAATAAATAAATAAAAATCCTTAATTCCTGTTGTTCAGTTCCTGGTATTCTCTGGCACCTGTCTCTGCTGGACAGACCGTTTGATTAGGTGTGATGGAAGAGGTGGCACTGCACTGTGGTAGACTGACGCAAGGTCACCTCAAATCCTCCCTCGCCCCGCCAGGCCACTCACACACACACACACACACACTCACACACACACACACACACACACACACACACTCACTCTCTCTCACACACACACACACACACACAGCTCTCCCTCAGTCAGAATGTCCTTCACTGGGGTTAAATCCCCTCTGAGGCAAGGCATGGGTAGAGAACATGAGACACAGAAATACCCTTGCATGTGTGTGTGTGTATGCATGCATGCCTTTTTTTTCTGTGTAAGAGCAATTGAGAGTATAAGCTTGTTTCTGTTCTTTGCAACGATGCCTGAATATTATCTAAGTGTACACACACACACGCACAGCACATTTAGGCTTGAAATTTACAAATTTACTCTTTCTTTTTTTATCTGTGACTAGTCTGTTTGTGTTCTTAACTCACTCTCTCCTCAGTGGCCAATGTGTCTGCTCTGCTCTTTCTCACTCTGCGTGATCTGCAGTGCGTATGTTTGCATGTTTGCAGTTTGGAGTGCTTTGTCAAAAGTGCACAGATTTATTTTTCTGGGCGTCAGAATTAGGACATGAAAGGGCCAGTACAACCCCCCCCCCCCCCCCCCCCCCCTTTTTATTTTTTGATTAAGTATTCACTGTGTTTTAAACAGCCAGTTTTCAAGGCCGTATTTATTTGAGGTCCATTAAAAGAGAACACTGGGACCGGCGCCTAGGCCCTCACATAAAACCGGGCCCGTGAATTCACGATAAGCACTCTCCTTGCTGTATCTTCAATAAATTGGATTTGTATCCATCTTTTTACTACATTTACATGAAGTAATTAAGCACAGCCCTATAGCTTTCTAAATGGTCCCACTAAATAAGAGCACAAAGAGCCAGCCGTAAGAAAAAATAGACACTCCAAATCCCATAATGCAGTGCTTTAGTCTGTGTCGTACGCCGCAGAGCTATTCCCTATTGATCTGCAATATCACAGCTGACCCCAGTGAACTATTAGAAGTTGATATATAGACACAGACCCACACACCACATTGGTTGTTCTATCGTATTGCATATTGAGTCAAAGCCTAAAAATGATCACTCGGGTGAATGGATGTTCTCATGGGAACAGATGCTATCACCACAGCAGCTGAAGCATCAAAGAACATGAAGACGTTATCAAGCTGACAAACACATTTCATAGACTCTAGTTTACCGCCGTCTCTCAGTCTCTTCTTTTCTTGCATTGCCAAGTCAGTATTTCAATACACCTGACTTCCATTCCACCTGGCCTTTTCAGAAGAACAAACGTATGTGTTTACATTCGATTAAGTCGAACGAGTGCAACTCTCTCTCCGTCTTCTCTTCCCGTTCAACCCCCCCCCCCCGTCTCTCCCCCCCTCCCTCCCACCCATTTCTCTGAGCACCGTGCTGCTTCTCCTCTGACACGCTGAATCAGAGAGGCTTTGATAGCACGCAGCCTTAAGTAGCTACCTTGTTTAATTTCCCCTTCTCTCTGCCCCCTCTTTGAAGTCCAGAGCACCGCCTGAGCTGTGTTGTCAGACTCCCCTCCGCCTAAAAAAATACAAAAATAAAAATCTCCAAATGAAGTAATCTTCACGATTTTTCCCCTCTGTATATGTTTTTATGCCTCCGAGACCTCCATTTCCCTCACAAAGACACATGTCTTCGGGCTGTTTTACACAGGTAAGGTTGGTTACAAAAAGGAGAGAGAGGGGGAGAAAGAGGGAGAGAAAGAGGGAGAGCTTCTTTCTCTCTCCCAGTCTCTTATTTGCCCTGCCTGCATTTGAAGGTCTTGACGTTGAAATGGATGGCGGCGCAGAGCGCGTCAACGACGGAGAGGCTAAATATGGCTGTGGAAAATCCATTCTGCAAACCAGGGGGAACAGACCTGTGGAGATACATGCTAATGCCCAGACAGACCAAGAGTTTTCGTGTGTGTGTGTGTGTGTGTGTGTGTGTGTGTGTGTGTCCGCGTGCCTGTGTATAGACCTATATGATTGTGGGCAGGCCCGTGTGTGTGTGTTTGTCTCAACTGCGGTTGATGGAGCACCAAGTAGCCTGTGAGATGCTGCAGCCCATGGACATGATTTCTGTTCAAGTCGTAAACCTGGACAAAAGCAGTGAAATTAATGGCCGGTGACTTCATACTCCCGTCGTGTGTGTGTGTGTGTGTGTACACCTACCTTCCTCTAATTGAGCCCCTGCGTCCCTTTCTGTCCATACCTCTGACAGCTCCTACACCAGAAGGACATGATTTAGAACAGAACCCCCACCCCCCCCCAGCCTCAACCACTGGACAGGGGTCATAAAAACAAGCCTCTATTGTCTCTGGGCACTAAGGAAATAGAGACGCCAACGTTTTTCACCCATGAGAAGGGCAATAAACCCTCCCTGAAGGAATCTGTACACACACCTAGACCAAAAATAGTTCCAACCACCAGGTTGACTTTGAACTTGTTTGGAGTTACAAAGTCAGGGTAAATTTGAACGTCAGCAGTTTGCCCACAAATTGGTTTACGGTCCCGAAATCCCCCTCTTTCATTGCAAATTGAATGGCGTTCTTTTGGCATCATGAAAACGACAGAGCGGCTCTCTCTCTCTCTTTGCGATGGAAATCCTTTGAAAAAAAACAACAACAACTGGGTGTATCTGTGGAACTTTGAAACAACCAATCACACAACAAGCCATATGTTCAGCCCGAACCGCAAACAATCATTCCACCCCAGCCTGTGATTTATCTCCAAAAAACAACGCCACCACTTGGTTTCTCTCCACTTAACTCCCTTTCCTCTCCTACCTCTCCTTCAACCACTGTCTCCCTAGGCCCCCATGGACAACACCCAGCTCTAGTTATCTTTAATAGCAGGGATAAAGCACTAACTCCTCAACATAGCTGCAGCAACACAGTAATTGGCATTAGCCCCAAACGGCATCCTTGAGTCATATTGACTCCCTATCCGTTGAGCAGCGTGCGTTTTGAGCTCTCAGAAAACACACACACACACCAAGCTCCTAGAATAGCTCCTGCTGTTAACGTGGTCTTTTATTCATGGATCAACTAGGATGCAGAACAGATATGGATGGCAGAGGATGTTCTAAAACAGTCATCTTGTTGTCATTGATTGATTGATTGGTCCATGTCGGCGTATGAAAAGCTCCAGTATTATAATGTAATGTGATTGTCGTATGTCCTTCATGTGGTTAGCGGTTGTTGTCTGCTGTGTTCTAAAGGACAAGAGGTACCGTACAGCTGTTCATAAATTCATTCCTTGGCGATAAAACGTTTTTTTTTTGACCTGGTTGTTTAATGCGATGTCATCTTGATCATTCTGGATTTATGTATACAGTACAATGCAAACACACACACACACAGCAGAAGCATCATCACTGTACATCACATCACATTTACTACCCTCCACCTCTTCTCAGCCCCCTAGTGGTTCAGTCCATTACTGCTATCAGTGTGTCTTATTCACGGTGCTCTCCATCGCCACGGTAATGCCCCACCACCTCCACCACCCCACACCTCCAGTGGCGCAGCTCACCAGTCACCAAGGAACTATATCCCCCATTCCATCTCTAGCTGGCACTCTTGCATCATGTTCAGTAAGCTCTCTCTCTCTCTCTCCCCCTCCCCCCCCCCCCCTTCCTCCCTTCTCACACTCTGTTTTTGACATTTATTTATTCTTTTCCATTTCATCTTTCACAAACACGTTATCTTTCATAAACATGCTTACCCCCCCCCCCCCCCCCCCCCTCCCTCGGCTCTCTGAGCTGTGGCTAACTGGGTGCATGCTGCATGCTCCTCTTTCCAAATGGCTTCCTAATTGCTAATGAACCACACGAAGTGAGCGTTTCCGACGGAGACAGGCCTTCCTGTCACTGTGGACACCGACGCCGCCTGACAGCCCTCTACTGCCCCTGACTGTTGCACAATGCCCCCCCCCCCCCCCCCCCCCCCCCCGGCGCGTCAGCTCACTGCTCAGTACACTACGGCACATCGTAGCTAAAGCGTGGCCCGGCACAACACGACACAGCACGGTAGCTACCGCTCAGACCGCCCAAGAAACCCCCCGATCTCTGCATTGTCTTACTTACCATGCTGTGTGTGTGTTTTTTCCTTACGTCTTTGTCTCCCTTCTACTCTCTCTCTGTCTGTCTTTCTGAGTGGGTGTCTGTCCGTCTCCCCCACTCTCATATCTGAATGTCAGATACTCTTATCTCTGATACCCTTATCTTAGTCCCCCCTCCAATCCCTCCCTGTTGTCTGTCTCTCTCTCTCTCTCTCTCTCTCTCTCTCTCTCTCTCTCTCTCTCTCTCTCTCTCTCTCTCCAGACCTAGCTCTCACATGCAGTGCACTTCAGTGACGATGGGAAAGACAGTGTTTTTTTGTGTGTTTTTTTCTGTGTTTTTTTCCCCCCCAGTTCCATTTGTCAAAGGGATGTTCTGCATAAACAGCTACAGCAAGAACAACGCCACGTTTTTTCCAAGCGCCGGTCACTACAAACTAAATGGGGTTGGTAGGAAGTGCATATGCCTGTTTTCTCATCAATCATTGCCGACGCCAGTTAGAAGCAGGCGCGTACACACACACACACACACACACACAAAATACACAGGCACTTACATATAGTTCTCTCACACACACACACACACACACACACACATACACACACATATGTACTGTATACAGATGTGCCCCACATCTGTCTTCTCTCTACCTGGGGAAAAAATAGCTCATTTTCTTAAGGCAAGCCATGAGTCATCAACAACGTAAACTGAGAGAGCGTGAGAGCGAGGCGTGTTTTGATTTGATAATATCTGATTATTATTATTTATTTTTTTGCCTAAGTGACCAGCGATGATGTCCCTCTGTGCACTGCAGAGGGTTATATTTAACCTGGTAGGATGGAGGAGGGAAAGAGCTTTCAGGGCAGAAGCTGTGACACACTGCACACATGTATGCTTCTGTGTGTGTTTGAGGTTGACTGGCTGTGATTGTTTGTTAGTAAGCGTGTGTGTGTGTGTGTGTGTGTGTGTGTGTGTCTTACAATGTGTTTGTGTGCTCACAGTGACTGTCTCTGAGCTGAGCTATGTAGCTGGTAATCTAAGTATTTGTGTGTGTGTTTGAGAGATTTAAGTCTACTTATCAGCTCAGTGGTAATGTGCATATAGTTTGTGGTAATCTTAGTAAGTGTACCTGTGTGTGTGGGTGAGAGATTTTGTTTTTGTGTGGCAAAATAAATAGTGTGTGTGTGTGGGTGAAACCTCACACAAACCCTCCCTCCTAATCTCTCCCTGCCCTCCACTGTCTCTTGGCGTTGCGGAGGGACTCCTCACTAAACCCCTCCTCCCTTCCATCTCTGTTTCTAAATTCCCAGAACAGGCCGTCACCCCCACAAACACACACGTCACTCTCCCCCTCTGACAGGCCCATACTGCAGGTTAAGCACATCAAAAGCGCCCTCTCTGCTCCTGAGCTCTCTGCTCTGCGTGATTCAGTGTGGTGCCCCCCTTCTAATAGCCCCCCCCCCCTCTTTCCTCTCTCTCACCATCACAAATAAACAAATAAAGAGGCCACAATGGAAAACAAAAGCAGCAGCCCAGAGCGCTCTCAGGCACTCTTCCACCCGTCTCCCTTCACTGTCCCAGAGTCGGTTACGTAAACCGCTGACAAGAGGGGGGACAGCGTGGCTGTTAAACGGCTACGGGGGTCTTGGCTTGACTGGTCATTGACTTGGGTGGCAGTGACCCCCCCCCCCCCCCCCCCCCCCAACCAGCTCAGCTGTGTTTTGGGAGATTTTTTTTAATTTATTTTTTATGCAAGGGGCGTTATTGCAGCCGTGCCAATTATCATCCAATCAAATTTGAATCATTTGTGCCGACATCGCTTTAGCAATATGCCCAGAAACACTTTTTTTTTTTTTTTTTTTGGACTGCTCTATAATATTTCCCCCGATCTCTATTTAGTTGTTTTTGTTGCATTTCAATGAGCTTGGGCGCTCTAGGCTCTGTCAAGTTGTTATTGCTTTGACATTCTGCTGAAACCAGCATGCTGAGGTAGAAAACAATGTACCACTGTTTGACATGCCACTCTTACAGCAAAAGAGCCACAGAGAAAGCACCCAGCTCCCCATCAAAAAGGAGGCTGTCTTGGCTGGGGGGGTTATATTAAGATTGAGAGGGATATTGTTGAAGATGAAGAATGTTAACACAGTTAACAGCGAGACCCCAAACATTTGTCACCGTAAAACCTCACTGATTGATGAAGGCACAACAGCTAGGAATGCAATGAAAAGAGAAATGTGGAGATTTGCATACTTACTAGTGTAAGACACTCTCTCAAATGACATTTCACCTGCTTTTGTCTCTTGTACTCACATTAGCCGCCTAATGCAAGACTCCACTCTGTATGATTAAAACGAGGCATGTCGATTATAAAAACAATCACCTTACATCAACCTAAGCATATTGCCCTCTCCATCTCCATTAATATACGCAGGATTTTATGACAGCGGTGCAGTCTCATACATTTCACTGTTCAACACACTTCAAATAGCCATGTATGTAGCAATCCTTAGGAACCTGTCTGTGATCTTGACGCATTTGAAGAACTTCAAGAAAAACTGGGCAAATCTAGCACAGGGTTTGAGTCAGCCACACCTTGATTAAGCACCATGTCACTGGCTAATTTGATAGCATACCCAACTGGCTCTGACCCCCTCATTATACAGGTATAGAAAGTGTTAAATACATGTTTTTAAACAAAAAAAGCATCAGGCACTTCTGCACCGTGATTCATTCTGCGTGAGTCATCCAGCACACATGGGGTTAAGGTATAGCTGCAGAGTCTTACTGCAGTGTCTAAAGCATTTGGCTGATCGCTACAGTACGCCAGGAGAAAGGAGAGAAGAAAAAAAACATCTCTCTCTACGGTTTCCTTTTTTTTCTTCCAAAAATCCTTTTTATTGCATTTATAACATTTGGCACAGTACAAATTCATGGTGCTTTTACAAGATAAACCTGTAAAGATCAACAGGGACCTTTTTTTTCTGTTTTTTAAAGAAAGTCTTCTCGGTATAAATGTTTTTTTCTTTTCACTGCATTCTCTGTAGCATGGTTGAAAAATCACACAGAATGCCCCCATTTTTAAAACAAGACTACCCTCATTTGTCAAAGTCAAGACAGCATCTTAAACAACTCGTCTTTTTAAATAGAAGTTACAAGTTAGAAAATAGTTTCAATTTATTTCTTTTTAATATAATATGCTTCTCTATCACCAGACCATGGTAGTTTCAATTTTCCATATATATATTTATTTATAAGCATTTACAACAAGAAATCAAGAAAGTCTTTTAAGTTTTGCACTCTGTACAAAAAGTAGTTCCTGTCCTTTTTTTTCGTTGTGCATTCTATTGCATGTATTTATGAGGAGGGGGTGGGGCTATGGGACAGGGTTTGGGGGGCGGGGGTGTTGGGGCTTTTGGGGTTCTAAATCTGAGTCTCCTGCACCTTCTCCTTGGTGTGAGTTTTTATGACAAAAGGCTCAGGGAGTGCTGTGATGGTGCTGGGCAAGGTTCGAGGGAGAGAGTTCCCAATGTTGTTCTCTGTCCATTTAGCCCCGTGTCCAGCTGGCTTGTAGGTGTTGTATTTGGGCTTGAGGGTGCTGTAGTCCACCTTGTGGGGACTGTAGTCCGCTTTGTGTGGGCTATAATCCATTTGGGGTTTCTGGTTGACGTAGTCTGCTTTGTGAGGGCTGTAGTCTGATTTGAAGACGCTGTAATCCGGTTTGTGGGTGCTGAAGTCGGTTTTGAAAGCGCTGTAGTCCGGTGGTGTGGCCTTGTGGAGGCTGTAATCTGACTTGGGTTTGTAGGTACTGTTGTCAGGTTTGGATTTGTGGCTACTGTAGTCTGGTTTGGATTTGGGCTGAGTACTATAGTCGGGCTTAAATGGGCTGTAATCTGGTTTAGGTCTTGGGTGAGTGCTGTAGTCTTGTTTGTATTGACTGTAGTCAGGTTTAGGTTTTGGTTGGGTGCTATAATCTGGTTTGAAGGGGCTGTAGTCAGGTTTCGGTCTTGGATGAGTACTATAATCCGCTTTGAGTGGGCTGTAGTCCGGTTTAGGTTTCGGATGAGTGCTGTAGTCAGGTTTGAAGGGGCTATAGTCTGCTTTAGGCTTGTGAATGCTATAATCCGGTCTAAATGGGCTATATTCAGCCTTTGGTTTATGAATGCTAAAATCCGGTGTAGATTTGTGAGTGCTGTAGTCCATTGTGGATTTGTGGATACTATAGTCCATTGTGGGTTTATAGGTGGTGTACTCAGCCTTGGGCTTGTGAATAGTGTAGTCTGGCTTGGGCCTGTGGATACTGTAGTCGGCTTTGGGCATGTTGAAGCCATAGTCTGACTTGTGGCTGATATAGTCCAGTTTGTGGATGCTGTTGTGGTCTCGTATCTCGGGCAGCGAGAGCACCCCCTCGTTAGCGGCTGAGGCTGGGGGCGGTAGGTCTTCCTCGTCCACCTGGATGATTTCCACGGTGCGGGCAGCTGCTACCGTACTCCTCTGCTGGTGGCGCTTCCTCAGTTTGTAGAAGGCGATGAGCATGACGGCGGCCAGCAGCGTCACCGCCACGAAGCAGCCGATGATGATCTTAGTGGTCCTCATCACCTCGTCCAGGCTGGTACTAGTGTTGCCCGGCTTTGCAGTGACGGCCTTGGAGGCGGGCACGGGGGAAGGCCTGGCCCCGCCCGGCAGGCTGTTGGTGCTCTGAAGCAGCACGGTTGGTGTGGAGATGAAGACGGGCTGAAAGACTGAGGGCGAGGCGGTGGTGGTGGTGCTCCCCGGGCCACCTGGCCCCCCTCCTCCTCCTCCACCTCCTGCCCCCCTGGCCCCAGCAGCAGCAGTCATGGTTGTAGTCTTGGGCTTGGGCATCTCAGTGGTGGGGCCCAGGACCTCGACAGTCACCGTGGTGAAGTAGCTGAGGTTCGACGTGTTGAGTTCGGCCGCGCTCACGTTGAGGTAGGCCGAAGCATTGGAGTTCCCGGCCGCGTTGGACACCATGCAGGTGTAGGTGCCCGTGTCGGCCGGCAAGACATTGGAGAAGTTGAGCGTGCCATCGTTGAGGACCGATATCCGTGGGTGGCCTGAGGCGTGTGTCAGGACTGTCCCATTGGGAAGGAGCCAGCGAACAGAAGACATGGGCGCCGTTCGGCATCTCAGCTCAGCTACACGCTCTGCTGAAATGTTCAAGTCCCTCGGCGCGTCTCCTATGAAGGGGGCCGAACATTGGAGCCCACCGCCCTCCACCTTGTCCGCCTCCACCAGTTGACGGCCCCGCATGTGGGCAGGCGCGTGGCATCGCCCGCAGCAGGTAGAGTTAGTGGGGATGTACTCCCTCAGCCAACGCGCCAGCCACATGGCTTCGCAGCCACAGTTCCAGGGGTTGTGGTGGAGGTGGAGCTCCACCAGGTACCTGAGTGGTGCGAACAGGTCATGGGGCAAAGCACTCAGGTTGTTGTGGGCCAGGTTGAGCTCCACCAATGAGGATAAGTCATCAAAGGCGTTGCGCTCGATCACGCCAATCTGTGAGTTCATCACCCATAGCTTTTTGAGCGAGGCCAGGCCCCGGAATGAGCCCGGCTTGATCTCGGAGAAGAGGTTCTCGGAGATCTCCAGTTCCTCCAACCCCTTGAGAGGGCTCAGGTTGGGCATATCCCCCTTGATGTTGCACATGCCCAGGTTGAGGTACTTGAGGTTGTGCAGGCCCTCGAAAGCGCCGTCGGAGATGTACTCCAGCTTCCTCAGCTCGCCCAGGTCCAGGCGCATGAGTGAGGGCACCCGGTTGAAGGCGTACGAGGGGATGCTCTCGATGGGGTTATTCCTTAGCCACAGCTCCCGCAACTTGGACAGGTACTCAAAAGCCCCGCTGGGCACCACCGTCAGCCGGTTGTCGAAGAGCTCCAGTGTGTTGAGACTGGTGAGGCCGTTGAAGGCTCCCACCTCGATCTGCCGGATGGAGTTGCGGCCCAGCTGGAGCACTTCCAGATGGTGCAGGTGGCGGAAGGAGTCTGCCTGCACTGCCTCAATAGCATTCTCCATCAAGTTGAGGTGGCGCGTGTTGCCGGGGATGCCCGGAGGAACGCGGACGAGGCCGCGACGGGTGCACACTACCTTGCCCAGCTGGCTACTGCAGGAGCACTGCGGCGGGCAGCCCTGAGGCCCTGGGGCCGCTGCCACCGCCCCCGCCAGAGCCAGCGAGGCGCTGCTCCACGCTCGCACCATGAGGAACACTACACAGAGCAGGGCGGCTTTCCTGGCTCGACGCACAGCTACCCGCCCCAGGAGACTCATGATGTGGCACGTTCATAATTCAGCATCGTCCGGGGGGAGGGCGGGGGTTGGGGGGATGTTGGGGGAGGGGGGTGGTTGGTCGGTCGGCTGGTTGTTTGGTTGGTTGGTGGTGGAAAGGGGGACCAGGGGGGTGGGGGCTGGAAAGGATGAGTGGAGGAGGGTCTGAGTAGCGGGGAGTGGACTGGCCCTACCCTGGATTAAGCAAGACTCTGAATGAACAGCACTCAAGGAGGGAGGGTAGGGAAGGGAGTGGGCTGTTCTGGAACACGTGTGTGTGTGTGTGTGTGTGTGTGTGTGTCTGTGTGTGTGTCTGTGTGTGTCTGTGTGTGTGTGTTGGGTTAGAACAGGATAGAAAAATAAGCCCAAAAAAAAACCTTATTGATTACGAGATGAAAAGATAGAAGCGCTAAAATTGATGCAAATAGGGTTTGAAACCCTAGACACCTACCTCAAGATTTTTTTTTACAGGTCCTTGTATTGTTTTTAAAATTCTTTTTATGCAATCACACACGACCTGGAGTGTTTGAAACAGGTATACATCCAAGGAGCAGAAATGAAAGCCTTTTATTTCTGCTCTGTCAGTGAAGAAAGATCAAATGAAGATTTAGCCAAAATGCACTCTTTTTTTTTTTTATAAATCCACACGAGGAGCATCCAAAGCAAAATATGTGAAGGCCCTCCAAGGTTTTTATTTTTTTCAGACGGGTAGGAATCCAGTCAGGCTCCCAAAGCAGCTCTCCCTCCCTCGCTTGCCCTCAGCTCCTCTTCTCCCGCTTGTCCTTGGAAACCGACGCTCGATTCCTCCGCTAGACGCCTTCCCCAAGTCTCCATAGCACAAACGAGCGTGCACACAATCGCTCTCTCTCCGCACACTAAAAACCCAAGGCAGAGGAATGGGGGGGGGGGACAAAAAAAAACAAAAAAAACAACAAAAAAAACAGAAGGTGGGGGGAGGGTCTGAGGAGAAGTCAGAAGAATGAAAATTCCACAGTCCTTTCAAATGTTCTTCCCCTTTTGTTTGAGGTTGGGGGGTGAGAAGCAAAGAGGGGGAAAAAAGCAGCCCCCCCCCTCCTCCTTTTTCTCCGCTCACTTTTGGTGGTCAGTCGGTCGGTCCAGCCCCCCTCTCTCACCGTGGCGTCGTGTCCGCTTGGTTTCTGGAGCGCTCGGCGGGGTTGAAAAGGCTACACGACATACATTGCCGTCATTAGCTTATTTCTCCTCTTAACCGGCTCCGGCGCAGCAGCAGCAGAAGACACACTCACACCATTACCACACACTCGCACAGCGGCGCACACACACACACATAGCAGCTGCAGCCTGCCTCCCGCGCACTTCCCAATAATCCGTCAATTTCTTCGGGGGTGGTGGTGGGGGGGTTGAGGGGGGGAGGTGCGGAGTGGGGGAGATGTAGCAGGGTTGAGAGAGGTGTGTGGGGGGGCGGGTGAGGGGGGGGGGGGGGGTGGATCAGCTCAGCAACAGCAGCAAGACCAGCATGACGATAGAGCCTCTATCTTTTTTTCGTTCTTTTTCTCGTTTTTCGGCTCCCGTCTTCCTCGCGCTGTTCCTTTCTCCCTCACGCTCCGTGGAATGGGAAAAGAGGAAAAGGAGAGGAGAAAAGCGCCGGGCAAACGGGTGTACAGGCGTGACGTTAACAGCAGTGTCGATGTGGAAAGGGATCCGTTGTAGCAGCAATAGAGAGAGTGGTGGGGTTGTATCTCTCTCACTCTCTTCCTCTCTCTCTCTCTCTCTCTCTCTCTCTTTCTTCCTCTCTCTCTCTCCCTCCCTCCTCAGCCTCTGCAGTGTCCTGAGGTAGTTGGCCAAGCTAAAAGCGCTCAGTCCTTTTAGTGTGTCGTCTCTTGCTGTCCTATCTCCTTTCTCTTGGACTCTCTTTTTTCTCCCGCTTTCTCTCGCTCCCCGGTTTAGAGGAATAACGGGCTGCCCAGGCAAAAGGGGGGGGGGGGGGATACAGGCAACGTTGTCCCCACGGCAAATAGGTTTTAACCCCCACAGCCCTGGTAATAATCCTGCTGCTCCGGTTATTCCGGCGTTTTCTGGCGTCGCTGTGGTAGCAGGCAGGGAGCCGGGACAGGCTGCTTGCTCTCTCTCTCTTACTCACTCACTCACTCACTCTCTCTCTCTCTCTCTCTCTCTCTCTCTCTCTCTCAGTCTTGCTCGCTTTCTCTTTTTTTTCTCTCTCTCTCTCTCTTTCTTTCTCTCTCTCTCTCTCTCTCTCTCTTCCTCTTTTGTCCTTCAGTGGAGAACGTGAATGTACTGCTGACGCATCCCGCTCGGAGCAGTGCATTGGTTTGATGCAGTGTTTTTGTGCATTAACTCATCCGCCCCCTCTCTCTCTCTCTCTCTCTCTCTGCTCCCTGCTCTCTCACCCCTGTGTTTTCTCTCCAGTCCCACTCAAGCCGGCTCGCTTGCTCCAGCTCTCTTTCTATCTCTCCTCTTTTTGCCTCTGTCTACTAACCTTTTTCCCCTCTCCCCATTTTTCATGTGCTCTCTCTCTCTCCTTTTTTGTCCTCATGTCCTCCTGTCAGGGCTAATGTTGATGTTGTGTGTGTGTGTGCGCGTTGTGGGCCTTGGGAAAATGTAACACTATTTTGAGGAATCTTTTTAAGGCGGCAAGAGATAGATGACTGTCGATAGAGAGAAATGCAGGAGCGGGGCGCCGCTCAGATTTCATTGATAAACACACACCCTGATGAATGATTTCACTCTAAATCTACCTCCCCCTCCCCCTTTTCTCTCGCTTTGTCTCACTTTCTCCCCCTCCTTCTCTCTCTCTCTCTCTCTCTCGCTCGCTTTCTCTCTCTCTCTCTCTCTCTCCTCTCTTTTGGGAAAGGCAAAAATTGATGTGAGAGTGAATGGTGATTGGTCGGTTGTCCGCCCCCCCGCGGGAGGCTCCCGGTTGGCGGGGTGCTGATTGTGCGGGACTGTGCAGACCAGGCCTCTGTACAAGGCCTTAATGTGCGTGCGTGTGCGTGCGTGTGTGCGTGTGCGTGTGTGCGTACGTGCGTAGCGGAGCCTCAGGCCATCTCTCATCCCAGTCGGATTAAGAGTGTTTTGAGGGGCACGGCGGAGGCGTGTCTCCACGCGTCGTTAGAGAATACTCTCCTGCTCTCCTCCGAGGATTAAACTGTGTCTCCTCTTGTGAGTGCCTGGAGGTTTGGCTTTGGCTCTCTTACTAGAGAGAGAGAATGAGTGAGGTGAGAGAGAGAGTTAAGGATGTGTGCATCCATTGCTTCTACAACATACTTCTACTACAGCATAGTGAAGGTCCTTCGTCAAGCTTCAGTAACATACGTAACCGCAGTAGAGCAGTGAAGTCAGCATGAGTAAAAAAAATAATAATAAAAAAATAAATAATTGTTGCTTAGTATTTATTCACAGACTGGTTGCTAACCTCAAGTTCATTGTGAAGATTGTATCGATTTTGCAATCACAGACTGTTAATTAATCGAGACAAAAATCAAGAAAACAGTGGTGGCTAGTGCATATACTCAGATCATTTACATAAACAAGGGTGATTTCGGGAGTTGATGATAATGGATATGTCTCTTCAATATCTTCAGGTCTTTTCAATATCTCTCCTTACCTGTTTTTTCAGACCTCTCCGATAGCCCCCCCCCCCCCCCCCCCCACACACACACACACGCCTCTGTCTGTCCTGATGATTAGAGAGGCTTAAGCAGGCAGCTTTGACCCTCCATTTGGTTCCTGAGGAAATCATCGCTCCGGGGGGCAGAAATGGTAAAGGTCACATTCAGCTGCGTGTTAGAAAACAAGACCTGGTTTACCTTCTACCTCCCCCCCCCCCCCACAGTGAAAGAAAAGCACCGACCCCCCCCCCCCCCCACCCCGCTCAATGATATGCACTGAACCGGTCGTCCATTAAAGCAGTGTGTGTAATTGATGGTCTGGAGCCAACCGTGACTGCAGCGTTGGCTAGCTAGGTGTGTGTGTGCGTGCGCGTGTGTGTGTGCGCGCGTGTGTGTGTGTGCGCCTGCGCATGCACGCTCACTAGTCAGAAAAGGTCACTATGCCTGTAGAGCAGTATTCCCATGAGCTCAGGACACAGCTAGAACCACACACACTTTTTCTCCTTCAGTTAACACCACACTGCGACTGTTGAATACGAATGGGCTTCAATGAACCACACGATACAGGGAAAACACCCAGAGGAGTATAGGGATTCTCCTCTGTTAAAGAAGAAAGAATATTCTCTTCATGTTCCGTAGGGATTCCCCCATATAAGGCAGTATGCAGTATTTCACTTGCAGATTTCCAGTCAATTAACTCAGTAAGTCTATCTGTATGAGCTAAAACATGTTTGATGGTTCTATGAAGCGTCGTGTGTCCCCATACACTGTTCCAAACTGCATAACGCCATGCACATGGTAGCATCAGCTTGCAATGTCAATTGACCTTCTGTCTCTCTGGCTGTCATAATGGCACAAGCCCAAATGTAGTTGTGTGAGTGTGTGTATACTAATGTGTGTGTGTGTGCGCACGCTGGCAGGGGTGTATATGTTCCTGGATATATATTTGTGTGTGTGTGTGTGTGCGTGTGCGCATGTGTGTGCATGTGTTGGAGTCCTATGCGGGTCATTTCATGGGTCAGCGACGCAGGATGGTAAGGTTGCGTTGGAACGACAGACAGTCCAGAGGCTCCCCTGACCCAAAAATGAAGGCATCGACCCTCAATGACACCCCCCCCCCCCCTCCCCCATGCCTGGTAGGCTGCTCTTTGTTGTACCGGTGCCAATGCCTGTCCCGGACTCATTTGGATGATCGTTTTTGACAGTCTGCTACCTCAGTAAAAAAAAAGCAACGCGACTGCTTCTCAGCTCCCCCACACTCGCGCAGCTTTCACCCAAAATGGCCTCATTGCTCAGTTCCGTGCTCCGTGCTGACCCGAAATGGCCGACATGGAGTTGGCGGTTCCCCCCCCCCCCCAGGTCGTGGCAAGGTTTTCTCAAGGTCCAGCGACCCAGAGAGACAGGTTGTGGACAGGGTACTTTGTGCTGGTAGTCCTCATACACAGTCAAGTGAACCAGAACAACCTTGCCTCGCTGTTCAGCTTCTGCGGTTGTGGTCGAAAAAACAAATGGTGAAAAACATCCAACACTCCCAAGTGTGTGGCTTGACATGGAGAGAGAGCCTGGTTGAGTTGTGGTCACCCGGGAGGCATGGTTGCGGGGGGCGGGGGAGAGATCTGATGATTTGTCATATGTCATCTTACCGCAATGACACTCTGTGCCCCCTCCATGCCCTGGGCCCCCTGTGCCTGCTGCCCAGGCGAGAAGGGGCGTTGGGCATGGTTTGTGGGCACCAGGCGACCCAATTTGGCGCGGCGGGTCTGTCAGTCAGTCGGTGTTCAAGGGTAGCGTTTTGTGTGTGTGTGTGTGTGTGTGTGTGTGTGTGTGTGTGTGTGTGTAGCGCAGCACAGCGCAGCGCGGCACAGAACCCAGGCCCTAGGGCGAGAGCCACGGCGAATCTGGGATACGGCCAGTCGCATGTAGGTCAGCTGTGTGTGTGTGTGTGAGAGAGAGAGAGAGCAAGAGAGAGACGTAGATGAAGAGAGAGAGAGAGGACCAATGTCCTGCAGTCTACCACTAATGCTAATCTGATTATAGGAATGTACACACAGTGATAGATCTAATGAATTGAATGTCATTGCACAGACCTTGCCAGCAATGAGGATTGGTGTGCTGTCTGGGTAATTTGAGTGGAGTGTAATGTATACGTGCTAGGGGGGAGTGTGTCTGTATGTGTGTGTGTGTGTGTCTGTGTGTGTGTGTGTGTGTGTGTCTGTGTGTACTCTCCTGAGGAGAAGGCTGCTCTATTTTGGGGATGTGTGGGTTTTAAGAGATGTTCTAGCACTTGTGTTTGGGAACATCTAGGTGTGCGTGTGTGTGCGTGCGTGCGTGCCTGTGTGTGTGTGTGTGTGCGCGCGCGCGTACTCCTCCTCTCCACCTCTCCAGTGTCTAGGGAGGTCCTAGTGTCTGCTCTCTCATCAGTGCTTAGCCTGCCCCCCCTCACACACACACACGCACTCTACCCCTCCCAGCGTCAAACTTTCTCTCCCACACACACTCACTCTCTTACACACACACTCTCTTACACACACACTCTTACACACACACCCTTACACACACACTCTCTTACACACACACTCTCTTACACTCACTCTCTTACACACACGCTCTTACACACACTCTCTTACACACACACTCTCTTACACACACACTCTTACACACACACCCTTACACACACACTCTCTTACACACACTCTCTTACACACACACTCTCTTACACACACACTCTCTTACACACACACACACTCTCTTACACACACACTCTCTTACACACACACTCTCTTACACACACACTCTCTTACACACACACACACACCCTTACACACACACTCTTACACACACACCCTTACACACACACTCTCCAGACTTTCAGCTTACAATCCGTCCGTTTTTTTATTATTATTTCTCAGAGGCAGGGGGAAATCAATCTCTGGCCCCGTAGACAGGAACTGCTGTGTTGTCAGACACACACACACACACTCTCTCTCTCTCTCTCTCTCTCTGTCTACGCTGCTGACCTTGGAGAAGAGGACAGGGAACGGACATTTCTTTTCCCATTTTCATTTCAATTTCCAGGAATTAATTCCAGTAGAGATTATACACACACACACACACACTGCCATTGCTACCCTGGCGAAGGCTTTAAACGTGTGCCAGGGATTTTTCCATTTGTCATGAAATCACCCTCACACTCGCACGCACACCAGCGCGACTGCACGACAGAGTCCATCACAGGCCTGCTGTTGCAGCAGAGACGTACAGTGGAGGTGGTTTCTATCTCTCTCTCTCTCTCTCTTTTTATCTCCCTCTCTCTGGTTTTCATTCTACCCAATCATATGCAGAGGATGGGGTAGATTATATGTTTGCTGCAGTAAATAAGACACTTACGTATGCATGGATTCAGCGCATGTTTTCCCATTTATCGAGATAAGCTTTTGGGTCGAATTACTTACACTTGCATTTCCTCACACAAGGTTGTTTGGTCAAAAGCTTAGTTTCACATGTTTGGAACTGGGAGGTCTCCCCCCCCCTCCTCCGTCTCTCAACGTCAACATCACCTCTCTCTTTCTTTTACTACCTGTCTCTCCCTCTAACCCTAACCCCTCTCCTGATTTCCCTCCCCACCTCTAGCTTTCTATATTTTTTCTGTTGTCTTGATTGTCTCTCTATCTCTCTTCCCTCCACCCCCTTCCCTCTCTCCCTGTTCCTCCTAACAGCATCTCTGTGGTGTAATATTTGAGGGCTGTGCGTGTGTGTGCGTGCATGCGTGTGCGTGCGTGCGTGTGCTTGCATGCGGCGCTTGGTTGGCTGGTCAGGTCATCAGGGTTCAGCCTCAGTGAAAACACAGCTGCACTACCCCCCCCCCCCCTTTCTTTTCTCCCTCTTCTCTCTCTCTCCCCCCTTCATTCTTTGCCATGCATCCTCCTGTCTCCTGTGTGTTGCAGCTCTCATAATAGCCATTGTTTCTAGACTAATGACCTTCATTATGTTTGGGGCCTGTTTGTAGCTCAGCCAGAGCAGGATTAGCTCAGCCCTTGTGTGAGCTGGGAGCGGAAGGAGGCCGGCTCTAAGTACCAACGCAACCATCATCGCCTTTCTAACAACCTTTTTTTAGATGAATAATTAAACGTTAGAGTGTTGAAGTCGCCCGACGGTTTTTTGATTTGTTCCCGAATCCCTTTTTTATTTTTTATTTGTTATATCCGTACACCCGCTAATAAAGAAGTATTCTGCCATATATAATATGAAATGGGAATGTTTTCCATCACGTTGTATCGTCAGATCACACCTGGCCCACAGCGTTCAGTATTTCGCTGTTGTTATGATTCACTGTCCTCGTTCCAAAGAGATGTGTTATAATTTATCGACGTCTGATGTGTTCAGCATGAGAGGTTCAATGTTTCTCTGAAGGGCAAATAACTCTGTTTTAGTGTGATCTGCTCTCACGCTATGGAGAAATGTACTGTCCAACCGGTGCGCTGGCATCCAGAAGTGGGCGGGGCCAAAGCAGTATGCCCGATCCCCATTCCTCCTACCTCATGCATTATGAATTCATTAATTGAACGCCTCCCGCCTCCCCAGCCACATCATTGGTCAGCAGGGCATCATCATTGAGATTCCGGAAGCGTCCGCGCGGCGTTCATTTTCCCCCCCTCCTCCCCGTGTCGCCTTGCCAACCGCCGGCCGTATAAACAGCCAGAGAGCTCCTTCTGAGCGGCGCAGGGTAAAGACATGGTTATGCCTGCGAAGGGGGAGGCCTTAAATCTCCCTGACTTTTAGCTGCTTGGGAGCACGGGATGAGGGGGGGGGGGGGGGGGGGGGAGCATGGGTTGGAGGGGGGGGGGCTACTCTCACCGCCCTTGCACCTATCTTCCTTCTCTTCAGGGCCTTGCAAAAGCAAAACCCCTCCCACCTTTTTTTTTTAAGAGTTTGTTTTTCGGTGGTAGCGGAGCTCCCTAGCACCACCGTGCTAAAGGAACCCTAACCCTAACCCTAGTCGCCTACGTGCTCAACCCAAACTGATCTCTGGCCAGTCTTTGTGTTCCGAAACCATGACTTGTCAACACACTCGGTCTTTGCTGCTATTAAGAGCCTACGAACGCTCAGGCTATAGAGCATTAACTCGTTATGAACGACTGCAATGTATTTGTGGTACTGTAGGTGGTTATGTAGTGCTCTCCCGAGTGCTCAAAGCACCCATGACAAGCTCCATGTCGTAGCTTTAACTGACTTCTCCCGGCCTGTCTGTATGTAGCCTCTACCTACCTGCAACCTGTCATAGATCAACTTCATCAACTTCTCTTTCCGACCCCGACCCCCCCCCCCCCCCACACACACACACACACACACACACACACTCTGTGTCTTCTATGAGACGCTAAACCTAGAATATCCATCCACCAGACAGGCACCATGTTGTGGGATAAGCCTACCTAGGACTGATACATCTAGAGGGAGGGATGGGAGGAAGGAAAGAGGCCGGGAGGGAGGTGAGGTGAGGTGAGGTGAGATGGAGGGAACACAGCTTGTATCCCCAAAATCCGCCTCAATGTGCCAGACAAAGAACACAAAGGTCAGACTGAGGGTCAACACAGTGTGTGTGTGTGTGTGTGAATGCCCAGTAACAGACATAACAAAAAAGAATACTACTCAAAAGCGTTTGTCTGGGATGGAGGAGTTTAGAGAACAGAGTGGCTTAAAGCTCCCCCTCCCCACCACCATTTGTGATTCCATGACAGATAGGCCTTTCTCCCTAAGTAACCCGGTTTAGTTTTGCTAATGTATTCCTACTAGCACTGTTAGACACCGTCCGGGGTTTTTTGGGCAGATTGAAGCCCTGGCACATTCAAATGAACAATCTGCTCCCAGTCTACTCCGGTGGAGATCAGTCAAAAAGCCTGCAGGGGCCGTGGGAGAATGTAATGGGGGTGGTGTAATGTAGGCTAATGCATGAGAGATGAGACCACATGGACAGCACACACACACACACACACACACAAACACACACAGGCGATGTGTGCGGTAAAGTGTGTATTTGGGTGAGATAATTGTGTTTGCGAAACCCACCTGTGCTCGTGTGTGTATGCATATTATGTTGTGATCATGCATGCTTTTGGGCATATGCATGTACAGGTGTGCATTATCTGTATTTCCCCTGGCCATATGCGGCCCTCACAATTCACAGACACACACACACACACATGCACTGACTAGCTGAATCAGGGAGTTTGTTTTGTTGCTTGTTTTGTTCTACCTTGAAGTTCTTTCTGCTCTCTACACCACCCGTCCGACACACACACACACACACACTCACAAACGAAAACCAGGGGATTTGTCGACCAAGCTAAGTGTGTCTAATCTGGCGCTCACCCGGTGGACCATTGTCAGTTAACCACTCATTTACCACCAGCACACAACCTTTACACACAACACTTCAACAGGAAGTCAACCAACCAGCCCCACTGAGAAGGAAAGAACGAGAGAGAGAGAGAGAGAGAGAGATGGAGGCAAACACAGAGAAAGAGAGAGAGAGAATCAGAGGAAAAAGAGTCAGGTCAGTGAAGAGGAAGGGAAGAGAATATGGCGGAAAGAGGGGAAAGAAACAACAAAAACAAACAACAACACAAAACTGAATAGGAAATAAATCCCCTAAAACTATAGGCCTGCGTGACCTTTCTTAAATGTGTTTTCTGTAGCAATGCAATTGGGGATTTCCCCAGAGGTGGCCGGGGCCGGCCTCTATGAAAAGGAAGAAAAAAAAAAAAATAGCAGTGGGCAGCACTTCCTAAATTGAAGTCAATAACACTACCGGCTATTCTATCAGAGGACCCCGGACGGACGGCCGGCCGGCTGGACTACAGAGCAACGTTAAGGAGAGCTCGGGGATGGCTGTTTTGATTGAGTTCTCAACAGTACACTACACCCAACAATGGGGTGGGGGGGGGAGGGTGGAGAGAGAGAAGCGGGGTAGAGCACCAAGAAAGAAAGAAAGAATACGATTGATGGAGGAATAATACTGCATGGCAACAAGGGAAGGAGAGGGATCAGAAGAGAGAGAGAGAAGTGAAATAAACGAGTGTTAACCGGGCGGTACTGTAGACCCTTCCGGGTCCTTTTGTCCCTGTGTTTTTTTTTAAATTTTTATTTTCCTGTTGAGAAATCCAGATCTGCCACAGACCCCCCCCCCCCCCCTTCTCTCCAAATCCCTTTTCATATGTTAGCATTTCTACACAGCTTTAACGGATTAAAGTGGCCATGGCTGGCCTGCTTGGGGCCGAGCGGGGGAACGCCGGAAAGATCCGGAAAATAAAACATAGAGAGAGAAGACACATGGATGTGTGTGTGTGTATGTCTGTGTGTGTGTGTCTGTCTGTATGTCTGCGTCTGTATTACTGTGTCTGTCTGTCTCTGTGTCTGTATGTCTGTGTGAGTGAAAGATGCAGTGTTTAGGTTATATGGTATAGTAAATAGTGATGACTTATCCAGTAATGCTATAGGCAGACCTTAACGGTATGCAGTGTTGGCAAGCTCGTTAACGCAAATATCTAATCAGCCAATCACATGGCAGCAACTCAATGCATTTAGGCATGTAGACATGGTCAAAACGACCTGCTGAAGTTCAAACCGAGCATCAGAATGGGGAAAAAAGGTGATAGAAGTATCTTTGAATGTGGCATGGTTGTTGGTGCCAGACGGGCTGGTCTGAGTATTTCAGAAACTGCTGATCTACTGGGATTTTCATGCACAACCATCTCTAGGGTTTACATAGTCCGAAAAAGAGAAAATATCCAGTGAGCGGCAGTTCTCTGGCCGAAAATGCCTTGTTGATGCCAGAGGTCAGAGGAGAATGGCCAGACTGGTTCGAGATGATGGAAAGGCAACAGTAACTCGAATAACCAGTCGTTACAACCAAGGTATGCAGAAGACCATCTCTGAACGCACAACACGTCGAACCTTGAAGCAGATGGGTTACAGCAGCAGAAGACCACACCGGGTGCCACTTCTGTCAGCTAAGAACAGGAAACTGAGGCTACAATTCGCACAGGCTCACCAAAATTGGACAATAGAAGATTGGAAGATTGCCTGGTCTGATGAGTCTCGATTTCTGCTGCGACATTCAGATGGTAGGGTCAGAATTTGGTGTAAACAACATGAAAGCATGGATCCATCCTGCCTTGTATCAACGGTTCAGGCTGGTAGTAGTGGTGTAATGGTGTGGGAGGTATTCTCTTGGCACACTTTGGGCCCCTTAGTACCAATTGAGCATCGTTTAAACGCCACAGCCTACCTGAGTATTGTTGCTGACCAATGATGGCTACTTCCAGCAGGATAACGCGCCATGTCACAAAGCTCACATCATCTCAAACTGGTTTCTTGAACATGACAATGAGTTCACTGTACTCCAATGGCCTCCAAAGTCACCAGATCTCAATCCAATAGAGCACCTTTGGGATGTGGTGGAATAGGAGATTCGCATCATGGATGTGCAGCCGACAAATCTGCAGCAACTGCCTGATACTATCATGTCAATACGGACCAAAGTCTCTGAGGAATGTTTCCAGCACCTTGTTGAATCTATGCCACAAAGAATTAAGGCAATTCTGAAGGCAAAAGGGGGTCCAACCCGGTACTAGCAAGGTGTACCTAATAAAGTGGCCGGTGAGTGTATATCGCTGGCATTTCTAATGGTGGAAAAATTAATCCTCTTTCCGTTCTTTTTCTTCTGGCTTAGGTTTAAAGATCTGCAAACTCAATAGATTATGGTCGAAAGCTTATTTCCTGTTGATCTTTGGTGACATCTTCCATTCATAATCTGTTCCATTAGAATGGACCTAGATTAGATTAGATTCCAACCGTGGATTGACAGGGTCAACGGATTAGGACTTGATATGTACTTAAAAGTACATTTATCATTTCCGATGTCACCGATGTCACTCCAATGTCACCGTAAGCTTTTCTGTAAAAGATGATCCCTCGCCAGATGTCACATAAGTGTGTCTGTGTGTGTCGGAGAGACTAGATTCGTATCTGACACACCCTGTTGTGTGTCTCTCATGACTCTCACCCTTCACATGTGCATCCAATGGCCACACACACACACACACACACACACACACACATATGCTTTTTACTGGGGTGCGATGCAGAGGACACTTAAATATTACATGAAACCAGGGGAGTAAGTGCAGTGTAAGTAAAACGTGTATATGCACACAAACAAATAAACAAACACACACAGGCTATCCCGCCATCCCCTGTCAACACAATCTTGCTTCATCACGGGAGACCCCAGCTTGATAGCGATTGCTGCGGTCTTGCAGTTCTGCCTAGTATGAAAAGGCATTTTTCTCTCTCTTTCCCCTCCCCTCGTCTCCTTACTTCTTCCTCCTTGGAGATGGGGCTATGCCGTGTGCCGGGCATCCCTGCCTTGTGGTTTTGGCTGGGTGCCCGCCCCTCTCCTCCCTGCCTTTCACCCCCCCCCCCGCCGTGTGTGTGTCTGTGTCTGTGTGTGTGTGTGTGTGTGTACGTGTGTACTGTATGTGTGATGAGCCTGTAGTGAAAGCCCATACCCGCGGGCTATGTGTGTTCTCCCCCTCCCCTACCTTCCTTCAACCACAGGAACAGACAGAACATCAGAGAGAGAGAGAGAGCTGCTGACGACAGGCCCTGCGTCACCTTGTGTCTCTCTCCCTTTCCCTCACATGCGCACGCACGCACACACACACACACACACACACACACACACACACATACACACTGCTCTGCCTCCCAGCTGAATGCTTTATGTAAGACAGTTTGTAGGGCTTAAGAGAGGGCTCCATGAAATTGAAGCATATTATTATTTCCCCCAGCTCCAGAGAGAGTCTGCTGGACCAGGCAGAGATTAAGCCACAGTATAACACAGGCATGTGTGCTAGGCCAACGCTGATACGCACAAACGTTCAGTCCCATTGCTTTATCTGGAACCCCTCATTAAGCGGTAAAGGTGAATTGGTGATTGGGTTACGAGATGCTGATCTGTGCGGATTATAGACAGGCTTATTAGGTCACTGTAGCGTTTTGGGATATTCCATTTTTCTCAAATCAACCTTCCGACTTTGAGGCTCCGAGGGGAAATTTCGTACCAGCTGACCAACTCAATGGAGTACACCGCTTAAAATCTGAAGAGGCTCGGTCCACATCTCTTTTCGGCCGTGCGTGTGCGTGTGCGTGTGTGTTTTAACCGCTAGATTAATTACATCCCGCTGTGGCAGCTGTAGTGACCTGACTCTTAGCACTGAATCTCACGCACGCACGCACGCACGCACGCACGTACACACACACACACACACACACGCTCACACGCTCTCCCACTCTCTTAGTTGATAGGATCGCACACACTGTCCCTTGGTGCAGACAATGTGCAGACAACCAATCACCCCATGATAATAACTTAATCCTAAAGTGCTTTTATCTTTGTAGAGCTTCAAATACATTAGATACAAAGCATTAATATATCAGAGATTACCAGATGGTGGGCTGATGGCATCACAAAAGTTTGATAATCACCACTTTTGACAAGAGCCTGTCGCAACCATCGGCCCATAAGTCTTATTGCCACTTTGTCCGTCTCTCCAGCACTCAAGACTATCTGTACCTAACCCCCCCTCACGCACAACTCCGCAAGTTGACCTTTTACTTGATTGGCATCCTCTTGATATCTGTGCTTGACATTGGACACCTGACATGTACAGAGGAGGGCCACTGTTCTGCCAGCACACACTTTGAGCCATCTTGGATTGGGGCGAGTGACAGGAGCACTAACGATTGTTCTGAGCCTCCGACAGAAACCCCGGGACTCTCTCACCGAGGCACTTAACCTGTCAAAACCATGACAGCTTGCACCTTATAATTCATAAAGGTGAAAAGCTTTTATTACTATCATAGTCAACTCTCCCACCACTTATCCCCCCCCCCTTATCAGTTTGTTCTTACGTTATGGATTGCACGTCTTTTGTCAAACTGCGGAGGACTAAGAAAAGAGCGTCGCTGGCTTGTTATTAAAAGTTGTTTTGCTGCTCCTCGACGCCTAACCCTAAAAGCAATCCTCAAACGATTTGAGTTTATGAGTTCATTTGGGCTCATCCATAGTTAATGGAATGAGGGGTTGGAAACTGAGCTTCTGCGCATTGTGTATTCACGACGACACGCGCCTGGCGGTGCCTCTGCTGACTCCAGCGTCTAGACCGCGACGACGGTGTCTATCTGTTGTGTTTTGTTATTAGCGTTGGCGGTCTATCATTTGTCATTTAAATGGCTAGGTGGGTGAGGGGGGGGAGGAGGAGGCGGGGGGGCATCTCTATTGTCGAGGCTCAGGAGACCTGACGCCTGAATCAGCGAGGGGCCGCGGTTGATTGGCTGGACTTACACGATTCGTAGAATGAATGTAGCCGCACACTCTCTGATGCAAATGATGTAATTTGTCATCAGCCGACGTTTTTGTCTACACATGTAGTCGAGGGTTTCAAAAGGGGGGGGGGGGCGGGCGGGCATTGCTATCTGAGGTCGAGGTGTTTTTAGCGTGTGATTGGTTGTCCAGGTGAAGATGTTTAGTGTGAGATTGGTTGTCACTCCGGCGTGAGCTGCCGCCACCACTCACTCGGTGAGTCAGTCTTGCCGGCTCGTTTGGGTTGAGCACTCTCCCTTCTAATTGGAAACCTGTCCTTCATTAACACACCTGGTGCGTTAAAGCACTTTGACGGGAAGTGGCGCAAGGCTAAGGGCTCTTATCTCTCTCTCTCTCTCTCTCTCTCTCTCTCTCTCTCGTTCTCACACACACACACGTACTTACTTACACACACGCACACACACACACAGTTTGCCCTCTCTCTCTCTCTCTGTTTGCCTCGCCCTCATTCATTGCCTCTTTGTGTCTCACTGTGTGCCTCCCTCTCCCCTCTTCCTCTCTGAAGACTCATTAGCATCGGATTCTAAAGGCAAATCTAATAACACTGCTTTATTAGGCTGTAATTGGTATTTCAGGCAAGTGTTTGATAGGGGCTGGACAAGGGCCTTGGTAGTTTCAGCGTGGGGTCCTGCCTTGATGTGCCGTGCCGTACGAAATGTCATGTCCTTTCGTGCCCGGCTTAAAAACAGAGGCCAAGCTAATACGCCAGTGTAATGATGTTTAATCCAGGAGTTCAAATGATCATCACACGGAACGACAGGGCTCGCAGCCGAACCGGCATGGCACGTGTTTGGTGGTGATGTTAAGAAGAGGGTGTGGGGTGGGGTGGGGTGGGGTGGGGGGGGGGGGGGGGGGGGGGGGTGGCTGTGTGTGTGTGTGGGGGTGGGGGGGGGGTGTGTGTGTGTGTGTGTGTGTGTCTGTCGGTCGCGGCCGCTCTCTCACTCTGCTGTGCAAACAGCCCCCACGGGGCGTAGAAGACCTGCCGTTACGTAACCCTCGGTCAAAATTACCGCCTCTCGACGTTACGCAACGTTTCCGCGCTCCACTCCGCAGCGATGACGCGGCTCATCAATGAACCTGGACTCCTTGACTCTCACTGCGGCTCGCTTGTTTGTCGCTTTCGCTATCCGGCGTTCGGCCGTCAAGTCTGAGCGTTAATGTGCTCACTGTTTGTATGGAGCACTGCATGTTATCCAGGAGCAGCACGCAGGTTAAGCGGCCATGCAGTGACAGGCTGATTTGATTAACGTTTCACCCTTCCGACTGCAAGAGCATCCCTGGCTCTCTCTCACTCCCTCGTTTGCGGTCTTTCTTTTTCTTCTACCCTCCCTCTGTCTTGATTGCCCTCTCACACTCTCTCTATCTCCTCCTTCCCTCTCTTCCTCCCTCCCTCCCTCCCTCCCTCCCTCCCTCCCTCTCTCCTGTGATTCTCTAGTCAGAGCATGTCCTCACCCAGGCAGCCCTGATTAGCAGCATCTGTGTATCCCGCAGTCTTGTGGGGTGGGGGGGGGGGAGCGGGCGGTTGGGGGGAGAGAAAATAAAACTCTTTCCCATTCATCGCTCTCTCCCCTGTCATCACCCGGGCCCTCTCCCTCGTCTCCTCATTATGGAGGCATTCAGAGGCCCGGCCTTGTTTCTGACACTCCAGTCAATCGTTTTCCACCGACCGGAGAGATCGGAGGGGGAGGACGCGTGGAACAAACGGTGGAGGAGAAGAGGGGCTGGTGTCACATTCAAAACCTTCTTTTTTATGGCTTAGCTCAGCACAAATATTGACACAGAGCAGTGGAGGCAGAGATTATTAGACAGTTGGTAGTTGTTTTGTGGATGACTGAAGCAGTGAAAAGATGGGCTTGCATTTAATTTTAGCTACCATCGATCCGAAATGCAATCTAAGTCTGTTTGGTAGGGAAAGCTTTGTTTTTAGCACGGTGTTGCTAGCATGTTTACATACTGGCTAATGCGGAACAACTGCGATAGCATGCCACCTTCGCCCGGTGCTAGCACGAGTGGCCATGCCTCTACTTTCCGAGAAGTTCTCTGCTGTACTGCCTGTGATTGACAGTAAGCTAGCTGCTAGCCACGACAGCTCAGTCCCCTGTTCTAGTCTCCAGCCTGGGAAAGTCTCCCAACTCCCAAGGCTAAAACAACGTAGCACCCAACCTTTGTTTGTAAGGAGAGTAATCTTCTTCTCAGTCTCTTCCGGGAATGCACTCCCTCTAAAGCTGCCTGTTGCTAACAGCTCTTAGCCAGGGAGAGAAACAGGCTCCAGTGCCAGTCCATCCACACCCCTCACTCCCCCTCTCACCTTACCACCCCCGCTTCGGATACCCGATCCTGGGCTACATGCTTGCGAAGGTGTGCCTCTGTCGTAGTCAGGCGGAGAGACAGGAAGGCTGTAATCCCATTTGGGAGACGCCACACTCTCGCTCGGTGATTAGATTACAGCAGCATGAAGTTGCTGTGGTCGTGAGCATGACTGGAACACACGGCCTTTAAAATGGGAAAGGGCATTACTCAGTTTATTACCTCAGTCAGGCCTCATGACTGACCAGGGTTCTGGATTGGGCGTCTGGTTGGCTACTATACCTTACGCCACAAATTCGGTGTTGGGGCGTGATTGGATCACAGAATCATCTCATTTGTTGATTGGCTGTTGACTCCATGGATGACTAAGTGTCTCCTGCTCGGTTGGAATGGGGGGTGTCTGTCTGCCTTGTCCACCTGATGACGCCACCAAATTAGGGCTGGGATTGGATCAGGATGAATCATCTCATTTGGTGATTTGGCTGTTGACTGACAGGGTAAAAAGTTCACTTCCCCTGCTACATGTCACTAGGCTATCAAGTAGGTATGGGCAAGACTGGCACTGTGTTCTACAAGCGAGAAGCAGGAAATCTATCGTAACCCCTGACCCTAAATGGTTAACTTGTAAACGTAATGGGGATATGTACTATTCATAGGTGTTTTCCATAATTGTTTACCACCCAAATGAGAGATGAATGGGTTTAGCCTAAATATCGGTCTGGGCACTTTCCCACACTCAAGCCCACACCCCTTGCCCTGTGAAGCTCACTAACTAGCCTAGCAACAGGCCATGCTTTCTCCTGACAACCGTTTTGAAATTGACAAAAGGCCAAGATGAAGAATGCCTCTTCCTTTCCCCCTGATCGCTCTCTCTTTTCACATTTTTTTTCTCTCCCTCGCTTGCTCTGTCTGTCAGCAGAGACCCGGGCTGGAGGACAAAAATGGCTTTTTGAGTGACATTGGCTGGCAACGCTGTTCGGCACGCCATGGCGACAGAGAAGAAGAGGTCCAGACAAATGATGATGAGCTTGGTGAAAATTGCTTCGGATCCCTCTCTATTCTCTTCTCCAATCCACTGTTTCTCCAGAGTTCACCAAAGGCCAAATAATACCGCCTCGCCAAGTCAGGGAAATGTCATCATGATGCCAAGGCTATCCCCCTGACCCCCCCACCCCCTCCTCCTTCCTTTTTTCAGGGGAAATTGTTTTTACTCGCTTTGAAATAGTTTCAGGGTCGGCGACCCGCTTTCCCCACCACTCCCGTTTTGAGAAAGAAACTCGTCTGGCCTTAATCGGCAAAGTCCAAAGCAACGCCGGGAACGAATCGGATCATATTAGGTGCTAGTGTCGTGGTTAGGCCACGTCAGGTGTCTCCAGTTGACCAGTTGACCTTTTTTGCAATTCAGTCAGACCCTGTTTTGTGGTTAATCGTTTGAGATTTGTCTTTGGTAAATATCTGTTAGCAATGGCAGTGATTCACCGCTCTCTGCCGCCCGTCCTAATGGCAGTGAGATTCCAAGGGTTTCTAGCTGAGTGAGGAAATTGCAGCCCACTGTATCCTCTCCTTTCTCTCGCTCTGGACTTCACTCTTTCTGGGGTCTGTCCAGTTTCTCCAGCCCCTCTCCTAAAGGGGCCTTTAATGTTTTTCATTAACTGTGTTTCCGTCAACTCTCAATGTGGCTATAAAGCGAAGATCACTTTTATCGCCCTAAAAGTGACCAGAACTATCTGGGCCATCACCTTCAAATTGACCAATAGAAGACCTACTTGAACTTGTGCCCACGGCAGATCACAGCAATCTATAACATGCTGCTACTGCACCATAGCTAGATGTGTATGCAGAGCCTTTAGTTGCCACCAGGGAAATCATATGAACATTACAGAATATACCTTTTACACAGCAGGGAAACATCCCATGAAGTTATTCTGTAACCAGAGTAAGCAGTTGGTTATCGACCATTTATGCAATGCAGCCACCGTCTATCCCTTTTAATGTTCTTATGGAAGATTATCTTTTTGTTCATTCATAAAATATAAAAAAAAACGCATTCATTTTTCTTTTCTTTTTTTTCTGTTTTTTCTTTTCCCATTGGCAGCCTGCCTTGACCCAACGCTAGCCGGGAATGTCTGGCTTTATGGGTGCGTATGCCGAGGTGTGCATAATGGCTCTGTGGGAATGTGTCACTTTGGGCAGTAATGCGGCTTAATGCCCTCTCCAATCGTTTCCCCGCCCCTTAGCGTGTTCAATGTGCCTTGACTTCTCCCTCCGAGGCTCTCGTTCAGGCTGTGCCTTAGACTCTCCCTCCTACATCTAAGTGCCACTGGAGAGAGATACCGTACTGAGTGTTGTGTGTGTGTGTGTGTGTGGGGGGGGGGGGGGGGGGGTCTGTTGGTGAGTATACTATATGTGTGTTTGCGTGATTGCATTTTCATGTTCCATTTTCTTTCTCAACTGTAACTGACTGGTGTGATCTACCGATTTGTCCACATTTCAAGTTTTCTTCTGTATCTCACATTCACACCTCTTCTACAGCCCACTCTGCTGGGAATGCCACTACCCGTTTGAGTGGGGAATTATATGTGATTTTAGCAATATTACAGATGTAGCTCGATATGCATCGACCGCGTTCTGCGTCGCTCATGAAAGAGACTGATTGTAGTTATTGCTGTTATTGATTTTAATAACCAGGCTGTTAGGACTCCCGTCCATAGCTGCACTCTATACAGCTCGCTACTGAAAACAGGCATCACAGCAGCCGCTTACTGTTTATCTTGCCTGTTTTGTATTTCACCCCCCCAACACGCAGCTTATTCCATCATTGTTTGCTTGTTCGTTCATGAGTGAGATCCTTTTAGCTCAGCTGCTGTTCTTTAAAACACCTCAACTCAACCTCCCTCGACTCTCACTGCTATCCCTTTTCCTAAGGCGGGTCTGTGTGCTCTCGTGATCCTCACCCACCCCCAGGGCATGCGTAACCATAGATACACAGATGAATCACACCACTGTCGGTGGGGGGGGGGTCAGGTGATCCGCCGGGTGACCAATGGCCTTTGCCGGTGGCCTCTCCCATGGGTGTGAGAGAAGCTGGCGCGGTTAAGCCCCCCGCTGCTCCCCGCCATCGATCCACAGGAGTGGGAGGTGGGGGGGGGGGGGGGGGGGTCACTGTTATGACTTGCCTGGTCCTCAGAGGGGGAGAGATTGACCGGGAGAGCTTGAGACCGGATACAGCTGGTCATTACATGGCTCGAGGTCTTTCATTACTTTGTGGTTGAGTCCCCTTGAACCATGGGGCTTCTCTGAAGGGCGGTTGGGTATTACACAATTTTGTTATTGTTGTTTTTTTGAAAACTGATTATAATACTGGATGCAGGAGGCAACACTTCATCTCGGAAGTCGAGACGAGTCTGTGTCTCTTGAATGTGTGTGATTTTGTTACAAACATGATGGTTTCTCAAGGCTGGCAATGTTGTTGCCAAAGACTATTAGCGCCTACAGCCTACCAGATCGCTGGGAGATCTCATGCATGCCCGGTGTTTTAGTTTAACAAAGGGCTGTCTGATTTTAAGGGGATGTTAGTTTGCCTCTCGGTTGTGTGACGTGTCACTCTGGGTTTTGTCAAACAGCGTGTGCTCCACTGAAATGGTACAAAGCAGTCCCTTGGTAGACAAGGGAGGGGGGCGGCTGTTCATAATTGATCGCTCCAACAAGCTATCTACTCTAGGTCATTTAGAGGACACAAGCCTAGGCCCAGACTCTCATCAACTTCAGTATTGACCTCTCTCTCGGTTTCCCTTTGAGAGGAGTCCATGCTAGGCTTTAGGCGGAAGACTTCATAAGCCTTTAAAAGGTTACACGCACACCCTGCACACACCCTACCACCTACTCCATTTATCGTGCCCTTTTAATGTGCACTCCTTTCTTTCTCTCTTCCTGTTGGCTCTTTCTCTCCATCTCTCTCCCTGACGCAGTCCTTTGCTCTGTGTCCCTCCCTAATTCTGCCCTCACACTCACTGCCTCACTGACAGTTGATGGGAGGAATCAGATCAGCCCTCTCATTGGGAGTCTATGACGGAGAGACTGTATGTGGTCTTTTCAGCTCCTTTCCCCCTCTGCCAGGGTCCCTTGATACTCCAAGTAGCACAGCAACCACCACTCTGGCAATAACATAAGCCCTGCGGAAACCGGATTTATAGAGAGGATCCTTGTACATCAAAGTGCTCGAGCACCGCCAGTTTGTCTTTTAATTGGACACTTTCGGGAGGATCCGTAATGGCCGTGTCAACATCTCTCCATCTCATTTAAAGAGTTAGGAGTAGCGGGAGGAAGCAGGTTAAGTTTTTCATATCTCTCTCGCCTCTCCTCTCCGCTCGTGCTCTCTCTCTCTCTCTCGCGCTCTCTCTCCCTCGCTTGCTCGCTCTCCCTCTCTCTTTCACTCTCTCCCTCTCTCCCTCTCCCTCTCTCTCTCTTCCCAGTACTGTTCCCCCTTGAGACGCAGAGGATTTTTTTTTTTTTGATCTCATCTCAATCTGAAAATGAAACAGATGCTGCGGGGATATAAAACCAGGCCTTAAAAGACTCCCACTTAACAATGGTAAATCATTTTGTTTTTCTGCTGTGGGATTTAGGGACTTTCGCCCCAATAAGCCTTCTCTCTCTCTCGGCCCCCATTCTCTCCTGTCCTAGCCACACACAACAGATCGTTTCAGCGGCCTTAAAAGGACGGAACCAGCGTTCCATTACATCCCTTTTTTTTTTCTTTTTTTTTTTTTTCTGTATTTTATCGGCCGACAGGAACCTCGTTCAGTGGACAAACATCAATTATCTATTGATGAAGGGAAACTCATTAATGGGAAGCGGGTTTCATGGCCCGACTGTTTGAGAGATTTTCCCTTTTGGAGGTGACGTTATGTACCCCCCCACCTGACAGTGATATATGGGCCCTCGAGTCACATTGATTGCCAGGGTTCTTCATGTGTGTGTTGTCGTCGGGTCTTTCCTCCCCCCCCCCACACACTACCCACCCTCACGTGTTTTGGTTCCACGCGTCCTCTGAGGAGAGAGTTGGCCCCACACACACCTGGACACGCCGCCCACCAAGTTTTTATCGAGAAGCGGTTGAGCAATGGAACTTACGTAATGCCTCCCAATGACTCGGAACTGTGGTTGAGGCTGGGGGGGGGGAAGAGAGTACAGTGGAGCTGACTCCGGTGCTAAGTGCTGTTTGGAAGCTCTTGAGTTCTGAGTCCCAAGGTCAGAAAGGTCCAACGGTTACAGCGTTCCTCGATCCCCAAAGCCAGGGAGGGGAGAGGGGGAGGTTGAGTGTGTCTGAGGCCAGAGGCTACGAGTCACTAGATCTGTAGGAAAAGAGGAAGCTGAAGTTCTGAACCGGGAGATTTGATGACAGAGGAAGTGGATTTGTGTGTGTGTGTGTGTGTGTGCGCGTCTATGCCAGGGGTGTCTGTGCTGAGTGCGGCTGTCAGAGCCCCTCTCTGTCAGTGTGAGGTGGGGCTGTAAATGTTTATGGAGGAGCCATCTCACTAGTTTACACACACACTTCCCTCTGCGTTTATCGCTGCGCTCAGTGTTTTCCACCCCGGCTCAGAGGCTGACCTCTCACCCTCTCTCGGACTCTTAAAACGCAGAGTGCTCTTCTGTTATTCCTCTCACACCCGGACCCTCCTTGTTGTTGTCTGGCTGTTTGTGGAGAGACTCTTAAACCCTGTCAGAGGTCTTTTTCATTAGTTTACGGCCCTTGTTTTTCACTTGTTTTTTTATCGTTTTTACAGAGTTGCGGAGTCAGGACTTGTGCTTTTTACAGGCGTACCCTCATAAACACGCGCGCGCACACACACACATTTAGACATACATCAGGTGACCACTCTTCCCAGGTATTTATCGGCAGTGACGTGACTAACCTGGAACAAATGAGCATTCCTCCTCACCCCTCCCCTGGTTATCAGACAAACCCGGTTCCACTAGCGGATGCCAGTGAAGCGGCCCCGAGCCAAGCGGCCACTGGTTCACCCAGGGAAAACTCAATAGCCCGAGGCCCCGCGGCTTAGTACAGAGGGAGCGGGAAATGGTCTGGAACACTGGCTCCCCACCCGCCCTCTCTCTCTCTCTGAAGGGCTTATGATGTGGCTGGGTCATTCGACAGTGGCCACAGCTGCCTTTGTTGTCCCATTGATATGGAGGGAGAAAAATATTTGCTTTTGTTGTTAGTTGTTTTTCATGTTATTTAGTTTTATTTTTGCTGGTTTTTCTCCTCAGTGCTCGTCACTAACACAGGCTCATTAACACAGCATTTACATCCCAAGCAGATCCATGCCATTAGGGGATCGATAACTGATTATTTCTTTTTATTTTCTTTTTAAGGTGATCTGTAGGTATGAATTGACCCTAAAACCACAAACCTGTTTCGATTGAGCACAAGCTGGGGGATAACACTTTTGGGCGCTTAAGTGGTGGTTGTCGGAAGAGGTGTTAGTCCTCAGGCCTGATGTTTTTCCTGACCATGTTCCCAGACCAGGAAACAGCTTCTGGTCCAAAGTTGTACTGTAGCATAAGCCTATAAGCAGGGCCTCTAGTTTCTACCTGGTCAAGGCACTTGGGCAGGAAAGACTCCTTGCCTTAGTCATTCCAGAGAACATTAACCCTGTCATTGATGCATGTAAAAACGAATATTAAGTGGACTGCAATTTTCTCTCTCATTGGAGGCCCCTAGGCTGTAATGGTAGGTGTTGCTACTGCCCCGCCCCCCTGATACTGCTGTGTTATTATGTTCAATTCATTTGCTTCATTAAAGGCCATGTTCAAGGTGTAATTTACCACTGTGTACACATGGTTATAAGGGTGTGTGTGTGTGTGATACAACCCAATGACGGCAGTATCCGCTTCCTAAAGCGCCCACGCGAACCACCCCAGTGAATTTCACTCGTCATCTTTTTTTATTCCCCCCCCCCCCCCCCCCCCCCCCCCCCCATTCCCCTTCATAAGCAGTGATTACCGAACACACTCACCCACACGCGCGTTCAGATGTCAGCCCCCCCCCCTTTGGATCACAGTGTTCTCACTGTCGCCCTCAGCAGTGCTGTCACCCAACGCACCAACAGCGTATACATACACACACATGCACACACACACACACACCTAGCTGCAGGGCAGAGGCAATTTCCCTTTCCAAAAAAATATAGCTGTCATCGCACAATCTGTCATAAAAATATTCCGTTAAATAATGTATTTATTTCCAGGTCACCGTTCTTCATTTATTTATATCTCCTTATCATCATTGACGTTTCTTCTATTCATTTATTTATTTCCTTTTTACTTATTTGTTTCTTTTGATTTATTTTTTCCCCCCGCGAGCTCAACAGACTGTGAGATATCGATTCGCGGTTCAAATGTGATGCGAGCCTCCAGATGTCAGGATGTGAGAGGGGGGGGTGTGGCGCTGGGAAAATGTATCATTTATTGCAACTTTACTGTATCTCCACTTAAAAGAAAGCGATCCGTAAGTCAGAGAGGGGACTATTGAGAGATGATGGATTCTGCTGGATGGGGCTGTTATGCTGTTCGATCGGCTTCTTCACGGCCCGGCGAACACCTGAATCAGCAATCCTGAACTGTCAATGTGAGGTTCTTTTTCATAGATCACGACACGTGACTGGCACTTCATGTTTCCTTAAAAACGCACATTTTTGATTGATTGATTTTCTTCACTGGTGATTTCTTTTTTTATCATGAAACACGGTTGGATGATCAAATATGTCAGTTATTATTTTTTGAGGGACTGTTTGGAGTGGGAGAGCACAAGCTTCTTTTTAGTGTCTCTCTCTCTCTCTCGCTCGCGTCCCTCTCTCTCTCTCACTCTCTCTCTCTCCCTCGCTCCCTCTCTCTCTCTCGCTGCCTCTCTCTCTCGCTCCCTCTCTCTCTCTCTCTCTCGCTGCCTCTCCCTCTCAATCTCTCTCCCTCTCTCTCTCTCTCCCTCGCTCCCTCTCTCTCTCTCTCTCTCTCTCTCTCTCTCGCTGCCTCTCTCTCTCTCTCTCACTCTCGCTCCCTCTCTCTCTCTCGCTGCCTCTCTCTCTCGCTCCCTCTCTCTCTCTCTCTCTCTCTCTCGCTGCCTCTCCCTCTCTCTCTCTCTCTCTCACTCTCTCTCTCTTGCTCTCTGTCAACCTTCCTCGTTTTCCTCTCAGATCATTGCTTAAGATCAATCATTGCTCTGAGCATGTTAATCCCCTGCCCGCAACACACACACACAACCCCCAACACACACACACACACACACACACACACACACAGGGCTCCATCCCTCCTTCAATCTTCTTGAGGGCTCAGTTTGATAAATAGCTAATTCCACTGGATGAGCAGAGGGCTGTAGGTGGGAGTGACTGTGGTCTCTCATTTGACAGCGGAGAGAGAGGGGGATGAGGCTGAAAGAGGGATATCTAAGGAGGAGGGGAGGGGGTGAAGGACAATGACTGATGTGGTTTACCCTCACCCTCCCACTTCTCGGACACGCACGCACAGACACACTCCAGCCCTCAGGGGATATCCTGCTCACTCACTGCCACACGCCAGGCCGGCTCATTTACGCATTTATCTGACTTTGCGTCATCCGGCAATGTTCTCTCTCTCTCTCACACACACACACACACACACACACACACATGCAAACACAGTCCCACATCAATTGATGTTCAACTGAATCTCTTGACAAGCTTCCTTTGCTGTTGATGAAACAAAAGAAACCTCTGTGCTTTCAGTCTCTTTCAATGTTGTGATATTATACCCACACAGTGGCAGGGATGTTACTCATAAAAGAGGCTGTTTTTTTTTTTTATTTTTTATTTTTATAAATGAAAATGAATGAAGACTTGCCAACCTCTCTCTGCCTGCCTGTCCATCTGCTAGTTATTCAATCGGAAAGCCATGCTTACATCTGCAAATTAGAGAACAGTGCTGAACACGCACACAAACACACACACACACACCTCTCCCCCCCATCGCGTGACATCAGTGTCAACAAGCGCTTTGAGATTATTTCTGCCATGAAAAGCACTTTATAAATTGAAGTAGTTGTTGTTATTATTGTTGTTATTATTATTATTATTATTATTATTAGTCATAGTGTTCGTATCAGTATCAAAACCTAAGTGCTGGGAGGAGTAAAGCAGCATTCGCCAGCACCAAACGGTTCCCCACCTCGATCTTTACGACCACGGCTGGGCGTTTTGAGTTATGCAAGCCCTACGTTTATACGGCGAAACTCCGGTCCGGTAATTGGACAGTGCCGTAAAAGAAAGGCAGATTTAAAGTGTGTGTGTGTCTGAGAGAGTCCCACCGTGATTGAAGACACCAGGACGGAGTGTATCTGTGGGTCTCCGGGTGCTGCATCATCCCTGTATAGCCTTCAAGTCTGGATCAGGGGAGGCCGGTGGAGGCAGAAATGTGTGTTGTGATCCCATTCCTCATTCCATTCCATTTATTCCAATGAGCCCTCCACCAGCCTCCCCTGGTCTGTGTACCATGCATCTAGGGGAGCTTCTGACTTGGAAAGAGGTTGAGGTTGCGTTGAGCCGTATATTCTCTATAGGGTCATTGATATCATATGTCATCTGGTCATCGAGGTTCCTACCTGAAGCATACGTGACGCACCGTGTCCCTGACACTCATATTGCTGCCGCCTTAGTGATGTGTGCTGTATTAATTCAAAGAGATTACATCCAGTACAGTGAGCGTAATGTGTTTTTTTTTGGTCTCCAGTGAACTCACAACCCTATGCTCTGGTATCGCCAGGCTCTGCTAACGGAGTCACACAGGACCACATGTTATATGGTGCCTGAGCTGTTGCGGGGCTTACCAAGCGTTGGGATTTAATTGCGTACCCCCGGGGTCCCCGGCGAAGAGGCTGTATCGTGACATCTCAGCCGACTAATCCCCTCTTTGAAACGGCTAAGTGAATCCGGGTCTACGGCGGTTGGTGTTGGGCCTTTCAGCCAGGTTCCACATCGATAGACCCAAAAGGGTTTGTTGTTTTTGTAGTCTTAAACACTCGCCTCGCGACCCTTTTTTGTGTGCATGCATGTGTGTTGTTTTAGTCGTTTTTTTTTTTTTTCATACACCGCCTTGACAATCCCAGCGTTTATGAGATTACAGGAGCCCCATTTGTGTTCCGGCGGGAGCCATCTTGGCTCGGAGGAGGCCTCCGCTGGGAACCATCTGGGCTCGGCTCAAAGCAGTTCCCCCCCTCCCCCTCCCCCTCCGGCCACTATTGAGACTGAGCGTATTTACTTTGGATGGGGAAACTAAAGTGTTTGCGCCGCCCCCCCCCCCCCCCCCCCCGTGATCAGCAGCTCTCAGATCAAGCTCTCAAGCTCCGGGGGTGTGAATTGTGTCTGTTACCTCAAACTGCGAGCGAGCGAGCGAGAGAGAGAGGGAGAGGCTACTTGGGCTGCCCTACCCCAGGCAGGTGTTGGCTTGCTGCGTTTGCGTCTGTTCCGGGGATGGAGCGGGCGGAAAGAAGCCCACCGGTAATCACTGAGCCACATTATCACCTGGACCAGGGGCCCCTGAGTGACCCTATAAACACACTGCACCAGGATGCTGCAGCAGCAGCAGCCCCACTTGAGGGTAATTGCAGGCAAGAGAGGTGACTTGTTCCTGCAGATGAGAGGAGACAAAATTACCACGTTTTGAGCTGCAGCAGGCCAGGGGAATGCGATGCTGGAGATAATGAGGTGTGTGTGTGTGTGTGTGTGTATTGGGGGGGGGGGTTAATTGAAATGTGTTGTGGTGTCAGGCTGGAGTATGTGTTGCTGGTGTGTGTGTGTGTGTTTCCACGGCAGATGGGGTTATTTGAGATGCGGGTGCGGCGTTAGCTGCTGTGTGTGCGTTTGCGGGTCGGAGGGGGTTGTTTGAGAGGTGTTGTGGTGTTTGGCATGAGTGTGTGTGTGTGTGTGTGTGTTGCTGCCCTCTGTTTGTCCATCATGGCATGTGATTCCGCCTAGCCCCAGTATTTTATTGATGTGGCTCAGTAGACCCTTTTGTTATCATTACTACAGCTCCGCCAACATTAGATTTGGAAAATGTGCCGTTGTCAAGTAGCTGGCACATTTCCTATCCATTAGGCCTCCCTCCCGTATGTAGCAAATGAAATTATTCACAATAAGTGGTCTGGAAGGGAGACTCAGACTCATTTGTCCTGCAGTGAAAGCAACGTGTGTGTGTGTACGTTTACATACGTGCGTGCGTTCTCTCGTCCGTTCCATCACCGTTCCGTACGTAGCGTAGCATGTTCTCCAGCCTCCCTCTCCCACCCATTCTCCTCTTCTGAGTGATTGTCACATCACACTCCAGTTCTCATGAGCACATGATGGATCTCTCTGTGTTGTCCCATTTTTTGCGCCAGCTTTTAACGCTCAAGACGTTTGTGCCTTTGCTAAGTGGGCGCCGGAGAGGTTTACGTCCCCAAGTCAATTACAGTTGGGGGCGGGAGAAAAAATAATACGCCTCAACCCACGATATCTCTCAGCAGCGCAGATTGAAATGCCCGGCGAATGATTAGAAAAGCGTTTTGAGATTGTAAATTAGTATTAGAGAAGCAATAAGCTGTCACTGGGGAAAGCCTGACTTAACACATGCCATCAATACAGCGGGTAGGAATATCCTGTGTGTGTGTGTGTGTGTGTGTGAAAGGGGGGGGGGGGTGTAGAGAGAGAGAATTGTAGCCCCATAGAACCATAATCAAGTTCCCTATTGGCTTCTATAATTCATCTCCTTATCCCTTCAGTTTGTGCTACTGAATAGCTCTGTGGAATTGTATTGCCATTTATGGTATTATTGCTGCTGCTTTAGCACATTTAAATTGAATACATACGTAATTGCAAACAAATCAGTATAATGACACAAGTGAATTCCCCTTCCCCTAGTAGACAATTGAATTGGAAGTTCCTGATAAATGTAGCCTGGTGCAAACACACATTGTAGGCTACAAATATTCTCTCTATTGCTCTGATTAGTATGAAAGTCACACCTGTTCTTTTTAGTCTTATCGTCTGTCCACATCCCCTCGTACTCTGGGTGAAATGGCGCGTTGGGAGCTGATATTTCTTGGCATGTCATTTGAGAGGGCAGGGAGGAGTGGGGGGGACGGTAAACCTCGGCCCTGTGTGATGAGACTCACTGCAGTTCAGTGCATCCCGCTACTTAGCACCAGTTCAGTGCGGGCCTACTGTTAGCTAGCAAGTGTTCAGTTAAGTCCTGCTGCTAACTAGGTGCAGCTCAGCTCGTTTTGTTTACTTCTGGCTAACTAGTTCAGTTGAAGCTTGCTCCTCGCTAGCTACGGTTCTGTGAAGGTGTGCTGCTTGGCTTCGTTTGAATTCAGTCAGGCTGCTTACGGTCGCTAGCTCCGGATAGGTCAAGCTTGCTCTTAGCTTAACTGCAGTTCAGTTGAGACTTGATACAAGCTAACCACAGTTCCAAGCATGCTAGGTTCAGTGCAGCTCAGGCCTGCTTTAGTTTGCTTACCAGCCCCTTTTCCTCTCACTTTCCATGTTTGTCATTTGGGTGCTGGGAGGGGCAGTGTGACTCTAATAGCCTTGTTATATAACTCTGAGGGCACTTAGAGAGAAAGGGGGGATGAGGGAGAGAGAGGAGGGAGGATCGGCAGATACGATATGAGAGGGAATGTGGCTCTACGTGTCTCTTACCAGGCCGCTGCCCTCTTGCTACCATTTTGAGTACAGAACAATGGCATAGAAATACACCTTAGTGAGTGTGTGGGAACTGAAGCAGAACAAGTGAGAGGGTTAGGGTTAAAAAGGTTAAGCCTGTATTTTCTGTCAATAGTGGGTGGAAAGATCCCAGTATGCCACTTATCACTGTGCTCATAACACACAGGGTGAGACACAATGCACAGCCCCATCCACACAAACTTGCTCAAATGAATCTAAACTCTCTAAACCCCCCATGTGGCATGATAAGCATTAGCTTGTATTGACCCCCCCCCCCCCCCCCCCGCCCCCACACACACACCAGACCCAGGTGGGGAAAAGTGAAAATACAGTACGTGTGTTTGCCCCTGTTACACACAGAGGTTGTCATTATTATGTTTAATCAAAGTGCAGATTATGCTCTCATTAAAAAAGCGTTTTACTTTGAATGGAAACAAGGCAGAGCAGCTAGCAAAGTAATTCCCCTCAGATTTCCCATGGGGCTAAGGGGCTAAGCAGCCAGTGTCTTAATCGTTTGACTTCTCGAGTGTCTCTTCACTGCACCTGCCCTCACTCCTACTCTGTCAGAGGAAAAATCCGCCATATTGATTTTTCCTCCTCCTTATGAAAGAACCGTAATGAATAGATAATTAGTCTGAATAGGCAGATTTTAGTTATTGTCTATTAAGGCTAATGTTGTTAAATACCAGCACTTTGTTAGCAGGGTAAGCTGTTTCTGCGGCCTCATTGTGTCCGCAGGGGAATGCAATTTGGCTCAACTAATTGCGAAAGATTTGAAAGCGTGGGGGAAAATATGCTATGAAGATATTGGAAGTCTTAACAAAGTCTTGAGTGAGTCTCAATACTGAGTTGCAAACCGCTTCAGAGGCCCCTCTTGATTGTCGTTGGCGGTCGCGGAAAATTAAAAGGAAAAAATGTACACCGAATTGGTTGTTTAAACACACAGCCTCTCGGATCTGTTTCATTCTGAACCGGGACACCTCAAAGATTGACTGACTCCATATTCTGGGATGCGAAGGGGGTATATCATAACTCCTACTCTCGAGTTGCAGAGCCTCTGACTTCTTCTGTTCACATACATAATGGAAGAATAAATAGAATGTATACCCTCAGTCGTTTCCTGTCCTTTTAGATCACCGCATTATGGAAGAATAAAAAAAAAAAAAATAGGCCCCACGGCTCAGTGACAAACGTAATCAATCAGTGAATACATCAGTGGGTACACAAGTCGCAGAGTTTAATTGAGAATGTCAGACTAAAGTTAGCTGCGGCTGAATCTCTCTACTGGGTGTAATTGTGCGCGAAAGATGAGAGCGGCAGTGACCAAGAGTGGGAGGCCGCTGACGGGGAGAGCCACGCCAGCGGGATGTGGCAGGCGTGTGTCTGTGTGTGTGTGTGTGTGTGTCTGTCTGTGTGTCTGTGTGTGTGTGTGAGAGCCGCCGATCGATAGAGAGCTCAGGGGGCTCCAATGATCTGTCTATTTAGGGACAGGAGAGAGTCTCCTGCATCACAGCACCCCCTCTCTCTAATGGAATCTCAAACCTAATCCTCGATACAGTACATTAACCGTGTCTCATTTCTCTCTCTCTGTCTCTCCCCCTCATTCCCCCTCCCTCCCTTCCTCCCTCCCTCCCTCCCTCGCTTGCTCCTCTTTTTCCATTGCAGGTGGAAGTGGAGGTGGAGAGCATGGACAAGGCTGGGAACTTCATCGGCTGGCTGCACATCGAGGGGTTGAACCTGTCCGTGGCGCTGGTGGAGAACGCCCTCTCCAAGGTCCACTTCACGGCCGAGCGCAGCTCCTACTACAAGACCCTGCTCTCCGGCGAGGAGGCCTCCCGGCAGAGGAAAGAGAAGGTTAGCCACCTAGCATTTGCTGCGCCTTTGCTAATATCTTTACGCACAATGACACTAGTTAGCATCACCCAAACCCTGTGACCACTACTACCACACCCTGCCACCTGTAGAGGAGGCCGTCCAGGAGAGGGAGGAGCTCGGGTAGCACGATAGCTAGAACTCGCAACCTCGAAAAGAAGGTGAGCCTGTTAACATTTGCATCGTTCAGTCTCCATGACGACGACAACAACAACAAGAACTTGCTCTGCGGCGCGCAGAAGCCGTCTGGCAGAAGAGCAATAAGGTCATAATCTCAGCGGAGTGTTTGAGTCTGTAAGTAGGTGCGCCAGGTCTCAGCACGGGCGCAAGCAGGTGCACTATGGATGCAGCTGCAGAGAAGAGGAGCTAGTTTACTATGCATGGGGCCCTAGAATTTGCATTTCTGCTGAGAGATCTCGCCCTTGCACAGAGAATCTGTAAAGTCACCCTGTCGTCATTTTTACATAAATTCACCCGAAATGTACAGATACCGTCTCGCCAAAACACTGCGAAAGCCAAGGCGATGTGCAGAGGTGAGGCTATCGTGCACCTTTATGGGGGGAGAAATGCGAACATATTCACCGTTATCATTGAAGCTCCCTTGCTTCTCCCGAGCCTTTGATGGATGGAGGCCTCTCTTTCAGTGATCCCAATCTCTCCCTCCATTTTCATTATGGGTCCAACAGTCGCCCTGCCAGATGAATGCAGTCCCGGCCAGCTGTCGGGCCGTCCTCTATCCTCTTCTCTCCCCCTCTCTCTCTCTCTCTCTCTCTCTCCCCCTCTCTCTCTCTCTCTCTCTCTCTCTCTCTCTCTCCACTGCTACCCTTACACCCTGGGAGCTACGGCAGCACCGCTTCATATCAGGATGATCTACTGCCAGAGCCACGCTGTGTTCTCTGTCCTCCTTCTGAATCCATCACAGCTCTCTCTCTCTCTCTCTCTCTCTCTCTCTCTCTTTGTCTGAAATGGCTAAGAGCGCACATCTGAAGAGTGAACCCGGGGCTAGCTTACAAAGTAAATCTTATCGGGCTGATGTGCCACTACGCCACCCCCATCGCCAAATCTAACCGCAGTGAGGCAGTTCCTGCGATCACTTCTCAGACACAAGCGGTTTGATCCCCAGCGTTGACCCCGTCTCAGCCTTGCACCTTCTCTCCAAGTTGTGCCAGATTGACTACCTGATGCCGGTTCTGACCTGACCTGGAGGAGGGCAGGGTGGAGGAGTGTGACCATGATTCTTAACCTCTATCCATCTGTATTTCAATCGTTCTCTCTCTCTCTCTCTCTCTGTCTCTGTCTCTCTGTCTCTGAAGGGCCTGAAAGGGCCAAGGCTAACAGTGATTGTGTTTGAAGTTGGGTTTCCATGAGCGACTGCGGCTTTATTCACTTTGTGTGTGTGTGTGACAAGGAAGTTGTGTGTGCAAGGAGTGTGTGTGTTGATGTGCATCTTCGGGGTGGATGAGGTGGGGCTTGCAGATATAATTAACCCTTCGGGACCTGCTGGAGAAAAGCTGAAAGCTCTGCTTTTCTTTTTTCTTTTTTTTTTTTTTTTTTTAAGTGTTGGGCCGGCCTTCGGTTTCCGTGTAGCGAGGCTACGTGCATCCTCTCTCTCTCACCCCCTCTCTTGTATTGCCCCCTTGGCTGTGGATGGAGGAGAGATTGCTGTTGCTGTGTCAGGCGTCCAGACAACAGAGGGGTTTGCTGTAATGAAGTGGACTCAGAGGGTCCACAGACTGTCCTCATTAAAGTGTTTTGGGGGGGGGGGGTACAGGGTTTGGGGTAGCAGGGTTGAGGCCTGCTGCTTTTGCAATTGAGCTTCATTCCCAAACTGAAACTGCTTAGCTCGAGTGACTTTCCCTTAATAATATGAGTTTTTGCGTGATTACACCAATGGGAGTAAGTAATTACAGTCTAAATTAATGCTTTCAAAATATGTTTTTTGTCTTCATTTGACTCAGCTTATTTACTTGCATGTACATCAGCATCTCCTAAATTGATGTCTGAAACTGTTTCCCAAGAGAAGGTTCACCTTTTCCCTGTTCAGAAAAGTATCCAGTTGAACAGGAAGTTCAAGATGCGGTATGCACCATGCTTAGCACTGTTCCCTGGCTGTTGCAAGTCTGGGTAAGCTTTTGGGCAGTGGTATGACTTTGTATGGCCCAGTCTCACACTTTGGGCAGCAGGGTAGGAATTTACCCGCGGCATTTGGCTGTGGGCGCCCTACTGATTAGCCGCAGTGTGCTTGGAAAAAGGCTGTGTTCCAATCCATAGGGATAATCCTGATTCCCTACACACTGCACAGCGTGAATCTTCCCAGGGAACTATGTAGGGCACTGAGTAGAAAAATGTAAAAAATGTATTTCAGTCACCCACACAACAGAGATGTAAACAAAAGATCTTTCCCGGACATGTATGCTAAGTAACTACAGACAGTATATGTTTGTCACACAGCTTACTAGTATGTTAGCTGCTATGGTATTGTTATTGTACCATAATGGTTACGTTACATTTTTAGCCCTATTTATGTAAGTCGCCTTTAATATCAGAATATTATTAGTTAAAAATGCTATACACAGGACTTGACAAATAGCTATATCATATAATGCACACAAAAAATATGACTTATTTTGAAATTTTCCCACAATCCTCGCTCAGCTCTGCCAGTAACTGTCGAGAAGACTTTTTTCATTTCCTGTATGGTGTCGATACCAATGTCCGTTTGTTCCTCTCAGGCACTGTGTTGAAGGTAGGGGAGCTGAATGTAGAGGTAAAGATATTTTGAGTATCGGTCTCAGTTTTTTTGTTTACTCGGTCTTTGACTCAATCAATGATGATTGACTTGTAATTGAGCCCCACGGTGTGAAGAAAACCCAAATCTGACACTCATGTTAACTGTCTATACAGAGATATTGAAAAAACAACATGTTTCTGCTCCGTGGGAGGCAATTGCTGCGAGCTGTGGGTTAAAGTTTGTGTGACAAATTTACACTAGCTTGCTGGCTAGTGTATTTACTAGGTCAATAAAAAACAAATAAAAACTGATTAGGTTGCCTGGTGGTGTCCTGGCTGTGCTAGTGGGTAGACAAAGGCTAGGCTATAGCATAATTTCAGAAATATTAGCGATGATTTGCAGCTTTTCTTCAAGTTTTGAAAGCTCTTTCTGAGCATCATTATGTTGCATGGTTGCTCCAAAAGAGACAGTGGTTACTCCTTGTCAGGAGTATCAGGCAAATCATGTCCCTCTTGGGTTGTTGCCACCTTAATTAAGCCTCTGTCTTTTAGATTTTGTTGTAGATGTAGTTTTAACAATATGCCAGTCCTTTTTATTCCGATGCCCATTTTTGTTTTGTTTTGTGAAAGCATTCTTGTGACCTGGGACTGGGGGGTGGTGTGTGTAAGAACTGGATTCCTGCTTACGAAGCGTCTCTGGAAACAAGTTCACTTGAAACATGCTGGCTTTTCTGTGGTATAAGTGCCATTGCATTTATGTATGTGCTCCTGTCCCACTATTCACATGCTGAGAGAAACATTTCTAAGTGGAATGGAACAGCTGTTTTTATTGTGCCTTTTCCCCCCCATAACTTCCCAAAGAAGGAGAGAGAAAAAGGGGTGGTCTTAAGGTAGGGGGGGGGGGGGCACCTCAAGGGACAATTCAAAGAAAACTCACACCAACACAAGAAGGACTGTTGGAAATGGAGAGAGCGAGGGAAAATAAATCAGCTCAAGCTATATACCAAGGGCTCTTTTTTTTGTTGCCGTACAATTCAGTGGTTTTTCAGTCCCCTCTCTGTTGTTGCCAGGCAATTTCAGTGGCGTCAGTGTTACTGAAAGGGAGGCCTCTACCTCGGCACGCCTCGGCAAACAGGCCTCATACAGGCAAACGAAAGCAATGCGCAGATAATTGGAGCGGCCTAATTATGAAGAAGTAAATCTAGAATTGGTCCGTGATATTAGCCAGAGTGCGGTTTCTGTTGAGCTGGGGGTTTTCTGCTGTAATTACCAAGCCTTGAAGGAGATTAACTTGCTCTGATGGTCCTCAGGGAGGGAGGGAGAGAGGGGGGGGGGGGGGGGAGTGAGTGTGAGAAAGAGGGAGGACAGGGCGACCCCCGTGGAAGACCTTGGTCATATGATCCGTCATCATCCCAACGTTCCCGTCTTTCTGCTCTCTACAGAAACCCCCCCCCCCCCATCCCCTATTCTCTCATCTTTCCTCAGTCTTCACCATGGTCTCTCTCTCTCTCCCTCTCTCTCTCTCTCCCTAATCATCTCCGAATCCCTCTTATTAAAAGGATTAATGCTTCACAAATGCCCTAAGTCATGCCCTTAGCACCCTGAGCTTCCTTTCTTTTGGGAGGCGGAAGGGGGCTGTATCGCTCTGTGTGAATGCCTTTCAGAGTGAGTGAGTCAGGCACCTGCATCACTCATGACCTTTTGAGAACAGCGGAATCCCGCGGGAGTGAAAGCTGGCCCCACTGCTGTCTTGGCTTAGTCGCGTATCCGTCCGTCAACGCACTCGTCTGAGCACTTTAAGTAACTTTAATCTGGGCTTCGACATTGAAGTCCAAACGTGTCCTTGACGGACGCTGATTTGAAGTGCATAATCCCGTTTCAGCACTTTTTGGGGGAGGAATCCAAAAAGTTGCCAGGGACTGACTTCACTGTCCTACCGCCCGAAGGCCTAGGTGTGAAATACTGTACACACGGAACGATTGGCCAGAGCATTTCTGTAATGTGAAGGAAATCAGCGCTTACATTTTCCCATGATTGGCTGACAAGCACTGTAAGCATGTCTGAGTTTTGTCAGTGCACGGCAATTTCATCCCCTCTCGCCTCAACCAACACTGACTCACACAAAAGGGTCAAGCGGCTTGCCTCCCAAACCAAAACATTCCGACGTAATCAAAAATCCTCCCTCTCTCTCTCTGGAATGTCGATGGCTTATTTTTAGAAGGGTTGGCAAAAAAGGGTCCCATGGCTTTGGAGATCTCCCCATCGCCCTATCTGCACCGTCTTCCCCACAGTCAGCACATTACACACCTGGCTAAACAAGCTGAGAATGAATCAAGATAATTGGGGTTTTAGTGAAGCTAATAGGCCTGTGTTTCCTCCCCGAGGACAGGCTTTGGAAGCGTACCTCAGTTTACTGTATTCAATCCTCTGGATTAGCCGGCAATAGCGTTACGTTATTTTCGTTTGCTGCATTCAATATGGAAAAAGGCTATCTCTACCCATTTCATCATCCGACGTCTCATTGTGTGCAACGGTTTGCATTGAATCAAGAAGAAGCGAACGTCAGGAAAAAGTCTGAAGTATTCCAGATGACATGCATGTGTACACTCTGCATTTCTTTTGTCAATGTGTGTTAATTCCAAAGCTGCTGTGAATAGACAACATACAATCACACACAAGGAACCTTGATGTATTTTCATGAAATATACAGGCTCTGGTCTATTATTACTGGACTTGCAGCCTTAAAGGGGCAATTAATTTTAGATTCAACAAAGCAATCTCGCCACCACTTTTTGTGGTAGACAGCTGACTGAAAGGGCTGGAGAAATGTAACCACTGGAATATATAAACTATGGATGCAAGGACCGGCAATCCATGAGAGAGAAATTATTATTTTAACCATGTTTGACGCTAACAAGCTTATGTTGGGTTATAAAGGGGTAACCGGTTAAACTAAGCACGAGGCTAGTCCAAAAATGTAAGCATGCGTGTTTTAAATGTCTTCAATGTTGTTCAGTCTATTTTTTCTCTCCCTCAGAGAGAGAACCCATGGCAATCACCATGGTGATGCTGTAGCGTGTGCAGGGATTATTATTAAACCACCCCATTGAGAGTTGTTGAAGTGAAATAATAAGGGAATTCAACTGCCAATCTGCAGAAAATATCAGATGCTCTTTCTCCGGGTTAGCCCCTTTTAACAAAATCCCGCTCTCGCTTTCAGCAAATTATTACTTCTTAAGTTTGGCCATTTAATTGCAATCCTGGGCTCTTTACCGGGAGCGTTGTCGACGCCTATGTGGACACGCATTGCAATCATTACTATTATTCTTTTTTTCATCTCAAATTGCATTAGGTAGTGTGAAAGATTGAGACTAATAGCACTGGGGCAGCGGGTGATTGTTTATTTATGTATATATATATGTATATATCCTGCTGGAAGTCAGCAACAATACTCAGGTAGGTTGTGGCGTTTAAACAATGCTCAGTTGGTACTAAGGGGCCCAAACTGTGCCAAGAAAATAATCCCCACACCATTCCAACCTTTGAGTTACTGTTGCCTTTCTATCATCTCAAATCAGTCTGGCCATTCTCCTCTGACCTCTGGCATCAACAAGGCATTTTCGCCTAGAGAACTGCCGCTCACTGGATATTTTCTCTTTTTCGGACCATTCTCTATAAACCCTAGAGATGGTTGTGCGTGAAAATCCCAGTAGATCAGCAGTTTCTGAAATACTCAGACCAGCCCGTCTGGCACCAACAACTATGCCACGTTCAAAGTCACTTAAATCACCTTTCTTCCCCATTCTGATGCTTGGTTTGAACTTCAGCAGGTCGTCTTGACCATGTCTACATGCCTAAATGCATTGAGTTGCTGACATGTGATTGGCTGATTTAGATATTTGCGTTAACAAGCAGTTGAACAGGTGTACCTAATAAAGTGGCCGGTGAGTGTGTGTGTGTGTATATATAAATATATATTCTGGTCATCTCCCCTTCTCATCACTCTCATTGTAGCCTTTTAATTTAACAAATGCAGGCCAGACGGTGTCAGACAGGAACAACGGCGGCGATGTGGCGAATCAGAGAAAGACTTATCCAATTAAGACAGAGATACCTGTCCAGCACACTGAGAGACCATGACGGCCGGCCGGGGAAAAGCAGCGCCGGTGGCTCGGCTTAGATGAAACGTCACGCCAATTCTTTACATGGTCAATGAGGTCCTCGGGCACAAGCATTGTATATCGGTTCTCTCTTTATCCAGGCACATCACTTATCCAATTATGCCGCTGATTCCTCTGTTGCTAATTTAAGGGATACAATTTACATTTTCTTACACATGGCCACTCAAAAGTAGTAGACAAACCCCCGCAGCACCTTCTATCTCCACTAACAACTCTCATTTCTAATTAACCCAAAACAGCGGCTCTGAACAGTTTTTTAAGCTTTCAGGATTCAGCTCAGCGTTTGGATTTAGTTCTGTTTGTGAATTCAAGTGTGCCAGTTCGAGGCTGTCTGTGCTGGATTAGAATGGGAGATATGATGCTGGAACAGTATTACTCCAAATGGTCTAATACATCCCCTCGCATCGTTTCTCAGGTCCCCGCTCAGGCAGCTTGTTTGCATAGCGCAGAGTGCTTCTTGGAGTCGTATCAAAACAATCCGTCATAGCGCGTGAACTTTTGAACAAACAGGAGAAAGCTCTTTACTTTCCTATAGCGGTAACTCTGCTCTAACCCCTCCTCTTAAATTAATAAGCGTAGATATGCCGCCACCGTTTTTTTGTTTGTTTGTTTGTTTGTTTGTTTTTTTTCTCAGCGAGCGGAAAAACATAAACTGAAGTATGAATGTACGAGGGTAGCCGAACATCCTCTGCGCTTCCTGTCTAGAGTGAATAATTCAGGGCTATGGGCAGAGTGCTGATTCTGGGGGGGGGGGGGGGGGGGGGCATTGCAGTGCCGAGTAACAGTGTTTCCCCTAGGTTGTGTGTGTGTGTGTGTGTACTTGGTTGTTTTTCTTCAAGGCTGGCTGCAAGAATTGTACTTCTCATGGAACCCTCCATGACATGACCCAAAGGTGTAGCTCTTTTGGCTCGGCATGGTGGCCCTCTCCCACCCAAGTAGAGTCACGGAAACGAAAACAGCAGGCAGAGGAGTAGGCGAAAGGTACTCCTCCAGCACCGTCAGACTCGCCCCAAGTTGTCACTTAGCATCTCCTAGGCTAACACTAGCCTTCAGCAAGACACTAGTTGCAGTATTGATTAATGCTACTGTTTTATTTTATTTTTTCTACTAAGCAGGCTGTTCATTAGCACTATGACTGACGCCTACACATGGGAAGATATGACACGTCCTGAATACATAACATAGCCCTGTCTCAGCCCCACCATATGTCTTTGTTTTTGTTGAAGGGTGTTTGGATAACGGCTCTGATACAGAGTTAATTGAATGCGTTTTAGCCCCTTAGGTGTTAGCCCGGCTTACCCAGTCCCACATTGACTCTGGTGCTACAAAGCTACATGCTATGCTATGCTACCCATGGGAACGATGCTATGGCTACAGTAATCTTGTACAATAGATGGCCCTATTGTGAGACGTGTGGGCCCAGGAGATCCACTTCTTGTTTTGGTAATCATGGGCAAACACAACAGCAAGTGTCAGAGCCATGTATCAGCGGAACGTGTGTGTGTGTGTGTGTGTGTGTGTGTGTGTGTGACAGAGGGATCATGCTGAGGGTAAATGGTTGTCTCCAGAGCCTTGATTGGGGCACACAATGGGAGATGCGACCCATAGGAGACCCATAGCTGTTTGAGTGATGGGGAGGACTGTGTGTTCCTTTTATCTGCCTGTGTGTGTATGTGCACGCACATGTTTGCTTGCCCCTGTGTGTGTGTGTGTGTGTGTGTGTGTGTGTGCGTGTGCGCTGACTGAGTGCCCCTGCCCTCTCTTTTCTCTGTCTCAGCACCGTGTGCAAAAAAATGTATCTCCACCACACAAAGGCTAAGAGCTGACGGAGGCCATTTCATAGGGCTAACAGATTACATAATCTGATTCTCCCTGCGCCACTCTCTCTCTCTCTCTCTCACACACACACACACACACACACACACAGGGAGGAAGGGGGGTCTGGTTTACACACATGAACCTACACACACACACATGCACACATATCGTGAATGCATACAACAGAACTCATGAACACACATTATGAGCGCATGAACAAACACAATTCTCCCTCACACACACACACACACACACACACACACTTTGCTCCCCCTAGAGACCCGGCGCTCCCCTGCAGGCTACAGGCTTGGCCCTGGTTCCCCGCGGCGCAGGAAAGAAAAGGCGGAGGGGAGATCAGTGTGCCTAGTGATGTGTGTGTTATTTACACGTCCCACTCTCCTCTCTCCTCTCTCCTCCTTTCTTCTCTCCTTTGCCCAGTCCCAGGCTGCAACTTCAGCACTCTGTCAGCACCACTCTGAGAACACACACACACACACACACACACACACACGCACGTTCACAATACAGGAAGGGAAAATCCAACACACACAAGCTACTGTAAACAAACACACACTCAAAAGTACACACCGAATGATAAACAAGCCTACTCACCAGAAAATGCTCACAAACACAGAAACAGGAAAGAAAAAGTCCAACGTATGGGAACATTAAGAGATGCGCACACACACGCAAACCCATGGGCATGCAGGAAATATTCACTTGCACACACAAACACACTTGCGGTTGAATATTAATCAACACACAGGGTGACGTGTATGGCTGCACAAACTCCGAGCCACAGGGACGTACAGAAAACATGAAAACACGCATACAGATACACTGCTGTACATTCTGTAACTCTGTCTGCACATTGACGGACACTGGAGTGCAGTGGAGCACAAACCGTATACACATTGCAACGCACTGCAGCCGTATTGTGGCGAACCCCGTCTGTCCTCCGTGCGTGCGTGCGTGCGTGCGTCCGTGTGCGTGTGTGTCTCTGTCCTTGGCTTGTCACTGGCCCTTCTCCAGTCATCCGCGGGATTCCTGCGGGCTCTTAGCAGAGGTCCTCAGGGGCAGGTTTGCGGCTGCCCTTGGTCCGCCCGTGCAGAAAGAACGCACACAACTCGCCTCCCCGTCTCCCACCCCAGTTGTGCTCCCGGGATAGGGGGTGAGGGCATGGGGGAGGGAGATAGAGTATTGGGGGGGGGGGGACGGGGGGGACGAGGGCACTGTGGCAGGAAGCATAATGAGATATGACATTGTGAATTGCATTACTGTTGATTAACACATGCTTGGGTACGCAAGCTGCAAAGAGAACACAAACCCTCGCTGCCTGCCTGCCTGTCTGCTCTCGGGGGGGGCTTCCCTCCTTCTTTGCTCTCCCTCACTCTTCTCTATTTTTTTTATCCCTCCCCCCCCCCCCCCCCACCACCACCCCGTTCTCCTGCCTTACCCCTCATCCAAGTTGATGCGAGGGTGATGGACGGACGTATGTTGGCAGTTGCGATTTGTCCCTCCTGGGATGCCGTAAGGAGAACGTTTTCCAGTTGATTTGGCGGGACTGGTAGTTCCTGATTCTTACCTCCAGTCGGATGACTCTGGCAGTAATCTCTCTCCCTTCTCTCTTTTTAAACTCAGATTTTGAAGCTTTAAACAAATGGGTCGTTAAAACCGTCCTTTTTTAAATAGGATAACTATCAGAGAATGAATCAATTAATTATAATTAGTAATTATTTCATACATCTTTCAGTGTGACGCATTTAAATACACTTGTTTACCGCCTATTCCCATTGGTGTGCTTGTTTTGTCCTTTCAAATTGCCTGACAACTTGCAGCACTTTTAGTGAAGTGCCACTTTCAACCATTACCGGCACAACATTATCACAACATTCCTGCCATGTTCCACAAACGTCTGATATCTCCTCTCCCCTGCAAGGTCAATGTTGTACTCATCCCTGGGTGGGGATGATGCATTGGCAACATTCCATTAAGGTTTGAACGTGTAACGCGCGTTGCTTAATGTGACGATGTGTCCCATCTCACGAGAGCCACGGGTGACATTTTCCTTGCGGAATGTTGACATTTAGGCTGTTTGGGAGTGCAGAGCCAAGGCCGTGAAAACCTCCACACTCTCCTCGCTTCAGGTGTCTCCTCTAATCGCCCGCCTGTAATTAAGTTAAGCATGGGCAATACAAACGCGCACACACGCGCGCGCACACACACACACACACTTTGACATTTTTGAAGGCCTCTCACGGCGACACTTAACTCTCTTCTAATACGAATCGGCAGTAGGACACTCTCCCCCTATCCCTCTCTTCAGTTCTCCACTTAATGAAATGCTAAATATTTGTTTCTTGAGGGCACCATTTAAATGCTCCCACTGCTTTTGTGAACGTATCAACCCGACTTTTTAATTAGTTCCTGTTTTAATGAGCCCCGGTCCTGGAGATTTGGGACCTTATGTGACTTTGCCCCAAAATGGCTGCCTTGTCATGTAAACGGACTCTGACAGGCGCTAGTTGCCTTTGAAACCTCGGATCCGGGCTCGGGCGACTCGTCAGTCCCGTGGGGACAGAGGCAGTGTGAGGTCAGGTTCTCTGTCGCCCTGTGCAACACAATGTCACAGTGGGAGTATTCCGGTATGCTGTTGTAGAATGACACACACACACTCACCCACTCACACACCACATTGGCATTTGAATGAATGTGGCGTCTTGTGTACTTTTGTGAATGCAGCCACCTGTCACTCACACACACACACACACACACACACACATACACACCAATGACATTTTTAGGTCGTCTTTGCTTACTGCAGAAGTTTGAGATGAGTGATGCTGAGATCCCCCCCCCCCCCCCCCCCCTCCAGAGAGCGAGTCCGTTCCAGACATCTTTAAGCTGGGTGATCCGGCCTATAGGGTGGTGGGGACTGAAGCCTAACACTGGAGCCAACGGCTCATCAATTCTCTTTATTACCTGCTCACAGAGAGGCCTCCACTGTAGAAAGTAGGCTATTCTTAGAGCTTCAGCCAATTCCACTTTTAAATGTATTTGCGCTCTCTTCTCTCTTCTCTCTCTCTCTCTGTCTCTGTCTCGCTCTCTCTTTCTCCTTCTCTTTCTCTCGCTCTTTCTCTCTCAAACAGTCGGTCTCTGTTTTGTACCACTCCGGTCTTCACATAGTTGTGGGCTTTCTTTCCTCTCCCTACGCGTCCTGTAGCTCCATGTGTCTCTATACATGTGAAGGCGGGTGAGGGGCCCCCGTGATAGTCTGTCCCCTCTAGAGTTGTGGCCAGCCGTTAAGTTAAGACCACCCTCAGAGCATCAATCACGGCCCCTCTCAAGCCTTCTCCAAAGCCATCAGTGTCGGCGCCTCGACCCCTGGCGACCCCTCTGCTTGCCCCCCCCCCCCTGTTCGCCTTCATATCCGCCCGTAAATCTGTGGCTTCTACACACACACGCACGCACGCACACCGGGTTAAAGTTGGCTGTGGAGGGAGCATAGGAGCTGGAGCGATGAGATCAGAAAAACTCCTTTCCTTAACGGAAGAATAAATTGCCCTTTTTTTCCATGTGCCCTTCTGCCACCTGGTCTTTGGCAAAGAGAGGGGTGGAGGGACGGAGGAGTAGAGGGGTGTAAGGGGTGTCAAGTCTAGATTAGGGTGTGTGTGTGTGTGCGCGCACGGTTCAATTGGAGGTGGCAGGTCAGCTGACTGGGCCTTCCTGTCTGTCAGAGAGAGAGTGAGGGGGAGAGAGAGAGAGAGAGAGAGAGAGTGAGGGGGAGAGGGGGAGAGAGAGAGAGTGAGGGGGAGAGAGAGAGGTGGTCATTAAACAGGCGGGTAGACAGTAGAAATAGCAGAGTAGCCCGCCTGTGATAACCTCTCTCTCAGGCCAACATTGCATTTGTCACCCTTTGTCAAGAGACTCATTCCTATTTCATTTTTAAACATAAAAGCGTTCACTTCGAGTGAACATTTGGCATAGTCACCCCAAAAAACATTCCACTCCTGCGCCTCTTTGCTAACGTAGTCTCGGCTCCCCCATTCAGGTTTGGTGAATGGGTCGGTCCATGGGGCTGTCGCTGGTGTCCTGTATTCATTCATGCTTGTCAGACCAACCCTGCCTCTCTCTCTCCCCCCCCTCTTTCTCCCTCTCTGTCCAGCTACATGGGTTTAGGATGATGAAGGCTGCAGGGTTTGAACAGTGTGTCCCTGCTGTGTGGCTGTCTCAGATTGTATTTAGCCTATTCATTTCCTTTGTTAATCCTTAAGCCTTATGATGATGGACAACAGTAACCCAAAGTAAACGGATGTGAATAAATCCCCTCCTCCTCCTTCCTCCTTTCTCCCTTCTAATAAATCCCCCCCCCCCCCACCACCACCACACACACACACACGAAGGGGCGGAGAGCCGAGATGCAAAATAACGGGGGTGAACATTTGATCAGAGAGAGAAAAAAAACGACCAGTGCCGCACTCTCCCCACCCTGCCCCCTGACCGTCACCATGGAAACACCATGGAAACCGGGGAGGAATAGTCGGTTAATTAAAAAGTTGATTAATTGCCTTTTAATTGCATATTTGTACATGTAACTTGGAGGTTGTTTCTTTTTTTCCTCTCCTTTTTCCTCTCCTTTTTTTCTTTTTCTTTTTCTTCACCCGTCCTCTTCGGCTTGCCTGCAATTTGCAACGATCCGACAGAAAGCGTGCGCACACACAATAAGCTGCTTGAGTTGATAAACGGTTCGGGGAGGGGGGGGGGGGGGGGGGGGCAGTAGGGGGAAAAAAGGCAATACATTCATCAGAACTTTCAACCCACTTTATCCGTCATGACGCTGAGCTGCTGGGTTTATTCATGAAAGAGGCAGAAACTCAAGTCATTTCAAAGAGAGAATGCACAGCCAAAGTCAAAGAAACGGACTGCTAAAAACAGAGAGACAGAGGGAGAGAGAGTGCAGTCAACTGACACAGAACACGCACGCACGCACACGCACGCACACACACACACACAAACACAAAGGTATGTCCTTTGAACCCACGAACCCAATGGAAATAAGCCAGAACTGTTTTTCTGGACATGTTTAGCCTTTTTTGTAGAACATGACGGTGTTCTAGAACATCAGCGTTGTGGAACACATCTCCCACATGCTGTGGTATTTAAGCTAATGCCTCCCCCTGCTTTTCAGGGAGACATTCGTTGTTTGCACCACAATACACCTTTTAATGAATGAGCGAGGCCTCCTCTGACTACCGCAGCTGGCCCAGCTTAATTGCATGGTTATTCCCCTGTGCCGCTTTGTTTTCTTCTGATGATGTCCTGCTAGCTTGATTATGTTTTAATGACCGTGGATAGACACCACTCTAGCATAAAACGGCCCACGTTGCATAAGGCTCCATATGCTGTAATGGGTCCCCCAGGGGGGTTAAGGGAGAGAGAGAGTGTGTGTGTGTGTGTGTGTGTGTGTGTGTGTGTGTGAGAGAGAGAGAGATTGAGGGAGCCTGAGTGAGATCAAAACCGTCTGGTCCATACCAGCTGAGCGTGGTGGTGCCCATGAGGGTCAGGGCACAGATGTAAGTGTGTGTCTGTCTCAGCGTGCGTGCGCTTGTAACCACATGCGTGCGTGCATTCGCGCATGCACACACACACGTCCTGTTCCCATGGTTACGCCGTGTGGTCATCTCCTGCCTCGCCAGGGCAGGCTCCGGTTAGCAATAGCATTGTCTGCTACAGCGCCTCCTGCAGCACTCTGCCCAGCCACGCCGGCACCTTAAGTGGATCAGCCCCCGCGTGTCTATCTGGAAGTGAAAAGGCTACACCGGAGAGCTTAAAGGTCATTTGCGGCCTCTACACTATTCAGTGTTGTTGGCGGGGTGGTGGCAGACGGGGGGGGGGAAGAAGGAGAAGAGTCATATTAGCCGTGTAAGCCTAGGCTGAGGAGGCCGTCGTCGCTGCCTCGACCGAGCAACATCTGTTGGCTGTGATATGAGGCTAAGGAGAGGCTCTCTCTCTGTCTGCTTACATTCCCAGCTGCTCGCCCCCCCCCCCTCCCCCCCCATCCCATCCCTCCCAAGAACCGCCCCACACCACCTGTGCCGTTTTAATGCATTATTTATCTGCTAAGTAACCACATCCAAGTCTCGGCCTCCCTTCCTCTCCTCTCTCCTCTCTCCTTTTTCCCCCCAAATGGTCCGAGAGGGATGATGCGGGAAAGCAGGAGGGTTTTAACAGGATTAGAGCTGTTCGCTCTGATGGTGGCCATGCAGACGCACTGGGGGGAGGGGAGGGGGGGAAGCTGAGGTGTTTTCTGCCGCAGTGTGACGTTTTTAAGAGTGTGTGAGACCACTGTGTGTTTCATCAAGGGTTTGAAATATTGTTTTTATATTTTTTTTAATATTGTTTTTATATTTTTTTATTTTATTTTTATATTTTTTTATGGTGGCTATTCCAAGCCCCATCCCCAAAATCTTGACCTAATCTAACTGGTTACTACCTCTTGGTAGGTGCCTACTGAGCCATGCCCACCAACTCACTGGTGCTTTTGCCTGTCAATCACATTTGGCATTACGTTTATCTCAGATATATTCGTCACAAAGTGTCCAAAGAGGGATCGGTTGTGACATGTGGGTCCTTCACAATGGTGGACCCATTCTGATAGACGTGATATACTTGGGTCAGATGGAGACTTGGCCTTGATGTTCAGTGCATGTGTGGCTCCCTGTGCTATTGTGATTGGTATGTCAGCTGGGCTTTATAAGTCTCTATGTGGATGACATGTTGTGTCACTGTATTTATCGCTGGGGCCGTCTAGCCTATAAACGGTCATATTGTTGTGGTGTTCCCATGCGCGTGTGTGTGCGCGCCATGTGTGTGTGTTTTATGACAGTGTTGTGCCTAAGGCAGCCATGCACTACATCTGAATAAGAGGGCAGGAGAGGAGAAGCACATATCCTGCATACTAACACGCCTGATGTGTTAAATCATCCACCCCTTCTGATAACCCAATAACAGGGTGAGCCACAAGGGGTTAATGCTCCATCACTACCCCCCTCTTAACCTTGGAGACAGGGCTGGGGGATGGGTTAATGTCCTAGAATAACCAGGCCCCTTCCATTTAACCCCCATCCTCCCAACCCCCCGTCAAATGTCCTCCATTGTCCCGAGTGTGCTCATGTAGGTAGGTCCAGGTGACACCTGTCAGTCAAGGGTCCGTCCAATCAAGGGCGTAGACATTCACAGGACATCCTGGTTCTCACTCCTTGTAGTTTACCAGACGTCCAGAAGATGAGAAGATGATGGTCGGTCACCCGTAGATAGATTAGGTTTATGTCCTCAAATGGACTTCAACCAGTCAATCAATCAATCAATAAATCAATCACTTATCAAACCTGTTGGCCCCCAGTGTTTTACCTGACGGCAATCTCAACCAATCAGTCATCGTCAACCCTATGTGGGTTTTAAAAGCCGCACTGCCATCTCACGCAGATGTTTGAAAAATGAACATTTGCACTTAAGAAGACTGAGGAGGAGGCAAGGGAGGGATTTTAGTTCACCTTGATGGATGGTTTTATTAAAATAGCATTTGGTGAGTGTAGAACACACTTTCGCCTTTGCATGCCGAAGATATCGGCCTAATCCATATTCCCCCGTGAGGAAGTACTGAACAAAAACTCCCCAGTGTTCATATTTTTAGAACATTTACCAGCGATGACAATCCCTTACAGCCAAGCTAATAACACCGCTAACTTAATTGGTATACACGGACATCAATCACATCTATGTCTTTTCCAACAATTCATTACCGTTAGCAGTACACCTATCGGTCCAGTCATAAATTTACGAAGTACACGGCCAGGTCAGAGGTCAATGTACGGTTCGCGGAACGTACACGGCACTCTACGTGTTTTTTTTTGGTCTACAGTAAGTAGTGTATAGATTGGCCAGTCCTACAGTAGTTGGGTTGAGGCGTATGGATCGTTCCAGGAGTGGTATAGATTGCGCGGTGGAGTGGCCACTCAGCGTAGCTCTTGTCAGCCTTGTTAATCATTCCATGCCTCCTAATAGCTTCGTCAATACAGACAGCGTCATTGAGCCGGTGGAGATCTGGGGTCACCAGCCCCCCCCCCCCCCCCCCCGTCACCCCCCCCCATCCGCCCAACATCCACCCCCATTAATAGCACATTCACCAGCCCCCTCCGTCACCCCCCCCCCCATCCGCCCAACATCCACCCCCATTAATAGCACATTCACCAGCCCCCTCCGTCAGCCTCTCTCCCCATCCGCCCAACATCCACCCCCATTAATAGCACATTGCGCTCGCCGTTGTTAATGAAGCCCATCTCCCCACCGGACATCAATCGAGTGTCTTCGATCAGTCGCGGCGTTTTTTCGCAGGTGAAAGCCTGTTTTAGAGCATTTGGTTAGAGGAAAAGAAGATTGATAGGGAACTGGTTTTGAGTTGGATGTTTGAATGGAACGTGGTTTATGTAAATGCGTACATGTTTGGGCACAGAGAAGGAGTCGCTCTGTCTGTCCTGTGAGTGAGTGGGAGGTCACCAATGGCTCCTTTGATGTGCACCTACTGGGAAAGAAAGAGACAGACTGATTTGAAAAGTAGGGAAAGGGATACAACGGCCATTTAATTAATGATGCATTGTTTCCGAAGGGGGCTTCATTAGGAATAAAATAGAGGCTGAATTGATTTGCACTTTTATTAATAACAAGCACTCCTATTGATTTCTATTTTATGTGGAGGACTTTCGAATAATGAATTAACAATTAAACCATATTCCTCTGTAACAAGAGGGATCGCTCAATAAGTTCTTCTACCATATAATCCTTGAGTATTGGATATATTGTAAAAGTTGAACATTAAATTATGTATATATTTGTGAGTGGCAATTATGAGAAGTTTCATACGTGTCACATGATCGCTTTTCAAACTTGTCACCAGCCAGTCGTTGTTGCAGAAACTTCTGGGTACTGTAATTTAATTTTTGCCCGTTAATCTTGCCAGTTACTGTAGCAACGACTTCTGAGTACTGTAGTTTCCTACGACCAGTGTGGCACTTGGGGGGGGGGGGGGGGGAGATAGTGTAGCCTATATCCTGTGTGTGTGTGTGTCTCTTGATCCTGCTGCCACAGTCCCTGTGTGTGCAGGCCCTGCTGCCCCTCTCTCCCTGCCTGTCACTATGCCCGTGTGTGTGTGTGTGTGTGTGTGTGTGTCTCTGTACTTTGGGTGTTGATGGAGATTTGGTCTCGCTGGGCCGAACACACTCTATTGGAATTGACACGCTGTCACCTTTAATCAATGTTCTGAATGTCCCCATCCCCCTAGTTCCGGCTCTACTGTGTGTGTGTGTGTGTGTGTGTGTGTGTGTGTGTGTGTGTGTGTGTGTGTGTGTGTGTGTGTGTGTGTGTGTGTGTGTGTGTGTGTGTGTGTGTGTGTGTGTGTGTGTGTGTGTGTGATAGAGAGAGGGAGGGAGGGAGGGAGGGAGGGAGAGAAATTGTATTAATGCAGTGCCATAGTTTTGCCTTTCAGGACATTTTCAAATATCTTCCAACCCACCAGCATGCCCTGCCATGCCGTTGTTGTTGTTGTGCTAGCAGGCCCCATTTGAGCCAGAACATCTCCACATGCCCCCAGAAAGTCATGACATAACAAAGTCATAAAAGATTACTCAATTAAACTCTGCCCCTTAGCATCCATATTGGCATTGCTATAGGCATTTAAATGCGTGTGTGTGTGTGGGGCGGGGGTCTGGGTGTGTTATTGTGGTTCTGCCCTACACAGTCCGGGGGGGTGAGCGTGAAGGAGTTAATGCAGGATAGAGAGAATGGGCTAAGGAGAGATGGGAGAGGGTGAAGGAAGGAAGAAGCGTGTGAGGCAGAAGGATAATATGTGTGGAGGGGGGGGGAGGGGTGGAAGGCCTACTGCACCAGAGCAGGCACCAAACCACCACCATCACTCTTCATGCAGGCACTGTGTTCAGCATGTACATGGCTTGTATCATGAGGGGAAGCCATTACAGCGATGGGCCTTCTGTCACTTTCCCCCATGGCCTCCACTTGTCACCCTCCAGGAGACTGTAGCTAGTGTGTGCCTCCCCCCCCCCTCCCCCTCCTCCTCTACCGCCTCCTCTTCCTCCTCCTCCTCCTCCTTTACCGCCTCCGCTTCGTCAATCGCATGAAGGTCATGCCGACCTGGCTTGACGGTCTACTTCCGTTGTGATCTGGAGGCGAGGCGTAATGGCCTCCCTTTGTCTTTGCTTTTTGCATCTGGATGCAAAGAGAGCTCTGTGGTTCATCCCTCCCCCCTCCTCTTTTGGTCTCTCTCTATGTCTATGTCTCTGCCTTTGTGTGTGTGTGTGTGTCTGCCTCTGTGTGTGTGTGTGTGTGTGTGTGTGTGCCTCGCTGGTCTGTTGATTCAGCTGAGTCTCTCTCTCTCACACCCACACCCACACACTGGCTGCCTATGACACAAGTGGCTGCTTTATCCAGGCAGCAGCAGTCACATACCTGCACTCAAGTGGAACAAACAGGGATGGTTGGCTGCTCACGGAAGGTCATCCGCCTAGGGCGGGGTGGGGGTGGGTGGGTGGGTGGGTTGGTTGGTGAGTGTGTGTGTGTGTGTGTGTGTGTGTCTGTCTGAATGTGTGTCAGCAAGGTTACTTGCTCTTGTGCCCCTGCCGCAACAGCATAGTGTGTGCACATTTGTGCGCATATGTGTATAATGGAATAGTGGCGTGTGTGTGTGTGTGTGTGTGTGTGTGTGTGTCCTCCCCTGTGCCCTTGCCACTGCAACGTGTCAAAGGTCACTCAGCCGATGGGTGGGTCCGACCGTCCACGCCGAACACAGTCCCCCGGGAGACAACCATAGAGACGGTTGCCACGTTAATGAATGGTGACACGATAATCTGTGTCACTGTGATTGGGTCCTGCAGGTTTGATTAAAAGCCCGGCCGTGTCACCAAACCGACGCACTGCATTGTGGGAACGGGCTCGATTAGTGCCCGTGAAGAGAAAAATGTCGCCGGTGCTGAAAGTTTGCGAAGCGTGGCGGTGTTTGGATCTTCATTAACCTCAGCCGGCCCCCCTCTCCAGAATTATTCCTTTCTCTTTTTTTCCTTTTGCTTTTTTTTTTTTTTTTTTTTGCTTTTTCCTTTCGCAGCTGTGGGATGAATAATTGAATGTAATTGGGTAGTTTGACCCTGTCTTTTGGCAGTTGGAAGGCAGGGCGGTAAGGCTCAGCGCCTGTGTCACTTATGTCCAATAAAGTTTTTTTCTTCTCTCTTTCTTTCTTTCTTTCTTTTCTTTCTTTCTCGCCAGCAGCAATTTCCCACTCACTAGCACAGCACTCGTTCCAGAAGTGAAATCACCCCGTAAATGTCTGGCGCTGCACACCTCATAGACCTAATTGGGTAATGTGAGCGAGCTGAAAAGTCATCTAAAAAAAAACTAACTCTGGCTATAATAAGCTAACACTAAGCTAGCACTGCTCTGAGAAAAAAAAAAACATATTAGAACTTCCTAATGTAATTAGCTTGATGATACCACACAGTTAAATAATTAGCCAGCACCGTATTGGCGAATATCACCACACTGTAAAAGCTGCTACAGACGGGGTTTTTTTGTTGTTGTTTTTTTGTTCTCATCTCTCTGTTGTCGTCGAAGTAAATAGTCAGCAAAACACCCTCCAGAAAGGAAAGGTAACAAGCTGTGTGGTGTTACACAAGAATTGGGAGTGTTGTGAAGTTTGACTTCACCTCCCTGCCCCCCCTCCTCCCCCCCTCTGTGCATCAGCTGCTAGAGAGATGATTAGCTACAGCCTTTATCTCAGCCTGTGTACACACACACACACACACACACACTGTCCATAGTGTTAGATTTGTGGCCTGAAGCGGAGCACTCTTCCCTAATGAGCCTCCTGCCCTCCGTTTCTCCTGGGGAGCCCGACAGAGGCTTAACCTTCATGCGGCATGGAGAGGATATGACCTGGTTTACACACACACACACACACACCACACACACACACACACACACACACACACACACACACACACACACACATCTCACTCTCACACGCTCTCTCTCTCTCACACACACAGCGAGGTGGCTTAGAGAGGGCTACAGGTATAAGCCACTGGAACCACAGGGCATTGCAGTAGAAGATCGCCCAATGATAGGAGTCATTGCGGCAGCGTATAAAATATTTGCAGGGCTCTGTGTGAAGAGATGTATTTCGGGTCGCGTGAGTGCAAGCAGAGTTGTGGGACTAACACACTCAACTGGAAGGTTTTAGGGAGACAAGAAGCTTCTTAAGTGGACTTGCCTTGAAATGAAGTGGTGTTCTGTGTGCCTCCTTAACCATGTGACCTGTCCCCTCTCTCCTGACCATGTGACAGATCTGGGCCAACTACGAGGAGAAGCCGGTGGAGGAGGTGGTCTACGTGACGGAGGAGAAGGAGCGCGTGCCCAACTACAAAGCCGTGTACGTCACGGAGATCACGGACCTCATGCATTTCTACACCCAGGACGTGGAGACAGGTGTGTGTGTGTGTGTTGTAGAATATGAAAGATGCTGTCGAATTAGTGTTTGATGTGAGTTTGGCACAAGTATAAGAGTGTGTGTGTGTGTGTGTGTTAAATTAGAGAGGAAGATATGACTTGGATGGCCTGAGTTTATGGGCAGTTTGCCTGGCAGCCTCCTGCGGTCTCCCCTCTCTGTCTGCGTCCTCCCCCCTTCGCTGGCGAAGAGAACGTTCCGCTTGTTTTTGCTACTGAACGACGGGAATAAATCACAGCATTCCCTCCTGTCACTCCCTATGGAGGAAAGTTTGGAGAGAGAAAACCAACAATCCCAGGTGTATTTGCATGGTTGCTCCGTCCGTCAGGCCTCACCCCCACCAAAAAGCATTCTGGGTAAGTGTGTGGGAGCAGAGAGGGTCATGGTGTACCCTAATAGCTGAACAGGGAGGTGAAACTCCCCATCCCCCTTCTCTGCTGCTGTACTGATGGGCCTGTGTGTGTTTGCTTGCATGCATGTGTATGTCTGTGCACAATGATCCGTCCTTCTCCCTATAGACTACAGGTGTCTGTGTGTGTGTGTGTGTGTGTGTGTGTGTGTGTGTGTCTGTGTGTGTGTGTGTGTGTGCGCGCGCACTGAAGCAGGGCTCTGGCCAGCCACTCATGTAATCACCACTCGCCCCTACCATGGAGAAAGGACCACCCCTGCCCACTTTCTCATATCTTTTTTTTTTTTTTTTTTTTAACTGCCCGGAATAATGTTCATTCATCCACATCGCAGCATAAAGCATCAATCTGCAGCCCTTCTGGAGGTTGAAGGAAACACATTCTTTTTGGGCAAAAAAACACAAGTAGAAGTATTTGTTAAAGCGCGTTGTTGTTGTTGTTATGATTACATGGGGCGTAGGATCCTGGCACTGAGTGATGTGTTTGGACGTAGCACCGCTGGAAAGCAACCGTTTGGCATCACACGCCCGGCCCTGTCTGAAACACACACTGGCCGGTGTGTACAGAGCAGCAGATGGGCCGACGGTTCTAGAAAGTGATTGGAGGAGGTGATTCAATGTGTGTGTGTGTGTGTGTGTGTGTGTGTGTGTATGTCCCTGTATAGGGTTATTAGACGTGGACCGACTCGACCCTGACACTGAGGACAGAGCACAGGAGTTAATGACGTGTTACTCGTCATCACGTCACGCATGCTCATTTGAGCACACACACACATGCTCGCTCTCCTGTGCTGGTTCAATCGTTTATTTTCTTGCTCTTGTTTGTTTTGCTTATTTCCATTTCACACACTGATATATGTACATGTACTGTGGCTCGTGTGTGTTTGTGTGTGTGTGTGTGTGTGTGAATGCACCCATGCGTGGCGTAATTATGTGGAGGGGGTCTCACTTCCCAACCACCCGTTCCAGTGGCAGTCGACTTTGCCATGGCCATGAAATTGACTTTCGTCGTCACTTAATTCGTCTTAATGCGATAATTAATTAGTTTGCATTTCATTTAGGGCCAATCTGAGTCCAGCGTAGCCGCCAGTGTGACAATCCAATCAGGTTGAAGCGTGAGGAAGTTGCGGCTCCACCCACGTAACCACGTGATCTTCTCCTTCTCCCATTTCCACACGCCCCCATGGGTGGAAATGATGTCAAACCAATGTGCCATGTTTTACCAGTGATCACATTGGCTTTCGGTGGGATTGACAGGAGTGCACATGCAGCACTGGTACAGAGAGGGTAAATTGTGTTGGTTACACACATCACTGTTCATAAAGTAATACACAGACTGAATGAAGTGATGAGTGTTACTTTCCAGACACTTTCACGTAGTTGGAAAAAAATAATCTATTTAAAGAAAACCAACGGAAACTGCATATTTTTGGGAGGGGCTGCTGCAGTCAGTGCGGTCCAGGCTTTTAGGTATTCCTCTTGGTTTTTAAAGGCATGATTTCAGATGAACCAGCAATGTTGAGTCCTTTTTTGAGGTTTTAATTGGCCAATGTTTTCCACAGAGAGAGTTATGTGCTCGTTAGAAAAAACGGATTGTTATTTTCAGCATGAAGCAAATATGACCACCATCACCCCCTGCCTTTCCTCCTCTCTCTCTCTCTCTCTCTCTCTCCCTCCCTCCCTCCCCCTCTCTCTACCTCTCTCTCACCCTCTCTCTTAAAGCTACATTAAGATGCCCAAGCTCCTTGAAGAGCACTTCAAAGCGGAGGCCCTATGAATTCAAACAAGCCAGGCGCTTGCAATTTCATTCCAAGTTTTCCCCCTCCTCATGTGCAAATGCCTAACATTGCATGGGGGTTTAGTCTTATAAATACTTTGAAGATTGTTTTTTGATAATGACATCACTTTTTATGTCGGTTAAATTCACCCGTAATGCTCCGACATCATATTGCCTTTCGTTGAGACCCCCGCTGGCTTGTCTGGGGCGTGTTAAAATGAAGAGGTTTTTGCCCTAACTAGTGTGAAATGCACCTTTTTAAGAAGGAACAAAAAAATAAAAGATCTCCTTCATACGTATGTAGCACCAATGCCATGCAGCACCATCAATTATTTCACATACAATGCTGTGAAGTCATTCACCCCTTCAATACACTCTCCTGCTCCAGTTCCTTATTCACCTGCAATTCTGAGAATAACCGGAGAATTTACCTGCAAGCGGACAGATAACAATCTATCCTGCAGGTGTTATGACCTTGTCTCCCACCTTACCTGCCCATCTCTCCCTCTCCCTCCCTCTCACTTAGTAGCTACAGCAGCCTTTTCCCTTTTAGTATGGCTCAGAGGTCAAAGTTCAAGCTTTCAAGTTTTTTGGCAGCCGCAGCGATTCCTCCATTTACCGTCTGGAAGAAAACATGCCTGTGGAAGACTCCTTGACTGACCTTGAGCAGACTGGCTTTACCCCGGCCTCCACGGAGTGGCTAATTACACAGGAGGTGTTACGGCTGTTTTAAGGACCCCTAAGTACACACACACTCACACACGTAACCCTGGATGGGACTCAAGCCAGGGGACGCAAAAGTTTCCCAAAGCAACTTTAATGTAGATGCGTAGAACACAAGTGCACAGAGAGGGATGTCGATTTGAGACGTGCGTGGCTTTGTGTACATCTGCTGCGTTGCAATGCTGTCAAACTCAAATAAGACCAATGACAGGAAACTAGTAAAGGACACCCAAGGAGGGTAATAAAGATGGCCAAAATTAAAGCAGCTATTCCCCGTGTGTAACTGTCACAACTTTATTTAAAAAACATTAAGGGGGGGGGATCTGTAATTGGTACATCAATTGGTTGACGTTTAAGTTAATGGATAGCCATTGATTCTTGAAGAATATAACTTCCTCATGAGCTTCGTTCAACTCTTCAGAACCCGATCATAACCAAACGTATAAGCCTGCTCCATGAGGTGTCGTAACGCTCCATAAACAGAGTGGCGATGGGAATGCATGGTAATGATGTCTCTTGGGGGTTGTCGGTAGCAACGTTCTCTCTCTGTCTCTCTCTCTGTCTTGTTTGAATTAGTCAGATTGAAAGTGAGAGTCAGTCAGTCTGTGGTGATTATGTGGTAGAGCGTGTTGGAGATGAATTTTCCATCTGTGGAAATATTAGGGATCTCAGTGTCTCTCTTCACCCCCCCCTTTCTTTCACTCTCCTGAGGCTATGTGTAATTACTCTCAGAGGGGAACCTGCATAGATATGCAACCTTGGACACACTGAAAGACAGAGGGCACTTTAGGCGGGTGCGGAAAAGCGACAGTCTGTTCAGACAGTTTAGAGCTTTCTACAGTTTTGGAGCGTAGCAAAACTGAAGACATTTGCCATGAGTCCTTGCTACGATTGGTCGGTTTCCCTAAATGAGATTAGAGAACACATTTTCCTATTCTGAGCGTGTTATTGGTAACCAAGACATGAAACTTGCTTCCTGAAATGTAGGTTGCTGTCCTATGTGGCTACACGGTGTACTTTGCAGCCGTTACTAAAGGGGATGCTAAGAGGGGTGGACATGGTATCCAGTGGTTAAGTCTCCAGTCAGATCCAGATCCTCTAGTCAACAACCCAGAACCTACCATAAACTCGCCGTAGCCTAGCCTACCTGATTGTGATAGCCAAAATGCTAAGATCAGCTTGGTCCTGCTTGGCCTGCCAGTGCTTAGTCAGTAGCTCCCGGGGAGTTGTTTTCAGACTAGCTTTCTTGTCTCCATGGCTATCAGCCTCTCCCTGGCGCCGGTACCCAGAGTTGTCATCCCCTCCACCGGGCCGGGTAGTGTAGCCATGGAGGCCCCCCCCCCCCCCCCCCCCAAAGCCTCAACTCTCAGCTGCCCACCCAGCCAGCGGGAGTTAGGAGCTGGCAGCAGAACAGAGTCCTAATGAGTGGAGTGGTTCCCCCCAACCAGGTGCCACTCTGTCCACATTATTCACACTCTACCTTTTACACCCAGCAGCTGTTTCTCACCTAATGATGCTGGACCGGGCCCCTCTCTTTCCTCTCTCTTTCTGTTAATCTCTTTTCTCTCTCTCTCTCTCTCACACACACACACTTTCTATGTCTTGCACTCTCTTTCTCAATCTCTCTTTCTGTCTTTTTTAAAGCCCTGTTGCCCCACTTTAACAGGGACGGGCCCCGCCAGCCACCCCGGAGTGACCCTAACATGTCACAGCACTCCTCCACCTCCCCACTATCCCTCCTTTTTTCACCTCTTTTTTCCTTTTTTGAGCAGTAAATGGAGTGCCTCATAACTCAGGCTTGCACAAGTGTTAGCATTCGCTAATATTGATTTCAATAAGAGGACATGAGCGTTAGCATTCTCTATTGATTTCTACAGAGGGGTGGTTCTAACCAGGCTTTTCGAGGTAGCTCCTCTGGACGTGTGCTGCGGGCTAATGGGAACGGACAGTGTTTAGAAAGCTCAGTGCACGTGAGTCCGTTGGCCCTTTGTCTTTCATGTTGAACCTGTATGGATGGCTTTTTTAAAATGTTATTTTTGGCCCGGTTTTGTTGAGGACAGACCTCCTCCCAGCAAGTTGAGTTTTGTTATTGGTTATGACTTTATCCCCTCATCTCCACAGTCTTGTCCCGGTTAGTCTCGCCTGTAGTTTTTGTTGTGGAGTTTGTTTTATTCCAGCCATTGCGTCTGTGTTCACCTTAGCTGAAGTGCAGACAGACTGTGCAGTGGCACTTCACCGACCACAGAGACCAGCATGCATAGTAAAAACTAAATAAAGCAGGAAGTAGCAGACACTGCTGTTTTTGAAAACCTCCCCAACACTGCAGCAGATGCAATATTTAGAGGTCAGAACCTCCTGGTGATCTCTACTTTACCATGAAGGCATTCATTATTGATTTGGAGACGGAACTTAAGTTTGAAAGGTCATCACACCTTTTCATTCAGGTACAGCGATTTTAGTTTTTTTTTACGGAAGTGCGGGACCGAACCGAATGGCCTCCCCCCTGGTCTTAGGGCTGTTGTGTTGCTGGAATACCTCAGTCGCTCTTTGTTTAGAGGCGAGCCGCTTCCACAACCCGTACAAGAAGGTCCTCCAAACGACCAGATAACCCCAAACTTGTCACAGCAGGGGCTCTTGGGTATATTTGGACTCCTTGCAATCAAAACAGAGCATTAGCCTCACTCGATGAGGCCTGGTGGGAAAGAGAGACAGGGATGGAGAGAGAGAGAGAAGGGGAAAAGCCACAGATGCCGCCTCTGTTTTGTTTTTTCGGCGATGCCTTTCCAATTACAGAAACGGTAATTTGGTGGAAGGGCCCCGACTGCTGGGAAGGGAGCAGTGCTGTGTGATGTGTGTGACGGCAACGCTCCTCCACGGGCAGAGAGTAGCATTAGTCAAGCTTGGTGATCATTTGTTTTTTTATGGCGGCCTCCCTCCACGCGACACTCTCACCCAACTGGTGCTCAGGAAGGGGAGGAAATTGCTCTCCATAAAGCGATTTAATCTTCCCCACTTTTGTGTGTTTTTGTCTTTGGCTAATGTAAAACCATCTCTATGCAAGATATTTGTGAACGGGTGGCAGTAGCTCCTGCTTGGGGGAGGAGGAGATGCTTATGTGTTTGTGTTGACGCAGTGCTTCTCAGAAGTGCTTTAACACAGCCACCCCCCCCCTGCCCCCATGTCCCGTCCCGTCCCCCCAGAGGATACAGCCTGTCCAAACCCCATGAATATTTAATGGACTGAACTAGCAGGTGAGTTAACACGCATCTCTGCGTGCACTGTGTGCACTGGCCCGGTGTCATTCCAAATCCGCAATACACACCGTATGCACACACACAGACCATATTGTAAGATAAGCAAGGTCAGCAGACACCAGCTGTATCTCTAAAATGTATCTGATAAAGATGGAGAGAATTTACTACAGTACTAAACGTAGAAGACATCCTCTTTTTAGGCCCAGATTGTTAGCTTTAAGACACATCTCCCTCGACATTTGTCCTTTCAAATGCTTCATCTCCCATTTAGAATATTTAGCATATCCAAATGTTTCTTCTGTCTCTTTCTTCTCCTGATCTCGTTCCCCCATTTCCGTCTTTTAGATCTCCTGAATTTGCCTCTTGCATATTTCAGAGGTACTGAACACACATGATTTGTCTGTAATTTCTTCATTTTTTAACTGATTTGGAATATGCCTTAGGCAGTGTGTGGTACTCTGGTCAGTGACGTATGATGATTTACTTGTATTTTATTTGAATGGTTTTGGATAAACCGCTAAATAGGATTCTGCACGGCCTCAGGATGAGCAGCAGAGGACTCATGATTCACTGTTTTCATTGCCCTTTGTTTTCTCTCTGCTAGTATGCCACACCACAGTGAAATGCGATCATAATCAAGCCAAATATAATTTCTCTCTTTTTAAGCCTAATCGCTCCCTCTTCCGTGCAGGGCATTTCGAATGTAATTACATATGATTTACAAACAGCTGCAGCCATAATGGTGCATAAACAAATTACAGGAGAGAGAGAGAGAGAGAGCAAGAGAGAGAGAAGAAAAAGAGGTTTGGAACAGACAGCGGTCTGCTCTTTGGATCAGTGCACTGGCTCAGTAAGACACAAAACACTCGGCCACACTGGAGACCCATTACCACCTTGCATAGCGACTACAAATTCTCAGATTTGTCTCTCTTCAAAACCGATGTGGAGTTGCTCGGTCCTCGACTGAAGTGTCACAATATTATTCCAAGCTGATTCGTCTCTGCCAGGATAAATGTAGAACCCTCCGGAATGCTGCTCTGCTGAAGCACCTTAGGCATCGGTTCATTTGACCCCAGAGGATTTCCGTCTTTAGATTTCGCTCTAACGTATGCAAAGAGACGGAGGTGTCGTTTATTTATACATTCTCACACTGTGACATTCGGTTTGATGTCTGCTCTCTTCACACTGAAGATAGTCTGAGTAGTCGGTGCAATCCTGTGCGTGCGTGTATTGTGTGCACACGCGCCTGTGTGTATTGTGTGCACACGCGCCTGTGTGTTTGTGTGCGTGCAGCCAAGCTCGCACCTGGGGAAATCTGCATGCACAGATGATATGTTGATAATAAAGTTTTGACCTACAGCACAGGTCACCCTGGGCCAAGATGCCTGCGCAGCAAATTAGAGCTGTAAACTGGGGGAGGAGATGATCATTCAGGAGCCAGGCTCTGCATGCTAAATCTCATACACCTAATGCCAAGTGTCATCTCTCACCTGTGTATGCAGCCAGGGAATATTATATAATGGAGAGGAGCACACAAAGGGAGAAATGTGTAGGAGTTAAGAAGCTTAAGTTCAGCAGTAAATCGGGATGACACTTCAAATGAAGAAGGACTGACATATGTGTGTGTAGGTAGGGGGGTGGGTGGATGGATGGAGGAAGGTGTGTGTGTGTGTACAGGAAGCGATTCCACCCTAATGACACAAGTGCCACATTAGATCAACCATCACCAAGGACCACCCAGACTCCAAACACCAAACTCTCATTGGCCGTAAAGATCACATGAATACTCACATGACTCTCTCACACACATACACACACACAGTGACCCTATCCCTAAATCATCTTTCTTTTTTTTTACGCTTCGTATAAGAGAGTAGTTATGCTAAGAGTAGTTCACATGCAGTAGACATGGGATTTATGGTGGTCTGGGACCGGGCTTGACCCTACAGTAATTACAGTGAATCTAAAGGTTAGCTCCGGTGTTAAATCAGCTCTGGGAGCCCAGCGACCCATACAGCTAACTGTCAGCCCTACACTTGGCTACTGTAGCTGATGTAACCCATACCATATGCTTCCAAACACAGTCATGTTCATGCTGTACATATATATATGACCGCACAGCAGTTTTGGGGGCTTTTTGCAGTTGTATCGAAACTTACTGGACAGGAGGCTTGAAGGTAGGGTTAGTTTCACTTACTGCACAGGGATCAAAACATCTTGTCGGGAATAATTTTAGTTAAGTGTGGTTGTTTTGTGTGTAGTGTGTGTGTTTGTGTAGATGGATATATAACCGTGCAGTCAGCACAGGTGAATACCTCCACGCTTCCTATCTGCCCAGTCCACTCGCGATAATGAGAGATTCTGATATTAATTAGGTTAATGAAGTGTTTCCATTAAAGCTTTATATAGCGGTCGGAGAGAGAGGACTCCCTCGCAAGCTTATATATTATTTAATCAGATCTCTCCGGGCCTAAAGTGGAGCAAGGCCCATGGAGAGAGAGGGAAAACACACACACACACACACACAGTCCTGCCTAGGAAGGCACACTCAAACTTTTTTAATTAGATTAATAAATCAACGAGAGACTGGCGCTGACAGCCACAGCCGCCGCGCTACTATGGCGGTGCGCTACTACGGCAACACCAACCATACCGCCGGGATGTATGTGTGTGTGTGTGAGTTGAGGGGGTTGCGGGGGAAGGTGGCATATTTATCTGACATGTTTTCCAAAAAAACACTGCTTCTCCAAAACGCTGAGGATGGGGAAGCGCGCGTGTGTGTGTGTGTGTGTGTGTGTGTGTGTACACTCGCTCTGGCAGTGGGTGACCAATGACGTGTTTGGACGCGCCCCCGCCCCCTTTCCCCAGAGTAACCTCCCACCCTCCCTCTTCACAACCACCGCTCAACGAGGCCCTGCTCTACTTTTCTCATCTCTTACCCCCCCAGCCCCCCCCCCCACACACACCCTTCCCCGTACACCTCTCTCCTAAACCCCCCGCGGCCCCCCTGTTTGTACTCCTGTTTTGCGTGGACATCATGCTAATGAAGGTAGCTAGCGTGCGGTGGCTAGCCCTTGCTGCGTTTCAAGCCAGATAAACTCTATTGAAACAGCAGAATGCCTGTTTCAATATTTCATCGTTTTTTATTATAAGCATTAACGCTCTGATGGAGGCGAAAATATCATAATAGGTGCTCACAGTAACAACCTGGAGCTGTCAAAAGAGAAGGAGGGAGGGATGGAGAGAGAGCGAGAGACCGACCTACCGACCAAACCAGAGCAGTAGTGTTCATTGTGTACATGACTATGCCTGCCTCTGAGCTGTTTGTATAATAATAACATACATTAAGCTGACCCACACATACACATACACATACACACATACACACACATACACACATACACACACATACATCCACACACACACATACACATACACATACACACACATACATCCACACACACACACACATACATCTACACACTCGCACACCTCCCTTCACTGCTTAGTACCATCACTCTTGCACATCCATGGAACTCTCTCTCTCTTTCTCTATATAATAATATATGCCATTTGGCTGATGCTTTTATCTAAAGTGACTTACATTACAGTGAGGTGCATACATTTACCAGTATATATGATCCCCTCTCTCTCTCTCCCTCTCTGATGACAGATTGGTGTGTTGTTTTTCGTCCACCATTGTGTGTTTAGTCCATGGCCGAGGGTTCACATGTTTTGATATATATTCCCATGCCTCCCATTCCTCCCTCCCAGCGCAGACCGGAGGGTCATTGGTGTGAGGCTGTTACATTACCGATGCCCCCCTATTTCCACCCAAGGGGAAATCAATGGAAATGGGTTGTCAACAAATCACCCTGTAATTTCACATGAGAAGCACTTTCACTAAACTCGCTGGAGGTTCCACACACACACACACACACACACACACACACACACACACCCCAGAGCCATCAGCTCTGATCGCTGCCCAATTGTTACTGCTGGGAGCAAAATCACTGTGCTGGTTATTGCCGCCTGTGAGTCTACCCAGCGACCCAGTCTTATCCTATTTCTCAAACTTGGAAATATCGACAGTCACATTTTGTTGAGTTTCACATAATAGTTCTCCCATACAATAATGGCTTGATGGCTCCATAACCAGGCGTCGGAGACTGGAATCTCACTAGTCAAGCTGCTTTCCTTTGACAGTCTCCTCTGGTGTTTTGACGGGGCAGTAGAAGTAGCACTAGCAACATGCTGCTTAGTGTATGGGGTAATTGCTACAGGAAATGGAGAGGGTAATTTCCTTTGTATGGTGACTTAAACTAGCAGCCATGTTGGAGCAGAGGTGGTTGTGGGCTTCCATTTATGCCTAAGCACAGGGTCGACATGACGTGAACTGAATGCTAACGTTGTAGATACATTTAGCCATTTCTGTCTCTCTCTCTCTCTCTCTCTTTCTCTGTCCCTCCCTCAGGCGCCCAGCTGGAGAACCTGATGGAGACCATGCGGGCGGAGATCGCCGCCCAGCCACCCGTGGAGGGCTCGTACGCCGCCCGCAGAGGGGACTACTGCATCGCCAAATTCGCCGACGGAGAGTGGTACGTAGCAACAGCAGGTTGCCCCCCCTACAGGGTTCCCCTCCTCAGATCCTAGTGTGGACCATCAGGAGGAAACGACACAACAACTGACCTTAGATGAGGGCTGAGGTTCTGCACGGAAGGTCGTGGAACGGATATAGGATGTAGAACCGACAAGCCTCTGACCATGCACAGTTAGGAATCAGGCCTAGTGTCTGTTTTAAAGTCATTTTAAATACTTCAGTTTCATTTAGTTTGCGTGGAACCAATGGAATGAGTATGATTTTTAACAGACAGACCTGAGCAGTTTTTTTTTTATGAAGTCTATTAAAGACAAGCCAGAGATTGGCTTGGTTTGACCCAGGGCAACTTTCTTGACCGGGGGTTCGACCTTTCTCTCCCCTCATCCCACCTTGTCTCTGTGTCTAATAGAATGTAATAGAAGCTGAAAGGAGAATGGAATTCTACTCGAGGTTTAATTATGTTTTCAAGGCTGTTGAAAGACAGCGTTGTCAAGATGACTCTCCCGTATCGGGACCTTTTGTTTAGAGGACGGAGGGATGAAACGAATCGGAATGTTGAACAGCCAACTTAGTCCCGCGGCCTTTCCTTTCAACTCGCCGCGGCGTGCTCGAGAAGCGAACGCCCACACGCTCCCGCAGTCAACACGGGCCGACGGCTCAGGCCTTTTAAAGAAGAGGGCCCTTTTGAACGGGCTCTGGGGTACAGCCGGGGCGTCCTCCTCCTCCTCCTCCTCCTCCTCCTCCTCCTGCTCCTCCACCCGGGGCCCGGCAGCATGCGGATGTTGGGAGGTTTTTACAGATGGCGCCGAGGACAGATGGAAGTCACGCCGTGATGAAGTGTCGGCGCATCCGGCGCTGACTTTGGAGCCTGGTCAAGGAGGTGACCGAGAGAGACAGGAAGAGAGAGCGGAAAGGAAACACAAAAAACACTGTTTTCTTTCTTTCTTTTATTTTTTAAGAATCCGCTCCCCTCGCCAGGTGGACAGTTCTCCTCCCCTCCTCCCTCCCTCCCCCCCTCCCTCCCTCGTCACTCAACTTTGGAGCGAAACTTTATAGTTGCTCCTTTAACCTCCGCCAGTTTCTGTCAACAAGCACTTTAAAAGGAGCCATCTGTTGCGGTTAGCTGTGGTTAGGAGTATTTGGGTTACTTTGTCTATCAAGAGGAGAGAGTCAGAGACTGTCTTTTTACCGTCTCTATCTGTCTCTCCCTCTCTCTCCCTGACTTTTTTGTTTTGTACGGATTAGCCATCAACTGTATAGTTGGTTTGCGGGAATGCGGCGGTCTTTTCAGGCAAAAATCTTTTTCTGTTTTTTTTTTTTTTTTTTTTTAGTTTCCAGGCCCCCCTGTTATTCCTGGAGGTAATTACGGACCTGTCGGTGTTGTTCAGGCTGTTCTCTGTCCTCTCTTTTTGTGTTGTGTGAAGCTTTGTTGGTTTTTTATTAAAGCCTAATTAAGGCCTGCTTTTCTTTCAAGGCCTGTTGAATGCCAAGTCGTCGTCCTGAATAGTCAGCAGCAGTTGGTCCATCACAGTCGCGTACACTCTCTCTCTCTCTCTCTGTCTCCCCCCCCCCAGTTCTCTTTTCATCTTTCTCCCTCTGTTCGTTCTCTCTCTCTCTCTCTCTCTTTAGCTTATTCACTCTGTCAATCTCACTCCTGCTTCTCTCTCTCTCTCTCTCTCTCTCCTCTCCTCCTCTCTCTCTCTCTCTCTCTCTCTCTCTCTCTCTCTCCCTCTCTCTTGCTTGTTCACTCTCTGTCAATCTTTCTCTTGCTTTCTCTCTCTCTAACACTCCTGTGCCACCCCCCCCCCCCCCCCCCCACCACCCACCATCTCCCTCTTTGAGTCTCCTATAGTGTTTCCTAATTGGTTGTAGCGTGAGCTTTTGATAAAACATCTCAATAGCTGTTTTGCTTCTCTGCGTGTGTTCAAGTTATGTCCTATTCTTCGCTGCGTGTGTTTGAGTTATTTCTTCATTTTTTTTAGATGTATCTCTAAATGCTGTTACCTCGGGATATAAAGGCTGCGTACATTTTTTACTTTGAATTCCTAGCGTTTCCAACATGGTCAGCAGATTATGAAATATGCACACACACACACACACACACACACACACTCATGCGAAAAAGCTTTTATATGAATAGGGATTGAGACAGGTCAGTATAAATTCCTCTTCCACAGAGCCTTCTTAAATGAAAGGCCTGTATAAGTCCCTCAGGCCTGTCTGCCTCATCCAAGGACTCTCTACTCCTACCTGATCACAACAGACATCCTCCACCACACAGCCTCCCTAGGGAAATAAGGATGGAATCATTTACTCATTTTCTTCCTCTCTCCCCCCTCCCCTCTTCTGTTCTCTCTTCATCTTCCTCCCTCTGTTCGTTCTCTCTCTGTCTCTCTCCTCCCTCTTTCTTTCTCTCTCTCTCTCTCCTCCCTCTTTCTTTCTCTCTCTCCTCTCTCTCTCTCTCTCTCTCTCCTCCCTCTTTCTTTCTCTCTCTCCTCTCTCTCTCTCCTCTCTCTCTCTCCTCCCTCTTTCTTTCTCTCTCTCTCTCTCTCTCTCTCTGTGGTGTCTCTCTCCATCCTCATCTCCATCACCCTCTCTCCATGTTTCTTTCTCTCTGTGTTGACTTTTGCAGGTACAGAGCCAGAGTGGAGAAAGTTGAATCTCCGGCGAAGGTCCACGTGTTCTATGTCGACTATGGCAACGTGAGTACCCTGACTTGTGTGTGTGTGCACGTGTGTGTGTGTGCGCGCCTGTACGTACGTACGTCCGCGTGCATGCGTGTGTGTGAATCTCCTCAAACGGAGAACTCCAGTTGGTCTGTGAGTAGTCACGATCATTGCAGTGGCAGCTTTATGTGAGGGACGGTTCTACACTCCCCCCCCCTCAGACGCTCGGGGGGGGTCACGTCAAGTTAGCATCGACCCCAGGCGACATGCGCCTTAACCACGCGGCGGACTTTGATTCACTTCCTCCGAATAAAAGAAGTCGACTTGTACCACGGTATCAGAGGACGCATCAGTGTCTTCCGCACAGCAGCTCAGGCTTTGTTGACGTCTTCAAAGCAGTTCCGCGACGTCTCAGCGCCGTGTCTTCGCTCTGTGACTCGATGGAATGACACAGGCTGCTCGCAGAGTCTGTTACTCTCTCTTCATCTTGATGACGAAAGCCCTGCATTTGCGTGCGTATGTGCGTGCGTGTGTGTGTGTCTGTGTGTGTGTGTAACAACCATAAAGTGGCCCGTCCAACCCCCCCCCCCCCCCCCCCTATGGGAGATTACCCAGCATGCACTCCTGAGGTTTAGTGCGTATGTGACCTCATAGACGGCCCAGGGCTTGTTTTAGTGCGTATGTGACCTCATAGAGGGCCCAGGGCTTGTTTTAGTGCGTATGTGACCTCATAGAGGGCCCAGGGCTTGTTTTAGTGCGTATGTGACCTCATAGAGGGCCCAGGGCTTGGCTTACAGATGCGATGAGACCTGGCATGTTGCTGAAAGTGTGATTTTCCAAACTGGGAGTTCCGACATCTGGGAATGGCTCTTTCCATCATTTCTCTCTATCTCTCCATTCCCCCCCCCACCCCCCACCCCACACACACACACCCCGTCTGTCTGTCTTTCCCTCATTCTTATGTCTCTCCCTCTATGAATCACACTGTTCTTTTCCTCATCACCAGTAATATTCAGTTAAATCTCCCCTCTATAATCTTCTACATTTCTCCACACCACAGTTTACAGGTCCAGGTAGTCAGGACACCTACGTCGTTGTCATAGTTTGGTTGAATGAAATGTACAGTTAGGTTTGGCGTAAAGGATGGCTCCACTCTGATGTAGTCCCCCCCCCTCTCCCCCCCCCCCCGCTTAAAATGAAACAACAAATTATAGATCCAAATAATACACATAGCGGGGAGCCCATGAAATGAAACAACATAACAAATACAAATCAAAAACCTAGCGGGGAGCCTATGAACTTCAAACCCCCCGTAGGCAGGTAGGCAGGTAGGCAGGTAGGTAACTACAGAGCTGGGGCGGTGGTGGGATGCTCGAAAAGTACCAGCCAGTGGCAACAACTGGTCAGCTACGGTCGAGTCTAAACATGACTTGCCTCTGTCCCATGAAGACCTCTGTCTGTCCCATGAAGACCTCTGTCTGTCCCATGAACGTGTGACAAGGTCTGCATAAACGTGAGATCAGCTGTCCGTCCCTGACCCCCCCCCCCCCCCCAGCTGCGTCCTCCTCACCGCTGTGATACTTCGACATGTAACATTCCACACTTCCTAATGGTTGTACTGACTGTTTAATCGGTAGCAATCAGGAAATGAGACCCCGTGAAAGAAATATGTTATTTACTAAATTTCGCCGAGGTGGCAGATGTCCAACGAACGTCCGCTCTGCTCCTTTTAAAAAGGAGTTTGAATTACAGCCCAGGCATTTTTATAGAACCACAGAACACATTGTCTTTGGTGTTAAGGCCTACATTCACAGTGCTATCAAAAGATATGGCTTGAATAAATCTCCCTTTTTTTTTCTTTTTTCTTTTTACCCCCATAAATATTTGAAGCCCCCTCTGTGTGTGCAGTCAAAAGACCGCTTTTTTTAACCTATAAACCTGGATCAGGTTTATAGGTTATATAAACCTGATTGAGGTAGGTAGGTCAGACCAGAGGCGTCCTGAACACACGTCAGACATGAACACTACCCTCGGACACACCTCGCCTTGCAGACGGAAAAAAGCCAATCTACTGTGTTCCCCTCACCCTCCTTTCTCTCTATCTCTCTCTCTCTCTCTCTCTCTCTCTTTCTCTCTATCTCCCCCCCCTCTCCGCCTGCTATGCTATGGCTTCCGTTCCACCGGAATGAAAAGTTCAGATTAGGTTGTTTTTCAAATGCCGTCCGGTCTGCTTTCTCAGCGTGGTTGGGTTTGGTGAAGCGGTAAACCCACTCTGGAGGGGCCTGAGGGAGGACGCTAGTCGCTTAATACTGCACCAAGACGTCGTCTGGGAGGGAACTGGTTCTTGTGCGTTAGGTCAGCGCTCAGCGCTGCGTTTGGCGCCCATTGTGACACTATGTCTCCACTGTATTAGCAGCTCCTGTCTGTTTGTCTGTCCCCGTCGTACATTACTGCCTTGTTATAACCCAAATCTCTACCTCTCTCCTGACCTCCTCCACAGAGAGAGATAGTGTCGTCCACGCGTCTGGCTGTATTGCCCCCGGCCTTTGGCGTCCGGACCCTGGCTGCACAGGCCACCGAGTACACCTTCGCCTACATCCAGGTCCCACAGGACGTAAGTACACACACACGCACACACACACACAAGCATACACACATGCACTCATTCACAATCTCATATACACAGACACACAATCCCGACAGCCTATGATATGCATATGAAGGTCCCTAATCTCTATGTTCATATCTGAGTTGGTGTGTCTAATCCCTCATGGATGTGTGTGTGGGTGGGTGTGCGTGCGTATACAGAAATGTGTGAGAAAAGAGAGGGCAGCGCTTTTAACTCTGTTAAAGCCCCGGCTTTCTCAGAAAACCTGAATGATCCCATAGTGATCCTAAATGTTCTTCTTGGCTTAGAGCAAACTTCAACAAAACACATACTGTATGATGTTAAGAGGTGTGTGTGTGTGTGTGTGTGTGTTTGAGTCCAAGCCTAAGGAAAATGTATTTAAGTGTGCGTTTGTGCTCCTCTAAGCCCAAGCTGTTTTATAGTACTGGGTCTTAGTTCAAGGTGTGTGTGTGTGTGTGTGTGTGTGTGTGTGTGTGTGAGAGTGAGTGTGCGCGCCCACTGTCACCTCTCCCCTGAGTCAGTGTGAGGCTCCTGCAGGGTGATGCGACCCATCTGCTGGTCCAGGCAGGCCCAGGAGTCTGCGTCACCTCCCAAAAGCCCCCTCCAGAACGCTGCCCCTGTCTGTGCCGCTCACACGAACCCCCCCCCCCCCCCCCGCTCTCCTCCTCTCTCACTTCGTTATCTCGCTATTTCGTTCTCTCTCTCTCTCTCTCTCGATTTCTCTGGTTCTTTCCTGTCGCTCTCTCATGCTGTCTGGCTGTTCACTTCTCATCCTCTCTCTGTCTCCTTCACTCTCTTACCTTTTCACACCGTCACCTTCTCTCTCTCTCTCTCTCTCTCTCTCTCTCTCTCTCTCTCTCTCTCCCCCCCCTTCTTCTCTCTCTCCCTCTGGGCTTGTCACTAGTGGTGACAGCGCTCTGCCCCAGATGTCCTCTCCCCTGCCACCTGGAGGAAAGGCTGCAGCCTAATCGCTCACCTGCCTCTCCCCCTCCCTCCCTCCCCTGGTGCCTGCCTCCCCTCCTGCCTCCACCCCTGCCTCTCCCGTGAGTGCGTCTGCACTGCACTCATTGCCAGCCCCTCACCCCATGTGTTATGTTTTTCTTTGTGTGCTGTTGAACTTGACATTTTGCTGCAACACTCATTTCCCCATGTGGGATAAATAAAGTCCAACTTGGTGACACACCATCTCTTTTTCCTAGACACATCCAGAGTCCTTCTGACACAAGAGGCACACACATGAGGTCACACTAAATAGAAATGTGCATATACACACATAATCATAAGTGTGTGTGTCACAGGTCTATTGCAGGCTTGTCTTAACCCCGCTGTAGGCTTTGTAACAGACACAGTGTCCTGTGCCACTCAGCAGAAGGCTCTCATTTATATTGCATCTCCCCGCCCTGTCCCTTTGGCTCTGGCTCTCTCTCTTTTCTCTCTCTCCATCTCTCTCTCCCTCTCCTCCATTCCCTCTCTCGCCCTGAGCTCCCCCACAGCGCCTGTGACAAGCTGACCAGAGGGAGAGGGGTACCAAAAAGGCCCCTTAGAGTTATTCCCCTTGAACAGCGTCCCTCCCCTCACGTTCACACACACACACACACACACACACACACACCCAAGGGCAGCTAGCTCGCGGGGTTGCCATGGAGACAGGACCAGGGCGAGAGGCGCAAAAGGAGAGAGAGAGAGAGAGAGAGAGAGAGAGAGTGTGAGTGATTAGACTTATGGTAGCATTAGGTTGCTCTCCATAGCGTCCACCGTTGGGATCTGTCTCCATTCAGACTTCCCTGTGGTGCCCCCATTTCCCTCTGCCCTCGCTCATCCGACGGTCATACTCCATCCCTCCTCCATCCTCCCTGAGAACCACAATGATATGAACTAAATGGATTTAGATATCCAAAGCGCTTTACATTGTATGGAGGTGTGGTGTGGTGGGGGGTGGGAGGTAAATCACCTCATCCACCACCCGCGTGGGTAACGCCACGGCAGACAGTGTTGTCCCAGAAGGCTCTGCGGTGGGTAGGAGTGAAGGTACCATTAGTACCGTGTCGCTTTTGACATGTTATTGTGGCCTGTTTGCGGGTCGCTGCTAATGCATGTTTATGTGTAGGCGTGCATGTTTTATTTATGCCAGTGTGTGTGTGTGTGTGTGTGCATAAATATCTGTTTATGACTAGCCTGGTTGCATACTAACAACCCCCCCCCCCCCTTCTCTTCCTGCCCTCCTTTGCTTTTACGCTATCCCCCCTCTTCCTCCCTGTCTCTTCTCATACCCTTCTCCTTCTCCTCTTTTCCCCCCTCTCCTCCCCACATCTTCCCACCCCTCTTCCCCTCCTCCTCATCCCATCCCAGGAGGATGCGCGTGCTGACGTGGTAGACAACCTGGTGCGGGACATCCAGAACACCCAGTGTCAGCTCAACGTGGAGTACGGCGGCGTCTCCTGCCCCCACGTCACACTGCAGTTCACCGACTCCAAGGACGACGTGGGCATGGGCCTGGTCAAGGAGGGCATGGTCATGGTGGACGTGAGGAAAGAGAAGCACCTGGGGAAAATGGTAAGGAAAGGGGGGGGGGGGTTGTAAACAGTACATTGCATTTCATGGAAAGACTAGACTCAGTATTCCAAACTCCCTTTAGATTATTAGAAATATAAAGGTAAAGGTGTGTGTGGGGGGGGGTGTGGGGGTCAGGACCTCTGTGGTCCTCTGTGGCTCAGTTGGTAGAGCATGGCGCTAACAGCGCTTAGGTTGTGGGTTTGATTCCCGCTGGGACCATATATACTGAAATGTATGCACTCACTGCAATGTAAGTCGCTTTGGATAAAAACGTCAGCTAAATGGCCTATATTATTATTATTATTATATATAGGACAAGTGAATGCGGATCTTGGTAAGACTTGGAAGAATAACGGATACAAGTGGAATGTGACTTCACTGGGGCGGTCCAACCGCTCCGGCACCACAGTGGACTTGGCTGTCGAGGTGCGTTACGCCTCGAAGACCAAGGCACTCAGTATGTAATGTGATGAGCGAGCACTTAAGCGTCCCAAATGGTCCGGCCAATATGGCCGCCGTCGGGACGTCCGGCATCGAGCGCTGCTCTTGGAAGTGCGAGTGAAGAGACTGGGCAACGGCACCGTGTCTGGCTCGCTGCGGTGGGTTTAGGAGAGTTGGAGTAAAGTGAGTCTATTAGCGTTATGCTAAGCCCTTGGTTTCACAGAGAGCTCTGTACAAGCTCAAAGCACACTCTACTGTCAGTTTTTTTTTTATAAGGAATCAGTCTTAGTGCTAAGCTCAATAGCTGTACAATGATTTAGTATTCAGGTAGAGTTAAGCTCACTGCAAACTATCAGTCTCAGCGTCGGGGCTAATCTCAAATGTTTTGTCATGACTTAGAGCTAGCATTGTGCTAACGTCAATACTTTCTCATGCATCAGCGCCAGCGCTGGACAGAGTGCTAATGGGCTTTCGAATATACCAACTCTAGCTTTGTGCTAAGCATGTATTTAGTAATGGAATATGAGGGCAGTGCAGGGCCATGCATCACTCTGCTCCTCTTAGTAAATGTGTACCCCTTAGCGGGGCCCCTCTGACGGCAGCCATTTTGTAATATTATAAAGCACTGCTCGTTTGCTTTTCCCTCATTATGCTAATTTTGCCAGCAGACTCAAAGCCACTCTGTAAATGAAAGATAAAGCAAAAATGGAGATATTTATTCCTGCTGCAATTACCGCTCCCACACCCCGACATTACTCTACTCTGTCATTTGCTTGCAAATTGGCACGCACGCACACAGACACACACGCACTCAATCACACACTCAGACACTCACACAAAGGCGATGAAATTGGCCTACAGGATCATAAACACTCATGAACATGAATACACACGCATACATACATATACACACACACACACACACACTCTCATACATTCACACAAAGACGATGAAATGGGCCTTCATGAATGTGAACACTCTGAATATCGATACACACACACACACACACACGTGCTTTTACACACGCGCACAGACACACACACACACACACACACAATTTAAGGTGAAACAACCTTGGGGTTCACAATACCACCACTAAACAGTTATGAGCCAATGAAAGGCTCTCTGTCCGTCTCCGTCAGTCAATTAATGACATCATGTGTTTGGAACCAGAGGGAGTTGACCTTCGACCCCCAACGGTCACGTTGGGACCGTAAAAAAACACAGCCGTGTGTGAAACACTCCTACGGGAGATCCTGGTGATTAAAAACCCCACTAAAACCTCCCCACTAAACAGCTAATCGACATATGCACTGCAGTCTGTCAGGCAGTTTGTTTTTAGTCCAGCCTTGTCCTCCATGCTAGTCCCACTGAAACCCGGCTGTTCCTCCTATTTAGATTTCCCTCTCTCTTCTCCTCCTCTTCCTCCTTCTCTATCTTTGCTCTCCCTCCGCTTCTCCAGTCCCTGCCGCAATAAGCACTACCTGCGACCGGCCCTCATTCCTCTCCCATGAACAGGCCACCGGGTCAGACCACAAGACCCTCTCTCTCTCTTTCTCTCTCTCCTCTCTCTCCTCGCCAAGCGTCTCATCTCGCCGCTAACTGCTGCCGTGTCCTCTGAGGGAGCGCTCTCTTCCTCTGATGAAGTGCCCGTGCGCTGCTGATACCACATTCCGGAGCATGCTCACTTTGAAGTCTCTGCCAACATCTCAAGTTGTGTGCGTGTGTGTCTGCGTGCGTGCGTGTGTGTGTTTCTGCCTGTGTGTCTGCGTGCGTGCGTGCGTGCGCGTGTGTGCGTGCGTCTGTGTGTGCGTCTGCATGTGCTTGCCTGCCTGTGTGTGTGTGCCTCTATGTTTGTTGCGTGTGTGTGTGTCTGTATGTCTGTTGCGTGTGTGTGTGTGTGTGTGTGTGTTTGTGAGTGTGTGCCTGCGCTTGTGTGTGCGCCTGTGTGTGTTTACATGGCTGTGTGTGTGTGTCCGTGTCTGCGCTGTCCTTGGATAAATGGACAGCACACTGAAGGCAGAGCAGAACTAAGTGTCCGGCAGGTAAAGAGGGGATATACACACACACACACACACACACGCCCTGGCATCGAGGAGAGAGAATGAAAGGGTTTGTTAGTTGTTTTGCTGCTGGCCTGTATTGATGGATGTCCGCTGCTGTATGTTCTAGCAGATGGACAACACTCTGAGGCGTCGCGTCGCATTAAAGGGACGACCGGCTCAAAAAGGTTCATTGCAGGTGACAAGAGGACGCGAGCACCACTTCCATGAGAGAGAGGGGAGAGAAGGGAGAGAGGGGAGGGAGATGGAAAGATGGAGAGATGGAGAGTGACGAGGGCGATGGGTGGATAGAGAGAGAGACAGATGGAGATTAAGGAGGGAGGTGGAAAGAGAGAGGGAGATGGCCAGAGGTGTGTGTGTGTGTGTGTGTGTGTGTGTGTGTGTGTGTGTGTGTGTATGGGGGGATGGAGAGAGTGCGGTGAAAGTCGGGTGCAGTAAAGCGAGAGATACATCACCGCAGGCCAGAACCAGGACTTCACCAGCTCAGCCCTGATAAACCCACAGTGGCCTGACTGGTATCAAAACACGTGTGTGTGTGTAATTACATAGTCGTAACATATGAATAAAACAGTAGTAATACTACAGAATTATCAACACACAATTGTATTATCATCCCTGTGGGCCATAGATTGTAATAATACCATAACGTGAAGGTTGATGTTATATCGCATTTCACAGGCAGGGGCTGGTACAGATGTATTACTGCTACAGGCAGGGGCTGGTACAGATGTATTACTGCTACAGGCAGGGGCTGGTACAGATGTATTACTGCTACAGGCAGGGGCTGGTACAGATGTATTACTGCTACAGGCAGGGGCTGGTACAGATGTATTACTGCTACAGGGGTTTTTGAAGTACAGTAGAGCGTGTATTCCTCTGTCGTGTTTGATGGTTAGTACACAACTAGATCAAAACAAGTGTCGGGTGTGTCGTAGGTCATGTCAAGGATCTTTGTTTTGATAAGGTAAATGTGTTATTAGATAGACAGGGAGTCTTTCATGTGGTTTGTAATGCTATTCAAAAAGAACCAAGCTTGTTATCGTTCACACAGCCCCGCCAGACACACACACACACACACACACACACACACACACACACACACAGGCAGTGTGTACCGCTCACTGGTTGTGCTGCAGCCTGCCTAGGAGGTGACAGAGAGGGTCAAAGGAGTCCTCTGATAGTCTGTAGTCTCTCTCAACACACTACAGGGTGCCTAGATATGAGGAGACCTCCCTCCCAAGCCCTACTTCTGATCTAAAGGCGGCACACTGTGTGCGTGTGTGTGTCTTTGTGGGGGTGTGTGTGTGTCTTTGTGGGGGTGTGTGTGTGTCTTTGTGGGGGGTGTGTGTGTGTTAGAGGAGCAAATGAGTGCGGACAGGAGACAGTCTGTATGAACCGGAGAGCTCCCTTTGCTCATGTCCTCCAAATGTGAGTCAGAAACTCCCTGTAGGAATCACTAACTCCACAGCTTTGGCAGGCCAGACGGTTGGTCCTCCCCTACAGCCACACACACACACACACACACACACACACACACACACACACACACTTTACCCCTCTTTCTCTCTCTGTCTCTCACACACACACACACACACACACACATATATATAGACACACACACCTCCCATTGCCCTGAGCCCCAGACCATGTGGTGTGTGTGTGTGATGGGGTGAGCAAGGAGAGAAGGTGCCTCTCCCTCCCTCATGCCCCTCTCCCCTCTGGCAGGCTGGCATGGGAGGCTTCTTCTGGGGAGAGCCCTGGCACTACCACCCTTCCCTCCCTCCACCAGGGGGTGGCACGCTGCCAACCAACCACCCGCCATGCCAACCGCCCACCATGCCAACCGCCCACCATGCCATGCCAAACCCTCCCCTTATACTTTTTAACGTCTCTCTCGTTCCTTCTCTCATTTGCTCTCTTTCGCACTTTCGCTCGCTCTCCCTCTCCCCCCGTCTCTCCCTCTCCATCCGTCTCTCCCCCCGTCTCTCCCTCCCCCGTGCTCTCCTTCATTCCCTCCACCTTGCCCTCGCGCTATCCCTTGCTCTCCCGCATCATCATCATTTTCCGATTTCTCCCTCTTTTTCCTCCCCTCATCCACCATCCCCCCCCCCCCCCCCTCCTTGACGCTTTCTGCATCTCTCACTCTCCAACAATCTCTCACTCTCCTCATCTCTTGCCCCTCCCTCCTTCAGATCCCTCTTTCATGTCCTCTTCCCTCCCGCCGTGGAATTAGCATGTATTTGCATGTCTTTGAGAGCCGCCATAAATTATAATCTCTGGGAATTAAAAAGTAAATGTGCCGGAGGATCAGACCTTTCATTCCCCCCCTTAATGAGATGTGATTTAAAATGCTGTTAATTGTAATTATTTACACTGTCATCTACCCTATCCTACTACCCGTCACACACACACACACACACACACAAATGCGGACACACACATACCCCATCCTCTATCCGTCTAGACTATCAGGTTTCTTCTCATCCTCACTTTCTTTGATATGCCATTTAAAAGGAAGTGTGTGTGTGTGTGCGCGCACTAGATAAGAACATCAACCTGAAGACCCTTTCCCATAACTGTCCCTTTGTATGCGCTGTCTCTCCGATCAATGGCAGGGTATTACACCGGAATCAATGTCTCATTCTTTTCACACTTTTGCACAGCAAACACTTTTTTAGTTGACGACACTGTACCAATCCATCTCCCACTCTTTTTATCTCTCTCTCTCTCTTTCTCTCTCTCTCTCTCTCTCTCTCTCACCCTCACCCTCCCCCCCCACACCCCCCAAGCTTTCAAGGTACTCCATCACCCTGGGTGTTACAGCCTATAGGGTGGGTGGGTGCCCCATCACCCTGGGTAGTACAGACCTCACTACTGCCCAAGTATGTTGAGTTCAGCTGAGGGGAGAAGAGATCTGATGATGGAGTGCCTGGCGTCTCGCACAATCGGGCCACCTAAGTGACACCGGATCCGCCCAAAGTTCATTACCTGTACAAGCTAATCATCTCCCCATTTGCTAATTACAATCAATTGCAAAACATAGGGGCCCCCATCGCTAATTATTATCAATGGCCAACATTGTTGCACCAACCCCCGCTGTACAGTATCGACCCGGGTCTCCAAGACGTTCATCAGCAGAGCGATGGTGACTGATTATGGGACCCAGATGAAACAGACGACAGTGACAGGCAGAACGGCTTCAACGCGACTCTCTCTGTGATGCTGCCGCCCGTTTCTGCCTCTCACCGCTGTTTCAGCCTGTTTTCTCCTTTCGTTGTGGTGTATTTTGGTGGTTTGGTTTCTGGCTGAGGGAAGCATCTGAGCACTCTGTGCTGTGTTGTTGAGCAGAAGGGAGGCCTCTGGGAAGGCAGCTGTGAGGTGAGGAGTTGGGGGGGGATGAGAGGCTCGGATCAGACCAACGCTCTCTTTAATTGCCGAGTGGCTGCAGATGAGAGGCCCCCATGGGGAAATGTAGTTTTTGTTTTGTTTTCTCTCTGTAGTTTTTTTTTCTCTTTGGTGTAAGTGCACTGGAGGGGGGGTGCCTGAGGCGGCTCATGGGAGCTGCAGTTTTGTTTTGGGTTTTGCGTTTGCAGAGGACAGATGAGGTGCATCTTGGGAAGTGTAGTTTGTTTGCCAATGCTATTTGGGTTACAGCGTAGGCTGACTGACCTGTGGTTTATTTTTGGTGTAATTGTGCTGTGGGGTAGATGAGATGCCTCGTGGGAAGTGTCGTTTATTTTACTATGGTGTAATTGCGCTGCGGTACACTGATGACGCCTCATGGGAAGTGTTGTTCCATTTATCAATTTATGACAGTGGTATTGTGCTGTTGGGAACAGATGAGAAGTCTAGTGGGAGATGTAGTTTCTTCTATTGTACTGTAAGGCATTGTTGGGACCCTGATGGGATGCCTCATGGGAAGAGTGGTTTCTCCATTACAGTTTAACGATGTATTCAGGGTGATGTGACTCATGGGAAGCGTAGTTTGTTGAACTGTTATTGTGCTGTGGGGCAATGATGAGGTCATATGTGTAGGTTTTGCGGTTTACACAGCAGTCTGCCCTCTGTAGTGGACAGAGGAGATGAATAGAGCCCTCAGTAGCAGCACTAGAGTCTGTACACACACACATGCCAATCACTCACGTCAACTTGCATTATAGTACGCAAAGTCATATATGAGAATATACAGTGCCCTGCGTAACTAATGGGACAGTGAAGCATTTTCTCCTCTTTTGGCTGTTGAAATCAAACAATTGCTGTGAGCTTAAAGTAGAGATCCTCAGCTTGGTTTCACCATTCAGAAATTACAACACTTAGTCCCCCTATTTTAGGATAACCAAAAGTACTGGAAAAATTGGCTTGACAGGTGTTTCTGGTAAGTGGCAGGTGTATTCCGTCGCATCAAATAAAAGCTGAGAATCTCCACTTTAACCTCTTAGTAATTGTTTGATTTCAAATCCAAACATTTGGGGTGTAGAGCCAAAAGAAGAATTTTTTTCTGCCATTTGCACTCAATGGTCATTTGTAGCTTCCTGAACAACTGTTGACTGGTTGACAGTTGTCTATGTCCCCCCTTCACCCCCTCCCCCCCTCCCCATCATTCCCTGTCATGTCCATCAAGCCCCCCCCCTCCACCCCCCCCTCCACCGTGCTCCATGGAGTGTGGGAAAGCATGACCGTTTCCTGCTGGCAGCTCGATACCTCATTAACCAGTAAGAGTTTGGATTGAACTTTTAATGGACATTTTCTGCTCTTCTATTATCGACCACTTTCCTATGCAACACACACACACACACACACACACGCACACGCACACACACTCACTCATTTACCGCTTCCTCCCCTGTTGCCATTGTCAGTGTTCTGAGGCCGTTTGACATGTCCTAGCAGCTGACACGCGCCACTAACCAAACAATTTCACCAACAGCACACACACACACACACTTTTGTCTCCCCCGCACCTTGGGGTTGAGAGAAGACATGGAGATGGAGAGGGGGAGTAGAGGAGGAGGTGGTGGTGGTGTGGGAGGGGGGGGGCAGACCATTTAAAATTCCATCACTTCACGCTGTGCAATCTCACTGGAGGAAAAAAGCAATATTAAAGAAGCACTACTTCTGTCCAGATATCAATACTACACGTCTGCCTCATTTAAAAAATAAATAAATAAAAAAATCTAATTTTCTTTCTTTCTTTGTTATCGTATAGGTTTGTGTTTAAGACCTGTTTTCTTGTGTACAGTATGTTGAGTCTTGTGTACAGTATGCCCATGGGAGTTTGGTCTTTCTGTGGATTTTGGCTCCAAATACAGATCTGTGTGTTGATTATCAATGCACTCTGGCATGCATGCCTGCCTCTGGTATACTGTATGCAGTTTGTGTGTGTGTGTGTGTGTGTAACCTTAGTAATGTGCGTTTGGTACTTCGTACACAAGGAAGGTCCTCAGCGGGCTCCTCAACTCAGTGAACCCTCGCCGGTGGTGTTGTCACGCCACGTTCCCGCCAACGTGCCTGATCCTCTCCGACAGGGACGCTGGAGGTACCAGCATGCAATGGGGCACAATCCCAGCATGCCTTGGAAGGGACAGACACACACGTAGGCTACGTGCACTAATACACACACACACACACACACACACACATATACATACAGGGAGAGAGCCATGAGGGAGGACTCTGCTTTGATTCGAAAGACAGGGTTTTCAAATAGAATCCATGTAGAGGCGTCTAGAGAGGGGGAGGCCTCAACATGCAGTATTCATCCATTCTGGCACATCCAGAACAGTGAGAGATATCACTAGGGAGCACCACCATCTAGGACTCTGAAGACAAGTCAAGTTGAATTGGGCCATGTTACGGTTGTAGACGCCCCTGTTATTCCAACGCAAGCCGAGAGAGAGAGAATGTCAGTGAGACAGTCTGCAGTGCGGTTGATTGATGCTTCGGTGTAGATGAATGAGCATTAACGTGGCGTTAGAATGTCCTTATGGGGGTCGGCGTCGGCGTCTATCTAACATCTCAGAATCAGACTTCATGGGAGTGATTGTACACAATGTACCAGACCCATGATATGTTTGCTTTTCACAGTGTCTGTCTGTCCAAACCCTGTTGTTTTTTTTTAATGTTTTTTCCCCAAAAGAGAGAAAAATAAATCCTCACCTACGCACCAGACTCTCACAACAGCCATCCGTAATGCTCACACAATCGCAATCGCGCACACACTTTCGCCATAACACCACCTGTGCATGCTGACAGACTGAAACCACACACACACACACACCAATTAAACACACACACACCAACACACCAGATTCTTACCACCTGGCAAAAAATCCCATCCTACTCCCACCACCTCCCAGTCTGCCCAGTATGGCCCAGGCCCACCAGTCTGGGGGTAGGGGCATCTGCCTGGCATATGGAGCTCTGTGGGGTCATCCAACCAGACTCACAGGGCCCTGTCATCTGCCATCTACCTCCTCTACCTTTTCCTCCTCATCCTCCTCCTCTTCTTCCTCCTCCACCCCCCCCCCCCCTCCTCCCCTGCCATCTTTCTTACCCCCCCCCCCCACACACACACACACCCCCCCATTATCCACTTCCTCCTCCCCCACACCCCCCTCTTCCCTCCTCCTCTTCTGACATCATCCTTATTCACTCAAGATAATGCAGCTAATAGAGTCAATGGAATAACTCTGAAAGAGCCTTCCGGAACAGGATATTAGGCCATTCTAAGATTGCTGGGGGGGGGGGGGGGGTAGAGGTAGAGGGGGTTGAAGGAGAGAGAGAGAGAGAGTCTTTAGCTTCCAGTTTTTCTGGTGGAGTTGTTGTACTGTACTCTAACTGAACAGAGCAGCAGGGAACGCAGGCTGGCAGGAAGGCACCCCTCAGCTCAGGGACAAAAAGCTTGGCTCCCTCTCAAATGAGAGCCCCATTGTAAGGCGCCACTTTCCTCCTCCAGTCTCTGGCGACAGGGGCTGTCTCGCAAATGATACCCCTCTGTGACCCCCCTCCCACACACACAAAGTGCACTACTACGAGCCAAGACTCCCCTGTGCAGCAGTTTCCTCCTCAAACGACACCCCATGTTGTGTTTGTATGTAGCCAATAAGTCAGTGTGGTATCTGGAGTCCCAGCAGATGACGGACTGTGTTTTCCTGTGCAGTGCACCGCTTGAAAATGATGTCCCATTCCCTACGGAGCGTAGGATTGTTCGCCTTGTCATGGATATGGATGAGAAGAGACCGGAAAGAAAGGAAGGGGGTCCGGTCTCTTCAGACGGGAGATGTCTCCCGTCTGACCCCCCCTTTTTGAAATCTCGTTCATAGTTCGCTTTGATGAATGGCTCATGCAGCAGTTGCAGTTTTCAAAAGAACACACAGACACATACATACATAAACACATGAACATACACTCACACACACACGCACAAGCACACAGCTGTACCATCCAGCTGTAGTTTAACTGGGGGGGGGGGGGGTTCTCCCACAATCTCATCATGTGTTCAATGTCTCTATCAAATCAACCATCACACCATCTAGCTAGGCAATTAAACCCCAGCGCAGAATCCACGCTCGGCAGTTTTTAACATCTGGCGTCCTCGCGTCTCGTGTGTTCATCCCTCTCTCGCCCAACAAGCTCATCTGCTCCCCCTAATAAAGTGATGATACACCGTGGCCTGTGTTTGATTAATATGGAAGCTCCCTGACACTCACCACATTCCATTTATCCCACTTCTCCTGGCCTGGTCTGCCCTACCTCCTCACCCCTTCTCCCTCCTAATCACCCCTTTCCCCCCCTTTCTACACACACACAAGCACACACACTCACTCACTCACCCACAAACAAACAAACAAACACACATACACACACACACCTCGCTCTCATCCCTAAACGGACATTTCATCTCTGCCTCTCTCTTCGGCTCCCTATCCTCCCTCCATCGCTCCCTCCATCTCTCCCTCCCTCCCTCCATCGCTCCCTCCCTCCCTCCCTCCCTCCCTCCTGTCATGCTGTGCCCTATGACTCATCGCCAGTTCAGTCAATGAGGCTAAATGGCTGCTCTGGCAGAAGCGGTCAATATGCCCGGCATTGTCTCTGTCTCTTTCTCTCTCTCTCTCTTTCCCTCTCTCCCTCCCTCCCTCTCTCTCTCTCTCTCTCATTCTCATCTGAACAGAGCCGGTTCAAACCCTGAATCCTATGCACCCACACACACACACACACACAACCACACCACTCCATTTAATTTTGGCACAGCACATGAAGAACTTAGGCCTCGTTGACATGCCCCAGCCCGGGGGGGGGGGGGGGGGGGTCTGTTATTACTACCATTCAATGCTCTATTGGGAGCCACTTGCCCCAAACACAATCCAGGTCTGATTTCTACACTGGCGTTCGCCCGTTAGCGTGGCACTCTCCCCCTGCTAGCCTAGCGCTGATTTCTGAATGCACGTGATTGTAGAGGAACGCTACGCTAATGCTCAAAGCTAAATCAGAGCAAAAGGAGAGGTTCTCCATCTGATTGCTGTTTTTTGGTTTTTTTCCGCGTTGGAAACGCTAGCTCAAACACTATTGATCTCCTGATGACCCAGCAGCCGGGTCCATGATGTACGATTGTTGTTCTATATGCCCTGCGGTGCTGCAAATGTAAAAGTGTGTGTGTGCGTGTGTGTCTGAGTGTGTGTGGGTTTGTGTGTGTGTGTGCGAGCCTGTGCATGTGTGTGTATGTCTGCGTTTGTGTGTGTGTGCGCGCGTGCCTGTGCATGTGGATGCATGTCCGTACTCTTGAGGGGCCTCTTCCGCTTTATAATCATTGATCTGAAAAGACAGGATGGTTGAAAACTGTACAATAGAGACCTACAGCACCATGGGATCTGCCTTCACTTGTTGTCCTCGGTCAGTGTGGAGGGAGGGAGGGAGGGAGGGAGACCAGGGGAGGAACCTTGGATTACATTACGCTTTGTTCTAGTGCATGAATACAGAGGTGAGATACTGTACTAACGCTTCAATCTCTCTCTCTCTCTCTCCCCCTCTCTCTCTCTCTCTCCTCTCCCTCTCTCTCTCTCTCCTCTCTCTCTCTCCTCTCCCTCTCTCTCTCTCTCTCTCTCTCTCTCTCTCTCCCCCTCTCTCTCTCTCTCTCCTCTCCCTCTCTCTCTCTCTCCTCTCTCTCTCTCTCTCTCTCTCTCCCCCTCTCTCTCTCTCTCTCTCTCTCTCCTCTCCCTCTCTCTCTCTCCTCTCTCTCCTCTCTCTCCCTCTCCTCTCTCTCTCTCTGCTTTCAGGTGACGGAGTATCTCAACGCTCAGGAGTCTGCCAAGAGTGCCAGGGTAAGTGACTTACTCTCCCTCCTCCTCTCTTTCTCCCTCTCCCGGTCTCCCCAAAACGCTGTCTTTGTCCCTCGCTCAAATTGGAATTTGAATTCAAACTAGCTTTATTGGCATGGCCGGAGAAAAACAATGTTGCCAAAAGACTGAATAACACTAATTACAACTTCCAGCGTGCGGGGAGGGGAGAGTCGACCCCTCTCTCTCTCTCTCCCGCTCTCCCTCCCCCTCTCTCTCTATGCCTCTATACTCTGAAGACACGACACATCTCATTGGCAGGCTGTGGTGTCCTATATGGATGCTTGCCCACAGTCTGTGCAAGACCACGCGCTGAGAGAGTGGGAGGAGGGGGGGTGGGGGTGGGGGCTGAGGAGACTGCCTGTCACCTGCCCCATTACAACTCAAACTCAATCACATTACCCGCTTGCAGCCCAGTGCCCAATCGAAATGCACATACTCGCACCTGTATAGGTACATTGGTCAATCAGATTAAATGCAGTCAAGAAAAGCATTCAAATCAAAATATGACTTGCAATGCAAGGTCTGAGGTCATTGCCTAATGAGCATGCACAGATAAATGTGTCTAATTAAGGGGAGCTTACGGTTAAACAATTGGCATCCATTTTTACTGGCTTAAAACAGGGAGACCTTCAAGGTGGCTCAGATCTCACCAACAGCCAGACGCAAATCTCTCTTTTGATGTATTGGCCAATCATGTCGTACCGTGGTCAAACAATCCCCCAATCAGAGGCGGAATTGGTGTTAACAAGACGAGAAGCTTCGCCTCTCGCTCTGAGAGGCCGTAACGTGCGGAAAGGCACAAAGCAGAAGAACGACGACGACGATGCGGAGACTTCCTAACGACTTGCGCTAATTAGCATCGGGCGCTAATTAGCTGTGAATCGCGCCGTTAACAGCTGAACACACACACTGATGAGAAGGAGAGAGAGGGGGGCCCTGTGTCATCTCGAACGTCTCAATCACACACAGTTTGCACGCACACACACACACACACACACTTCTTGGAATCCACTATGACCCCCCCCCCCCCCCCCCCCCTCCCACACACACACACTCTACCGCCACCCCTCCCCATCACAGTAACAGAAAGCTTAGCAGGAGAATGCCTGGGTGCTTTATGAGGCACAGCCCCCAGAGTGCAGATTTAATGGTATGGTGAAATAGACAGTGTGTTTGAGTGCCTGGCCTTCTAGCCTCGATGGGCAAGCACAAAGGGAAGGATTAAATGATGCTCCTTGTTTTCTTACTGGGGTGTGAGAATAGTTCTCCCTCATTCTGAGTGTGTGTATGTGTGTGTCTCTCTCTCTCTCTCTCTCTCTCTCTCTCCCTAATGTGTGAGGAGGCCATTTTACCTCCCATCTTAGAGCGAATGGGACTATGACCTCCATTCTGTTCCCATTGTTTGTCTTGAATGCTTCTTCTTTGTGTGTTTTTGGTCCTTTTTCCTGTTGTTATTCCAGCTCAACATCTGGCGCTACGGGGACTTCCGCGACGACGACGCAGACGAGTTCGGCTACAAGCGCTAACATGACTTGACGCCATTCCAAAGACCGAAGCGGAAGACGAGATGCACTCATTGGAAGAAGAAACGGCCGAGGGAAAAAAAATATGACAAAAAAATAAACACACAACTAAAACGACAAGCATTGACACTCTCTCTTCCTTTTATTCAACGTTCATCCCCCCCTCCCTCCCTCCCCCCCTCCCTCCCTGTGGCCCTCTCTTCTCCTCTGCGCGTACTTTCCCTGCCCAGCCCCATCCTTCCGACTCTGAAAGAGCATGCTAGCCATTTTAACTCTTCCCATCATGTGACGGTGACCTGTCCAATCCTTCTTTTCTCTTCTGTTCCTAAAAGCCACTGCCAGTCCTTATCATGCTCACCGCCCTTCCGCCAATCTGCAATTAATTGCCACGTCATCCTTTCTGCCAGCTTCCTGATTAGTGGCGTCAGCCAATCGACTTGTATCGCTATCTGACACCACAGCCAATCCCTGCTATCTGTTGTACAGGAAGGGGCTGGGCCTTGCGGAGGGGGATTTGCAGACGGTTCACCAATTTTACAGCTTGCACAGAGAGAGAAATGCTTCCTAACTAAATGACATGAAATGCAATGGTTGAAATGTTGAAAATGTAAATGAAGTCTATTTTAGAGCTACATCAAGCCACACAGAGTTAAAAAAAACACGGATGAGCTTATTTTTGTCTTTGATGTATATCTGTGTGAAATGATGACATTTAATGACGTTGATGTAGGGAGTGTTTTGTTCATGTCTTCTTTTTCTAACTTTTGTGGCCAGAAACTACGAACGCCTTGGCAAACAGCATTACCCATCTCCCTCCTTTCTGTAATGTTTACATATTATGATGGTCATGATCTCTGTCTTTTGCGGTCTCTCGCGCTTCTCCTCTTTCTCTCTCTGTCTCTGTATGCCGTAGCAGAAACAGTGTTTGAATTTGTTTCCGTATGATGGACCTTGTCATTGTATTAAAAATCTGCTGAATAAAAATGAGCAAATTTAGAAGCGTGTTGTCGTTATTTTAATTGGATCGGATTTGATGGCCTTACGGACCAGTAACTACAGGACTGTCACTCACTCACTAAGAGCTGGCGTCCCAGATCTACTCTGAAGTAAACTACCAGAACTTTACTCCATAAAAGTCACCCCTTAGATTTAAAGGGCTAATACAGTAAAAAAAAAAAAAAAAAAATTAGACACTTTTTCCGGTCAAAGTAGCAATTTGGAGCAACTATTGCTGGGCTTGGCCACAAGTGGACAGATGCTCAAAACGCTGCTCTCAGTTTGACTTCTTAGAAACCTCTCCGCAGGAAATTCATGTCTGTGTGGCATATACATACATACATACATACATACATGCACTTCATTATTTCAACCATGATATTGACCTTGTAGTGTCTGGGTGAGCCTTCGACACTCCAAGTAAACATCCATAAGCCTTTAAGAGACTCTTAACTCTTCAATCCTCCAAATATTTGTTCATTATGGAGGGATATTGTAACCTGGCGAAGACGCACACACTCAACGCTACTCGTCCAATTATTTTAGACCTGAGTGACGGAAAACAGGTGAAAACCTCTACTTTACTTACATTTGTGTCATTTAACAGGTGCTCTTATCCACAAAGGCATTCCATCAGATTGCGTGATAAGTGGTCTGACTGCAAGTCGAGTACCGGTTGAAGTATCCATTATACATGGACATGTATGAATACTTGTGTTGGTACGTATCCGCAGATATGCTGTATCGATGCACTGTGGATGTGTGAAGGCTGGTATGCTTTTGTGTACCCTCACTCATTTGTCTGCCTAGTTAATTGGTAGTATCCAGTCTTGTAGATCCTAGTTGTGTACAATGGTGAGACAAATGGGTTCTGGAGAGATGCAGGGTACCCAAGCTTTTGTTCCACCTCAACATCAAATTCAGCTAATCAACTGTGGTCTTGAATGTACATTAATATTAGGTCATGTAGGTATATTAGAGCTGGACAAAAGCCTGAAGTAAACTACCGGAACTTTACTCCATAAAAGTCACCCCTTAGATTTAAAGGGCTAATACAGGGAAAAAAATGTAGACACTTTTTCCGGGCAAAGTCACAATTTGGAGCAACTACTGCTGGGCTTGGCCACAACTGGACAGATGCTCAAAACGCCGCTCTCAGTTTGACTTCTTAGAAACCTCACACTAATATTAGGTCATGTCAATGACCTAATATTAGGCAACATTAGGCATGACAATGAGTTCAGTGTTCTTCACCTTTGGGATGTGGTAGAATGGGAGATTCACACCTTGAAAGTGCACCTGAAGAATCTGCAGGAATTGCATGATGCAATCATGTCATCATGAACCAGAATATCAAAGGAATGCTCAATGGAAAACATCTTGTGAAATTAATGCCACAAAGAATTGAGGCTGTTTTGAGAGCAAAGGGAGGCCTAGTATAGTGTTCCTAATAAAGTGTTCAGTGAGTGTATATTTAACGATGCCACACTTGGGAGCACATTCGCACACTTGACAAACAAGAGAACCCCCAGACACCTTCCATCACCCCCACCTATTGGCTGCCAGTCCTAATCCCAGGCACCGCCAACCAATCAACGAAGGTCTTACTCATGTAGCATAAATCAGAGACAGTCTTACTCATATAACACAAGTGCTCGGCTCCAATTACCGGGCGTGGGGATGAGGCAATATGCTCCCAGGGCAATTATGAGGCCCGGCTCACGGTGCCGTCACTAGTCGTTTGAGTCACCGGCTGAGTCTGATGACTATGTCCTTAAAGAGGCCTGCACGCTCTGTGTGTGTGTCGGTGTGTGTGTGTGACTCTCTCTCTCTCCGTCAGTCTCTATCTATGTCACGCCTGGCTTCCCCCACACCACTGATGGGATGTCTATTAAGGATCCTGATAGAGGGAGGCGTGGAAGAAGAGGAGAAAGAGAAGAAAGGAGGAGTGGAAGTGGAGACCGGTTGGTTTAGATCTAAGAGTTGGGGTTGTCAGCCCCCCCCCCCTATCTTTTTTAAGAAAAACCCATCAACAAGATCTTTGTCTTCATTTGGAGAAGTGGAAATAGGTATTCTGTGAACTACAGCACACACCCTGCCAGTGTTTACACTTCCAGCAAACAGTCCAAGAAGAACAAAAAACCTCCAAGAAAATACAAAATCAATGACTTTCTTTTAACAAAAGGCAAGAAGGAGAAAATATCTATTTTTCATAAGCCCAAAAGCATGTTTCTCCTTTGAGGCGTTTGGAGGGAAAAATGAAACCCTTTTCAATAATTCAAAGCCTGAAATATGTTTCGCAGCAGATTTTTGGACTAATGAAAGTAGGGTCCTCTGTGACATGGTTCTCGTGTGTGTGTGTGTGTGTGTGTGTGTGTGTGTGTGTGTGTGTGTGTGTGTGTGTGTGTGTGTGTGTGTGTGTGTGTGTGTGTGTGTGTGTGTAAGTAATATGCACCAGTGGTCATAGACTTTCTGTCAATAAGATCTGATTCGTTTGTGCTCTGGCTGTGAAAGCCCAAGACACCCCTGCCTGAAGTCAGACCCGCAAATAAAGGAAGAGACATTTCAAAGTACTTTTGTCGCCATATTGGGGATGAAGCTGTATCCAAACTACTGTACACTCATAATGGAAAAAATAGTGTGTGTGTGTGTCGCTGTGTGTGGTTGTATGTGTGCATCTGCATGGATCAGCCGCGTGGGCTTTGTATGTGTTTGTCTGTTTGCTGTACAGAACACTGTGCATATGCCGCCCTGTGTGTCCTGTGTTCAGACATCAACCGTAGGACCCTCCACTCACTCTCTTTACACAAGAATCACAGAGATGACAAATCATCCTTTTCCAAAGCCACTTCCGTCATGACCGCGCTACGCCACCCACTCCCCCCCCCGGCACGGAGGGATGTTAATTAGAGGGAAGTGCGCTTCACTGCTCAAATGATCTACTCTGTCCAACCAGCTCAGCGTTGAGCCCAGTGAAAAAACACCATCCAGGTTGAGCGGTTCCATCAGTCCCGCCGTACCGTGGGTCGCTAATGGACATGTTTATTACGCAACTGTCTTATGATCAAGAATCATTACACCAATGAGTGTTTGCTGGAGTCATGTTTGCTGTCCAGTGATTGGAGGGTGGCGGTGGCGGTGGCGGTGGTGGCGGTGGCGGCGTGGAAAAGAATAAAACACCTCTGCCCAAGGCTATGTGACTAGGAATTGCTTTTCTGTCCCCAAGGGCGTGATACAGAAACAGGGATTATCATATATTTTTGATCGATTTTATGGTTATACTGGAGAGAGGGCCTTGCACATTGGACCATAACTAACCATAACAGACAAGGAATATGACATCAGATTGTACTGTATTTTGATTTGTAGATTTAGCAGATCCGCTTTTCTGCAGTCATGTCTCATTTTGATTATGAGCATGAATCCTCTCTCATTCCTTCCTCCCTCTGTCTCTCTCTCTCTCACTCTTATTCACATACCTCTCCCTCTCTCCCTCTCTTTAGCTCTCTGTCTTCTCTTGTCTTTTCCTCTCCTCTGTCTGTTCTACTCATCTATTATACTCTCTCTCTCTCTCTTCCTCTCTCTGGTATCACAGGCCACAGGGGGATAGTGAACACATTGCTATTTTAACCTGCTCCTGATCATGTCACTATGATGTGCAGTTGGCAGGGAGGGTTCCGGGACATGAGGAATACCTCTAGCTGTGTGTGTGTGTGTGTGTGCATGCGTGCGTGCGTGCGTGCGTGTGCGTGTTCCCAGTGGTCTTACTATACTGTCGATCCATTATAAACCAGAGCTTGAGTGCTCACACACCCACAAGGGATATGTTACACCTGGATTGGATCTCTGTCTCTCTGTCTGTCTGTCTGTCTGTCTGTCTGTCTGTCTGTCTGTCTGTCTCTCTCTCTCTCTCTCTCTCTCTCTCTGCCTCTCTCTCTCTCTCTCTCTCTCTCACTCTCTCTCTACCCTCCCTATCTCTCTAACATGGCAGCCATCTTGACATAGTTTCTGCCTGTTCCCTCCATGGACGTCTCTTCAGAGTGCAGCCTTATCGACTGAATCCTTGCTTTCTTTAGTGCAGTATGCTCCCTTGAGACCCTGTTTCAATATCTGAGCCTTGTGAGAACATGCATACCTACGCTTGAATTCCATTGAATAAAACCAACAGAGTTGAATGTTCTTTCCAGACACTTCTACACCTTAAAGGTATAGAATGTTGCATTGTGCCCTCTGGCCCCACGGAAATCGAAAACGTTTATATATATTTTTATTTTTTTCTAGTGTCAAATCCTTTTAAACAACCCAAACGTATGAAACTCGGTCTCCTTCTTTTCTTCCCACAAGCATTATCACGGTCATTTAGAACTTTTCATAACAAATACTTTTATGGGGTTATGTTTTGTATAGACTTTCCCTTGACTCAACCCACACATACCACTTCAGCGCCAACAAAACCATCTTACTTTGTGAACTTGGACTGATGCAATAAAAAAAAAAATACTGCAGATTATTCTATCCACTGCATTAGGGTAATGACTGTTTTCCTCACTTAGAACTTCGTAATCGTACCCCAAATGCCTTTGTTTTGTACAGCATACCAGAGAAAATACATAACTCTTTATTGTTTGTGCTCTTTTGTTCTCATGTTGTGCCTCAGCCATTAAGGGGAAGTCTTCCCACTTTAGGAGGAATGCACGCGCACGCACGCACACACACACACACACACACACACACACACACACACACACACACACACATATATCCACACAGCTCTCAAGGAAGAAGGAAGGGGCAGAGGGAAAAAAAAGAAGAGAAAAACAGAGGAAAAGAGAGGGAGGGAAGGAGGCAGGAAAATAGGTTGAGACTCGAGGGGTAGGAAGGGGGGAGACACAGAACAGTGCCTGTTCTCCTCCTGTCCTCCCCTCTTCCACCTTATCTTGGAATCCCTCTCTCAAACTGACAGCACACACCACAGGGTGGTAACCTCATCGCCCAAAGGGCAAACGGCCCCCTCTCCTCTCCCCTGAAGCTACCTAACACTTCCGGAGCACTGCCAAGGCATGTATGGTGCCAGTGCTGCAGACCCCTTTACACACACACACACACACACACACACACACGGCATGCATGTCCTTCTTAGAGACCTAGAGGGACCTACAGGATATGGCCGCGTGGAGAGAGGCCCCTCCGACCTCCGACCTCCCTCTCTCCTTCTCCGTTTCCCTTCATCCTTCTTTCCTTTTACCTTCCCCTGTAGTGACAGAACACAGCCCAGACTTGTTCTCTACCAGTGTAACCCCTGAGACACACGCACACACACACACAAACACATCCCCTTCCCTCCCTCCCTCCCTCCCTCCTTCTCTCTCTCCCTTACTCTCCACCCCTTCCCACATGTTCCTTCCACCATCTCTTTTCCAGTGCCACCCCTCCCGGCGTGCATGTCTTTGGCAGGCATGCCCACCCAGGCTTGTGGAGATAACCCCGCGGGTTCCCACCCTCCTCATGCCAACGCTTGCCTGATCCCCTGTGCCATCACTCACCCCAATGGCACTGATGCGAGGACATTTTCCTCATCCGTTCGGGAAAATACCCCTCTGTTTACAGCAACGGTGTCCGGATCGTAATTAAAAGGACATGAATTTAACCAAGGCTTGGCGATGTGGTAGAGATGTGGTAGAGATGTGCTAGAGATGTGCTAGAGATGTGGTAGAGATGTGGTAGAGATGTACTAGAGATGTGCTAGAGATGTGCTAGAGATGTGCTAGAGATGTGGTAGAGATGTACTAGAGATGTGGTAGAGATGTGCTAGAGATGTGGTAGAGATGTACTAGAGATGTGGTAGAGATGTGGTAGAGATGTGGTAGAGATGTACTAGAGATGTGGTAGAGATGTGCTAGAGATGTGGTAGAGATGTACTAGAGATGTGGTAGAGATGTGGTAGAGATGTGGTAGAGATGTGCTAGAGATGTGGTAGAGATGTGCTAGAGATGTGGTAGAGATGTGGTAGAGATGTGGTAGAGATGTACTAGAGATGTGCTAGAGATGTGCTAGAGATGTGCTAGAGATGTGGTAGAGATGTGCTAGCCTAGAGGTCACTTTCCCTGTAATATAGCAACCTAGCGATGCTATCTGAATGTGTGATGAGACAGCTGTCTCTACAGAGACACACCAAGACAGGCAGGAAGCTCAGTTCCAGGCTCAGTTCCAATTCTTTGAAAGTGCATCCATCCCTCCTTCCTTGATGTAATCACTTAACTTTCCTGCTTTGAATAAACTGAATCAGCCTTAGGGAGGGTTGCGATGTTGGATGATTCTCAAACAGGGCCTTTCATTGAATCTTATATTTGTTCTATTTTAATTTTCTATCCCTATAGCAACAGGCTATGATATTAAGTGTGCATTGAAGCTGCCCCTGTATTAAGCTCACTGGCTCTGATCTACATAAATAGACATTCGACAGACCTGTCTGTTGCCACGGTAACACCAGGTGACTCTCCAAGGCAACCTCCTCCCACACCGCACATTTGTCATGCCACTCCCCCTGGATTAGTCCCGCCTCCCCACTCCTACCCCCCACACTGATCCTCTTTGACATGCATAAAGCCGTAAAATCTCTGGGGTTTTTTATAGTCTCTTTATGGACAGATACTGTATACTGTATATTGATACACACACACACACACACACACACTCACACACACTCACACAGGCTTACACTGTCATACACACAGCAGACTTCTTGAGACCACACATTCATGCACAAAAAGCAATCATACTGTTTATGCACTTCCAACCCTCTAAAGGCCTTTAAATAGCCTGCACCTCAGTCAAATCAGTCCACCGTCTGCTTTTATGCAGCTTTCTGCTTATCATGGGTTTAATAGGAGCCCTATACTGCTGATGACAACAATTTATCAGTGAGCTCTTACCATAGACAATTTCCATCTGATCCGCTTTCAGTAGTCCAGCTGATTGGGTACATTGGTGGTGTGTGATATACAGTTAGGTCCATATATATTTGGACTCTGACACAATTTTTTTTATTTTAGCTGTTTACCAAAACATATTCAAGTTACAGTTATATATGAATATGGGCTTAAAGCGCAGACTCTCGGCTTTAATTTGAGGGTATTCACATCCAATTTGGAGGAAGGGTTTAGGAATTACAGCTCTTTTATATGTAGCCCCCTCTTTTTCAAGGGACCAAAAGTAATTGGACAATTGACTCAAAAGCTGTTTCATGGACAGGTGTGGGCTATTCCTTTGTTATTTCTTTATCAATTAAGCAGGTAAAAGGTCTGAGTTGATTCCAAGTGTGGCATTTGCATTTGGAAGCTTTTGCTGTGAACTCACAACATGTGGTCAAAGGAGCTCTCAATGCAAGTGAAAAAGGCCATCCTTAGGCTGCAAAAAAAAAAAAATCCATCAGAGAGATAACGGCAATATTAGGAGTGGTCAAATCAACAGTTTGGTACATTCGGAGAAAAAAAGAACTCACTGGTGAGCTTGGCAACACAAAACGGCCTGGACGTCCACGGAAGACAAATTTAAAGAAAAACCCCTTCACAACATCCAGCCAAGTGAAGAACACTCTCCAGGAGGTAGGCATGTCATTATCCAAGTTTACCATAAAGAGAAAACTTCACGAGAGCAAATGCAGAAGGTTCACCACAAGGTGCAAACCATTCATAAGCCTCAAGAATAGAAAGGCCAGATTAGACTTTGCCAAAAAACATCTAAAAAAGCCAGCCCAGTTCTGGAACAGCATTCTTTGGAAGATCAACCTGTGCCAGAATGATGGGAAGAAAAAAGTATGGAGAAGGCTTGGAACGGCTCATGATCCGAATCATACCACATCTTCTGTAAAACACGGTGGAGGCAGTGTGATGGCATGGGCATGCATGGCTTCCAATGGCACTGGGTCACTTGTGTTTATTGACAGCCGGATGAATTCTGAAGTGTTTAGGGATATATAATCTGTCTGCTCAGATTCAGCCAAATTCAGCAAAGTTGATTGGACAGCGCTTCACAGTACAGATGGACAATGACCCAAAATATACTGCAAAAGCAACCCAGGAGTTTTTTAAGGCAAAGAAGTGGAATATTCTGCAATAGCCGAGTCAATCTCCTGATCTCAACCTGATCGAGCATGCATTTCACTTGCTGAAGACAAAACTAAAGGCAGAAAGAACAAACAACAACTGAAGACAGCTGCAGTAAAGGCCTGGCAAAGCATCCCAAAGGAGGAAACTCAGCATTTGGTGATGTCCATGGGTTCCAGACTTCAGGCAGTCATTGCCTGCAAAGGATTCTCGACAAAGTATTAAAAATGAACATTTTATTTATGATTATGTTAATTTGTCCAATTACATTTGAGCCCCTG
>NC_139674.1:10919087-10939087 GCF_951799395.1 Argentina silus
ACGTTAGATTTAGTCAGCAGCAACCTAGGTCCGCACAAACCGCTCAGCCCCTGCGAACGGAAGTCATTGCCATGGTTACTATGAAAATGCGAATGTAATTCTACCCTTTTACTCCTGTGTCTGTGTAATCACTGTCTGAGAGATGGTGAGACACGACCCACCCTCTCTCTGCCTTCTCCTTGTTAAAATCAGATTTTAGATTCAAATTTCCTGTCATGTGATACTGTTCTTTGACGTCTGTGGTTACATGGTAATGTTATATTATTGTAAGGCGGGTAAGCAAGACTAGATTCAAGAAAGACATCTGCACAGAATTGGGAGTTTTATTGTCAGTTCGTCAACAAACTGCCAACTTGTTCACACACCTTGCATATAGCCGACACTGAACCCATGTCTCAAGGTTGTTTTGCTTACCTCCATTGTAAATACAGGAGAAATCCATAGCTTTTTCCCGCGCCTTCAGGACAGTATATATTCTCTCTTTGTGCACCTACTGTATATTGTATACTGCCATTTTCCCATTCAAGGACCCTATTCACATTACAATCCCTCACCTGAGAAGCTGACGACAATGATGTGAACATTAAATGACCCTGAACCTGACGGATCCTGTTTTTCTGAGATATCCTCAGGGCCAAGTAGCCATTTGACACATGCCGTTACCATGGCAAATGGAAGCTTCACTGGACAAGCTTAAAGGGGGCGGGAGGGGGGGGGGGGGGGTGATACCGTTAAAGGTTAAGGCATCAGTGATTGGCTGGAGAAAGGTTAAATGAGGATGGAGTTGTGATTGGATAGGAGCTGGCTGAGCAGACTCCTGGTTGGCTGAGGGATGCGGTTTGGATCCTAGACACACAGACACTGTGTTCTCATCTGCTCCCGCTAATTAGCTGCTCGCTTGAGAGAGTCGAGAGCCGCCCGCCAACCCCATTAGCCGAGCAAACTGTCCCTGAAATCCCAGCTCTCACTACACACACGCACACACAGATACACACCCCATCCAAGGTAATGACAGATTTTATTTAACCAACACTGCAGCCCCTTGATGTGTCGATGCTGAAATGAGTAGATGGGTTCGATCTAAGGATGGCTAAAATGGCGGCATCTGGAGGCTTTCTACCGCCCTGCTCCTAATTCTGCTCGGGCAGAATAACAAACCATCCGTTGCTGCTGACAGTATACCATCAGCTGACCAATTAATGCCCAAGCTCCTTTTTTATCAGGCGGCTATGCAGACGCCTCAGTCCAACAAAGCCCAGGCCCAGCTTTTCGGAGGTCCTTTGTGAAGCTCTCTAATCATTTCCTCCAGAAAAGGAGGAATTCACATTCACTGCCAGATGATTACCACTCTCCACAGACATATTGGACAGAAGCCCGGCGGTAATGTTAACTTCAATGGGGTGTGTGTACCACAAAGTATGTTTACGGTCTCGCACAATGAGCTAACCGTAATTAGGAACTCTGTCTGGAATCACAGACCACTCAAAGAGGCTCCGAGATGTTGATTCCTAGAACGCAGACAAAGACATAACGTCATACATGTTACAGAGGCAGCTCAGAGATGCTCTTAAACAGGCATTTCAAGATACAAGATAACTGCAACTCTTTTAGAGGCGACAATAGATCCCCACAGAGGTTCTAAAGGCGACAAAGGAGAGCTGCTAAATAGAAGTGGCAGTTAGAGGAGCAATTCGATAAAGAGACCTGTCTTCCCATTACAGAGTCAACAGACGGGGTCCATTTGAAAAGAAAAAAGGGGAGGTGTGGGGATGCAGGTATAGAAAGAGGAAGAGAGAGAGAGAGAAAGGGAAAGGGAGAGACGGATAGAGGAGACCAAGCTCTCCAGACGACACTGTCAGAAGATAAGGAGAGCTATTTGGTTGTGGCTGATGTGCCGAGCTGGTTCATGCATCGCTGCTTTTGACAACCGACTGTCGCTCAGCGGATTCTCTTATCGGGCCCGGGCCTGCCAGAAGAGACCCTCCGCCATCCCAGCAACGCCTCGGAAAAGAAGAACATGCTCAAGTTCAAATGATATCCTCCCATGTTTCTCCATTATTGAAGAGAGCAATGATACGGAGATTAGTGCGGGAGAAGCTTGCCTCCTCTCCGTGAAGCTTGGGGTTGTATTCTCATTTATGACACGCATGGTTTATGAACCAGCATTGATTTATATGTTAATTACATCAGGGACTAGCCCAACGAGGTGTAATGTAAGTGTTTTGACTGTAAACTGGCACAATCTCTCTACCGTCCCGTCTCCACCCCCCCTCTTTATTCCCTTGCAATCTGCCAGCCCGGATCGGCAGTCCCGCCACGGAGCTGACGCGGGTTATCCCGATGATAGCAGATGTCATTTAATGTGATCTCCAGGAGACAAAAAAAGACGGAGTGGGTAACACTAATGGAGAGCATAGCAAATGTGATTTTGGTTGGAGCACGTTGTCCTCATCCAACTCCACATGCCAGATCGGGTTGGACTGGAGGCATAGAGCCCATGTAGCCTGAGGGGGGATGATGGTCATTGAGTTAATGATCAGGCATTTTGTTTTCTCATCGCGGTGGAATAGTTTCCATTCTTCCCAAAGTCGTGTCTATTCTTGCAGAAACAAACAACAGTTCCAGACACAAGAACAGTGAGAACAACCTTTGTGCTATTCTCATCACGGCTTTTCACTGTCCTGGCGCCCCGCTGGTGGAACAAGCTTCCCACTGCTGTCAGGACTGCAGTCACTACCTATCTTCCGCTGTAGATTGAAGACCCATCTCTTCAGGCTACATCTTAACTGTCCCTCCTAAAGACCTCTTCATTCCCACTACCCCCCTGTACAAGTTAAATTAACTGTAATTATTCCTTGTTCTAGCATTGCCAATAGCCCCTGGTCCTAGCATAGATTACTTTTTCTTATGATGAATGATGGATAGATGATTCACTTACTTAGACAAATGTATTTGTTGTAAGTCGCTTTGGATAAAGGTGTCTGCTAAATGCCATGAATGAAAAAAATATATTGTAAACTTGGCTTGCCCATTGAAGTTACTGTATGACTCATCTCACATCCCAGAATCCCATCTCTCGATTGAGATTCTGGGGGCGCAGGATGTCAAGTGCTGTCGGAAGTTCTAAGCAAGCGCAGACCCCTTGAAACCTTTTGCTGTAGGCTCCACACAATGACCCTCCTCCTCCGCATACTATTGTTTACAAACCAATGTGCATGCATTGCACAAAATGAAAACATGGAGTTAGCTGAATAATATTTCGCAGGTGAGCAGTGTGCATTCAGTTCTATTGATCAATTTATTTATTTATTTATTTTTTAAAATCTGGTTGAAATCCCCGTCTCCATTTGAAGCACTCCTCTCTATTCTCTGGTAGAATCTGCGTGTCACTGGTGAAATTCACCGGATGCACCGCCTCCCATTAAATGGAGTCTGGCTTAATGAGACGACTGTGTGACTGATCTTGATGTACTGACCCCCCCCACACAGGAGCTATAGAGCAGACACAGTTCATGACCTCCTCAAAAGACATCCTGTGAATCAGTTAGCATTTTTCTGCAACATCTATTGATAAGAACTGCTAGAATAGTCAATCAGAATGTAGATTAATTTCAGGGTTAGGTCCACCGTGACACCACTCAGAGTCCTGCAACTTCATTAATTACACTGAATCATGTGTCATGACGCCTTCCACTCCAAGTCATCAGTAGAAACTAAGCCTCATTGAAATCCCATGGGGAATATCCTGCTCTATCTTTACACGGACCATTCACTCACCGCAGCCTGAGAGATGGACATCAGGTAAGCAAATAAATCATGCCAAATGTTACCATGCTGTCATGCTAAATGTTAGCATCATTGGTGCCCTATAAAGGTCACAGATAATATATGGGGAGATATATCGGAGGAGGAAGTGGGATCTCAAGGAGCGACTTGAGGACTCACTGCCATGCCATGCCGTGGTGAGAAAGCCAGGTGGTTTATTGAAGAAGACACCCTGTATTACAACATTCAGATAGGAATCGATAGAATAGATTAGATTGACGTTTCTGTCCTGTGGTAGATAGAGAGACTGGCACCAGCTCAATGCATGACATTTCTATCTGCGACATTCTACAGTATGTGTTGCATAATTCTGCATGAGCCACTTGAACTTCTTGTCATAATGACGGACCTATAGATCCCACCTCACCATCCCTAGCCAGGAGATGGATCATGGGGTGAGATGCTTGTCTCATTTCTGAGCCAGTGGAGTGCGCACGCTGAACCTGTGATGTCTACTCTAGGGCAGATACCAGAGGCCTTCTGGCTGAATGGGGAGTGTTAATTTACTCAATGCTATTAGTCCTCCTCTCCATCATCTCAGATGGTCCGCCCTGCTGTTCACTCGAGTGGCTGTGGATCTGGACTGGACGTGGATATTCTCTGGCACTCGTCATAGAATGAGTGCATACGCATACTGTCCACTTGTAGAGGCACAGAAAATCAAACAAACACATACTGGGCATGTAACGTCTCGTTCTGTTTCTTGGTTTATGTTTGTCTTTGTTTCATGTTATTTCATTTATTGTTTCCTGTTTATTTTTGTGTTACTCACCTTGTCTCCCGTTTCAGACACTTCACGACCCGCCCTTGTGTGTTTCCCGCCTGTGTGATTGTCGACCCCACCCTGATTAGCTTCAGCTGTTCCTCATCATCCTGCCCTGTGTATTTAGTCTGTGTGTCCCCCTCTCTCTGTGCCAGTTCTTCTTTGTACCTTCGTGTCATACGTCCCAGCATTTCCTTGTGATAAGTATTCCTGTTTTGTTTTTTTAATCTCCTAGTGTGTTTTTGCCTTGGCCTTTTTGCCTACCCCTTTTTGGATTATCTGCCTGCCTTTTTTGAACTGCTGACCTGTGTACCAAACCCTGCTTTGCTTACCCCCTTCCTGGATTATCTGCCTACCTGTGTACCGAACCTTTCTGGAAGTAAAGACTATTCTATTGGATTTAAGTTTTTGTCTCCGAGTCGTGCGTTTGAGTCTTTTGCCTGAATACTCCTGCCATTACAGGGCAAATAATGTATGCATGCTCACACATCAGACATGTGGCAACCTTAAATGTGTGTATACTCACACATACAGAATCGCACACACTTTTGTAAAGTTGCTCGTGTGACATTCACACATCCATCAAGTGGGAATAAATGTTGGATAGCGGTTCATACTCATTTTGCGTTTTTTCATTTGAGTTCAAATGAAAAAACGACATGCTTATCTTGGCAGTTGATACCAGAACCCAGCAATTAAATGTGACTACTGTCATCTCTTTAGCTCGTCCGTTTGAAAAGCAGACACCAAATAGCCCTCAAGAAATTGAACCCTGTCAATTGACTTTGGGGAGTAAAAAAAAAAAAGAAAAAAGCAGCAGTTCGTCTTAGATCAAACATGCTGGGACGAACACAGCATTGTGGTGCGGAATAATGCACATTAATCTCATGACTATCAAAGGCTCTTTTTTACCCCAAAGAGATGTGACGGTGAAAATGTCCAGTGTAGCCGCTTTTACCATCAAAGTAAATGACTCTTTCACCGTGGGTCATTACTGCAAGCAGCTCCTGTCAATACTGGGTAAGCAGCCCTTAATCTTATTTGATAGAAGGCCACAGCTTCAGTCAAAAGCTATCCTCTCCACAAGGACTAATGGCCCACTCTCTCTGCACACTCTCCCTTTGAACTCACACTGAGAGGGACAGAGAGAGAGAGAGAGAGAGTGGCTGTGTGTGTGGTTGTGTGTGTGTGATGATGATGATGATGATTAAAATGAATATGAAGGGGATGGGGGATCTCAGACTCAGACTGAATACTAAACTAAGATCTCTGGGTCCTCGTGGGGCCGTGTGAGGGGCTCACAGGAGTCTGCGCTGCTCTTTAGTTGTACTTCAGACGTGCTGAGAAGAAGATGCAAATCACACTGGCTCAGCATGTATAGTCCAAGCAGATCAATACGAGGGGAAAAAACAACGGCTGTTTAAACATGCAATACTGCTCTGCAGGGCTGGTGCTACAAATCCATACCAGGGTGGAGAGAGATGGAGGGAGATAGAAGTCGAGATCTAGACCGACTAAATAAGAGCTCTTGATTAAAATCAAATGTTCAGTATAAGCAATGGAGGGTTACGCAAGTGTACTGTCAATCAAATGAAATTAATTTACCAGAATGTTTGAACAGGGATATTGTGTGTGTGTGCGTGGGCGTGGGCGTGGGCGTGGGCGTGGGCGTGGGCGTGTGCACGCGCACAGTAACCAGTGAGCCAGAGGGCTCTTTCTACACACAAACACAAGCACAGTTTGATTCGAGGGCACATCATCATCCCCCCCCCCCCACACACACACACTTTAACCCCGTCTTTGCGCACCTCTCTCCCTTCTGCCACCGCCTCCCCACCACTGGGTCCCATTCAGTCAGGCCGCCTGTCAGGAGTCCACCCACCGCCGGAGCTTCTGGGAGACACTAATACGTTATGACCACTGTCAGCCCCTCGCATCGCCCTCTGTAGCCCCCACCTCACTCTCTGTCATGTCAAGGGCATATATTCTCTGTGCCGTCAGGGGAAAACCCTCAGTGTTCACTCTTACTCCCATTCTCACTCCCACCGCGCACACACACGCACACGCACACACACACTGCTCTACTGAGAGTTCAGGACCCTCTTAGGCACAGAGGGTCATTAAGGATTAATCTCAGTGACAGCTTGATGGCGCAGTACGGGCTGCTGACTCTGTGACTGCAAACTTGCCATTGACGGCCCAGATTGAACCCTAATGCTGTATACTGGAGTTTACTTCTTTTTTTTTTTTTTACAAATAATTTTCATCAAACCTCGAAGAACTCCATTGGGAGTTTGATATCATCACAGCTTCAAATCAAAAGAACAAGGAGCTTGAATTTTCGAAATGTTATCCTTTTTAACGACTATATCACGGAACATTTTGGCTTGTACGTCACTTGCAAAGACTACAATAACCTCACACTACCGTTGACAAAATATAGCTGCCATATTATTACAATACATTCTGTAGTCCAAATCGAGCATTTTCATAGGGAGAGAGAGTTTTTCTCTGTAATGATGTTTTCAAAGGCATTGTTCGAGCATACATGCGTTTCCTCTCATCTAAGGGAATCTGTGAGAGAGAGAGAGAGAGAGAGAGAGAGGGAGGGAAAAAGAGACATATTATCCCTCTCTCCCCTGCTGGCGCAGCAGGTCTCAAAGCGTCACACACTCAGGCTTAGTCATCTCATTTGAATACATGGCTTTGATGAGACGACGCTGGGAGAATGAGGGCTTCTCTCTCGCTTCTCCTGCCACCCCCCACCCCCCCCCCCCCTTTACATTAAAAGCACTGTTTATCACCTAATTTTACATCTTGCACTTAGAGTAGAGCACACATTTCCCCTCCGTGACATGTCCCCTCCCTGTATGTGAATGCGTTCTTCTGATGAACCTTCTGCAGCAGTTGCCGAGTGTCACACGCATGCACATGAACACACACACACACACACACACACACACACACACGTGAGCACATTCTCACACAGATAAACACATGCTCTCTCTCATATATACAAGCGTGTGCACACAGACACACACACAGACACACCATGTGTCCCCTCACACCATCTCCGACCTCCATATGTGACCACACGCCACCCGCTTGCTGCGTGTGTCGGGCGTATGGATGTGTGGTGGTAGCTATAGGGGATAACGGGTGGGACTGTCCCGTGTGCCAGCTGTGCACCAGTGGCCCCCCAGGGCAAGCTGCACTGAGACAGCACAGAGTGGAGGGAGCGAGGGAGTCATGCAAGCTTTTTTTGACTCAATAGCCCGGTCCTCAGAGGATAGACTCCCAGTCTGTTTATCTATACAAACAGCTGCCAGAGCTGGAATAGGACGAACACTTTCATATATGGAGATGGAATATATTGGTGGCACTCATTGCCTGAAGGGTGTGGAGGCTATGTGGGTAATGTGATGTCCATGAATACATATAGTACTGTGTACATGATCCCATTCAGAAGGAATCACAGAATATTTAGTCTGCCTCGCTTAACTTGCAGTGCACTGACCAGCCATAGTAGATACACAGTAGGCCCATTTTCTATTTCCCTCCCCCTCTTCTCTTAAATACCTCCTCTCTTTAAGAAGGGAACATTAAGTGGGCTTGACTCCATTTGTCAAAGACCCTCTGCGTCTCTTTGCTAACGACCTTTCCATTTAAATAAGTAAACGTTTCTTTTCCCCGCGCCATGTCTCTTTGGTAAAAATGACCCCTTGGATGTCCGCTGCCTGTTTCCCAACACATTAGGGGCCGTTTTTCCTCAGACAGAGGGGGCCCCGGCCGGCGATGTGTGGCCCGACGTCGGCCCGTGCTTCGGAACCCGGCGTACAATTGCTGTGGCTCCTCCAAGCGGGAACTGACAGCGAGGGAGGCAATTACCGCCACTCACCCAGCCATTTACGAGACGAACTGAGGCTGCACACGGGCCAGCACTGCTCACTTTGGGTTGAGCTCAGACAAGGCCTGAGCAGGAATGACACTGTTGAGGGAGCAGGGGAGGGGAATGAGCAGTTCAGTACGCACGCACGCACACACACACGCACGCACGCACGCACGCACGCGCGCAGACACACACACATTCGGGAGACATACACATACTCAGACTATGGACACACAAACTATAGACACACGTGTGCAAATACAGATTTAGCATATTTTTCATTAAACCTGCATTGAACTTTGAAATGCAGGTATACACACACCTGCAGAGACATGCGGTACCCGTCCTCATACTGCAAACAGGCATTCAGGGACATATACACAAAAACAAACAATGAAAAGCTCTCTAGCTCCTTCTCAATACTGAGGAAAGAGATGCAGTTTTGACTGTGGATTTTTCACTGAGTTTAAAGGCATCTCTTTCAATGTCATACAAATACATTCGGCATCCTGCATTTATTCCAATTTCCCAGGCAAGCATCAAAACAACAGGTACACTGCTATATGACTCATGAAAAATATATAATCATCTCAATATTGAATTAATATGAGCCTGTAGAGATTATTTTTATACTGTAGGCCAAAACAAACTCTTAAACCTAGAAGTGACTCAGGGGATAATTGCTGGAATCATAAAAGCAATAATTGTAGCTATTATTAATGCAATGTGCCTTCAAACCCCACTCTTCCATGGGAGTAGCAACCTGTCATTATGTTTTTCTAAATCTGGATGGACAGTATTAGAGAGGCTGGAGCCAGGATTGGGATTGGCTAAGAGGGTAGGTGCTGGTATTACCTAACCAGCAATGGAGGGTTCAAAGCCAGCGGACACACATAAATAATCTTGATGTTTTATTGATATTAGCCTGTTGCTATCTATTGATCTTCTAAATGTGTTTAAGATGCAGTTACATAATAGTGTCTCCCACCAATGCAACTGTGAGTAGCAGGCCTGCAACACGAGTTAAAATCTGGCAATCATTTAAGATATTTAGATATTAGTTCCATGCCACAGTCGCTGTTTGTAGCTAATACTGTAAGTTCTGCCAGGATAAGTCTAGGTTTCAAACTCATGACGCTAATTTGCTTAAAGGAAGATCAGCAATATGATGTTACGACAGGAAGTGAAATGACTTTCAGCTTCACTCAAGCAAGACGTTTCCTCTGTAGCCATTCTGTAGCCATTCTGTAGGTGCACGAGCACAGCCATGCTACCTCATAGCTGTCTGACAAAAAGGCTTGTGAGTGAATTGTCTTCAATTCTACAAGTTATTCCTGCTGGTGGTTGCCTCATAAACCGCATATTGCTGAGTTTAGCTTTAGTTTTTATTTAGAGAGAGAACTTATTTTCTGAGATATTGTTGTTTATTGAGTTCAAACGATGCATCATTATAAAATAATTAGCAAGTGTTGGCTTTGAATCCATGGTTAAAAAACGACCTCACATTTGGTTGGGTGAATCACTCTGTGAGCCACTCAGGATCTTAAGAGGCTGTTTACAACGTCACGTTCGTATCCTCACTCTCACATGGTTTTAATTTGCATATTTTGAAATTATGTTGTACAAAGCAAGAGCCAAGTTTGCCTGTCTGTTGCACCAATGGGACTTGTCGTGGTAGGTTGGTGACATCTGCACACTCCAGAAGACTGACAACACTCAGCTAATCAGGGATGGGAAGACCATGATGATTGCATAAATACTAGCAATCTGTAACTTTTTTTTTTTTTTTTTACAGGATACCTTACCTTGGTTTAAAAATGGAATTGGGAGATACTGAACTGCAGAATTGTTGATGGATTTTGTATGATTAATCAACATTTGTATTTGCTAACAAACTGTATACTTTTTACTTAGAAATTATATATATTGAATACAGTGTTTTGTCCTACATTATAATATGTGCCTCTGCCATTGTGCACTGTACCAGAGATTGCATATACTAGAAATATGCCACTCCCTTGATTTACCCCAAAGAAATACAAAAAATCTCTTGATTTTGCAAGAGACGGGGAAGATGGCGCCAGTCCCACGTGGGGATAAATTCTGACCAACGTGTGTAAGACTAGAGTGGGAGGCTAGAGAGTGCTTTGTGAAGATGGCAGCGGCGTGAACTGGCTTCCTTTAAAGAGGCTTTGACTGCACCCACGGAGACCTTGAAAGCCAATGTCTCAGTGGGTGCAGTCAAAGCCTCTTTAAAGGAAGCCAGTTCACTCCGCTGCCATTTTGGCGACGCCTCTTTGGGTGCTTATAAAGTCAAGCTCTCTTGGATAAACATGTTTTAGCTCATTTGCACTTCACTTGTTAAGTTAATTAAATAATCGCATTGAATAATCATCTATGAGGTTGGCCAATTTACAATGACACACTAGATTGAGTTCAAATCCAGTCTGAACTGTTTGTAAGGGGATCAGAAATTCTGGGTTCAAGTCCAACTTTCTCAATAGAGTACTCACATAAACCAACTCTCTTGAAATATGGTAAATAACCTTTGGAGATGCAAAAATTGCACCTTCAAATAGGCCTTGTTATAAATATGTCTGTAGTAGTAAAGGAATTAAATTCCATGAGAAGTTACATAATGCATAATTGTTAGTGCCATTTTACAGTACCTAGGATCACCTAAGTTATGATCACATTAGTCTTCTTGAGATTGACAAAGTTTCCCATTTTGGATTCCTTATGTTCCCGTTGGTTGTGTGCTCTAGCATCCCTGTTTCCACCACCCTCTACTATCTTCTCCATCCACTGTCATGCCCACATTGAAGGGAATGACTTTGAGACGTCAGCGCTCACATCCTGACTATCAGGACCCTCTGATCATCCTGACCCTCTGATCAACAAACAGAAAGCAATGCTGTCTTTTCTGCCCAATGGGACACAAAAGCAAGTGCCTCATTGATCAGAACCATTGAACTCCATCCCATCTAAGGAGAAGTGTTTTAAGAACATAGAGGGACATTTTGGTCAGGTCACAGTTTGGCTTTGAGCTTTTGAGGGACTATACCCTGAACATTGTTCGAATGCTTTTAATCTAAGACGCTGTTCCAGAACCATTTAAGGAACATCCCCCCACAGAGGTTTGTGCGAGTTGCTAGAAGGTTCCTGGAACTCAGTGTAAGTAAAATTCTAACACATAACAAGTGGACCAACAGAGGATAAAAGAAAAATACCATTAAACACTCTCTTTACAAAGAAAAACATTATCCCCATTTGTCAGCTGGGGATGAACATGAACTTGGAGATGAGCCCTAATTTACCATTCTGTCAGAGGTTTTAACCTGCAGAAAAAGCCACCCAGGAAACATCTATTTTGTAATCGAGTGGTGTAATTCTATTGTGCTCCCTAAAATTCCCAGCGCCTCCTCAGCTGTCTAGGTGTCAGGACACGTTAAGGTTGCCCTCAGTCTCCTTTGCTTTTTGATTTCACTTTGCATCCAAAACAATTTGACTTTTTCGCATCACTGTGTTGCCCACTGATGCCATCTCCCATTCAGCTCTAGGTGTCTGAACACCAACTCTTCACAGTGAAAAGTACTAATTTCAAACGAAAGAAAAAAGAGGGGCACTGGTTGGATGCTTCACTGTGTTAACTGGATCTGAAGGTGATTCAGAGGTCTTTTCAGTTCACATTTAATGAAGTCTTCTGCACTCTTCAATTGAAAATTATGGTTTTATTACAATAATCACTATGGCATACTCACAATTAAGATCAAAAAGTGCATGACACACTTAAGCCCGGTTAGAGTCCCCCCTAGGATATGTAGATTGGGATTTGACACTGGAATTTGAGGACAAAACCTTAAAGGGGTTTGTGGGGATCTTTTACTGCATGTTGCCCCTGACTCAACATGGGATTCAACATGTGCACATAAACAGCACTCAGAGCCACCACTCTCACTTTTGCTAGCAGCCTGTTCAAAGCCGATGTGATCAGCCCTGTCATATTGTTGCTACTAGTTACTCCCAAAAATCAAACTGTGCCATCTCAGCTGTCACCACATTACACAGATTGAGCATTCTAAAAGCTAGTAATACATCTCTCCTGAATGCCTCAACACGTTATTGACAGTTTGGCATCATAGACAAGGACGTTAAGATAGGAGGGTGTATCCATTCTTGAGAGCAGTTGTTCAATCACAGGAAAGTAAAGGTATGTACGTATGCATGTATGTATGTATGTATGTATGTATGTATGTATGTTGCGGTGATTGAGGGATTCATACATATGAATGTATTTTTTATGAATATTGCAACATGCAAATACATGCAATGCATTGAAGTACATGTAATACAATGTGATTAAGTGTCTGAAAGTCAAAATCATTGTATTATCAAGTTAAGTTTAGCAATTATTTAATTGTAATCTTTGATAATACAGTAAACCCTTCCCTGCTGTTTTATTTATTGCTTTAATTCAGCGTCTCAAACGTTTCATCTCCAAACTAATTGGAAAGAATTTCAAACAAGCTCTCCGTATTTCAAAAAGCCCTTTTGGCCATAAATTCAACCTCTCCAAAAAAGGCTGTTTTTGGGAAGTTAATTAAGATGTATAACTAAGAGATCGCAATTAATACCTTGGCACAGGTCATTTAGCTGATGGATGACGATCACGCCAGCAGTCAGCAGGATTAGAATTAACAAGCTCAATTCAGTCTAATTAACAAATCTGATCTCAGATTTTTTTTTCTTTTCTCTTCAGACCTGTGGGACTGATGAATATGGAGAGTGTACCCCTCGAGCTCATGACACAGATGAAGATGCGGGAGATACTGTGTTACAGCAGGGCCCTATCACCATGGGGCATATGAATCAAAAGCACCCCTGCGATTCGTCCTTCACGTCGGCTCTGGAATTACATCTGTCGCAGCCGGTTTGACGGTCACTGAAATGAATGAATGATCTTATGTGAGAACAGGGGGAAAGAGCTGCGGGGCGGTGTCTCCAAAGTCATTGGTGTCATATTGTATCTAACACAGAGAAATGCTGTCTCGTACAGTGGCTTTATGTAGATTCAAGGGGCTGGGACATTATGGCAATTTCATTTGTACTTTTCTAAACATACCTTCATGCAGATATTTTCTGCTTTATTTTATATAAGATAGGCGTGTAAGCCTAATACTCAGCCCTTTTACAGGTAGCTACAGTATCAGTGTTGACTGTTACCTTCCTAGGATAAGTCTCTCCTGTGAAAGAGATGTTTCATCTCAATGGTATCACCTGTATAAGAGATGTTTCATCTCAATGGTATCACCTGTATGAGAGATGTTTCATCTCAATGGTATCACCTGTATGAGAGATGTTTCATCTCAATGGTATCACCTGTATAAATAAAGGACGATTACAGTAAATACATTATATCAACCATTATAGTGCTATGGGGTGCCATTGGCTTGGTCATAGGCCTATACCAGTATACTATCAACCATATCTGTCCAGTCCCACGTGGACTTTATAAGCACCCAAAGAGGCGTCGCCAAGATGGCAGCGGAGTGAACTGGCTTCCTTTAAAGAGGCTTTGACTGCACCCACTGAGACATTGGCTTTCAAGGTCTCAGTGGGTGCAGTCAAAGCCTCTTTAAAGGAAGCCAGTTCACTCCGCTGCCATCTTCACAAAGCACTCTCTAGCCTCCCACTCTAGTCTGGTCAGAATTTATCCCCATTAGTTAATACCCCCGGTGGATTCAATGTCATAGTGTTTTACCTCTATTCAATCTACCAGGTATGGTCATGGTGTCTGGCTTCCTGTCCTGTGCTTGTCTACAGGGTGTCCTATCTATCAGCCCCGCACAATCAGCCCACTGCGGAAGTCTGGTCCTCCAAGGTCTTCTTAGACATGAGTGAGTGACCACATCGCCTGCTTTCCCTCTCACTTACGTACAGTACAAGGAGTCACAGTCACAGAGTCACAGAGTGGAGAGAGAGAATGTGTTGGCTGAAGAATATCTCCACTAGAAAGCATACTGGGACCACCAGAGAGCAGAGGATGAATTTCAAAAGAAACAGATAGACGTCTAAGAAAGACATGATATTCTTCTATTTTGTATTCTGTTAACTGGTCTGCTTGCAAAGCTGTATGTTGTACTCATACAGTGTCTTAGACTGGCCATTGTGCATTATAGGTACTGTAGGCTCTACACATTGATGATGGAGCCATATCACCTCTGTATGTACAAATACCTTGTGTAGAGTGCGTTGTGTTTAAGAAAGATATTACGCATATATGCAAATGATTCTTCTGAAAATACGAGTGGCTTCAACCGCAGCCTTTATTATTCTTCCCATGATAAAAATTTGATGAAAAAACGAAATTCAAAAGCCTTCTAATAGTACCCAGCTCAGCCCTGTTAATTATTGGTATTTGATTCCGGAGGGGCTTTCCTTTTTTTTCGGACAATAAAAAAAAAAAACGTAACATTGGACTGACTGCGTCTCACACTGTTTCTATGACAACCAAGTTTCTAGTACAGTATTAGCGCGTCCCTGTGCTGCGAACGCACCCTGATTGACACGGAGTAAGCAGTCATCATGCTGGGCTGAGACGCGCAGCTGTTGACTCGTTAGCTTGCCAAAGCGCCTCTCTCCTCTGTTTCCTTGGCCCGGAATCAAATCCCCAATTTGTTTATGTTATTATCTTAATAAAGGGTAGCATTTCCATATGAATATCAATATTTCAGTCGCGAGCAAGGCGGTATGCTGCGCTGTGCCTACCGGATCGCTCGCGTGCAGTGCAGTGCAGGCCAGAGCCGGATGAATGGGATCCATTTTGAATGCAATTTCACCCATCTGTTTTTTCTTTCCGAGGACCACAATAGAGAGTATTTTTAGAGCCTGGGTGCTTCTCCTCGTCAGGCTGGAGGCTAATGTTAAATGAACAGATCAATCATGGGAATATGAGAGTGCAGGGGACGCAGAGACCGCAGCTCCTCTTGCCAAATCTTGAATTTTAGATTCCAAAGCTGCCCATTAGTTTAGCTGTGTCTGGAGGAGCAACAGCCCAAACTTTAATGGAAATGTGATAGTGCTGAGGGAGGGAGGGAGGGAGGGAGGGAGGGAGGGGGTGAGAGAAGTGGGACTTATCCAAGAAGGAGGAGGTAGACCTTGGTTACAGTGGCTTACTGTATACACGGGGTAAATAAATCAGCAGCGATAGTCAAGCTGAGTAGATCACTTCAAAGATTTGGCTTCATAAAAACCTAAACACATCGTGGAGACGGGTAGATAATATTGTGAGTTGTGAGTTGTCATACAGTACCATGGAGACTTCATTTAGTACATTTTAAATATTAACCAGGTGATTAAATATAAGTACAAAGTGTTTACCACATATGCAGTACTGTTATCTCCTTGATCCTTCTTTGATGACCTACTTGCTGTAGAGCTGGTGAACACAATCTTAGGGTGCATGTATTTAAATAAATCAACAAGGGGGCTGGCCAGGCATGGGACATGCTAAATGGCTAATGATGTATGGATATAAATACACCAAATTAAGTATTCATGACATAACATTTTTGAGGTATCTAACATGTTTTCCTGAAGCCATCAGTGGTCTAAATCATGGGGGTCGCTGGGTGGGGAGGGGGTGATGGATTTAGTTTTTAATCTTTAATGGCTGCCTAATGTATAGCATGCTCATACAGCCGCCATTAGATCGCCATTTGCGAGTATGGTGAATTACGATAGGCCGTTAAATATCGCAGCCCCATGAGAGAGTTGCTGGTGCACGTTGGAAGCATTAGCGGTGGGTGGTTGGGGTAGATGGATAGGGTGGGGGACGCGAGCGGCACCTGACAGAAACACTCCAGTGATTTAAGTCCAGATGGACCGAACGTTCCCATCATTTCCAATCTAATTCCCGGCCGTTCCCGTTAGCAGGAGAAGATAGAGTAGGGAGGTGGAGATGGAGCAGACAGATAGGCATCTGCAGAGCGAGAAAAGTAATGCATAACCACCTAGCAATCATTTAAATTGGGTTACATTTACATTTACATTTATGGCATTTAGCAGATGCCTTTATCCAAAGCGACTTCCAACAAATGCATTTGTTTAAGTAAGTGAATCATCTACCCAACAGACATCATAAGACAAAGTAGGTTCCTTTGTCCAACAATGGGTTCCTTTCCATATCTCCTTTCCCCCACATTCACTGGCATACACAAATGTACAGGTGAAAGCTAATTCTTAGTATAGTATAGTAGTATAGTATTAGCAGGCACACATTGCTTTCACCTAGCCTGTGTTCTCAGATGAGTGAAGATGAAGGAGAGGACACCAGTAAAGGAAACCAGCTATGTGTATTGGGACGCACCCCAGCAATGTTTCCTCAGATAAGGTCTTCTGATTGGGATCTGCTCCATTTAAATCCATTCCGCAGATTCCACTATATTGAAAATCATTCCTGTCTTTGTGTATATCAGAGGTATTGATAGGGCTTGTGAAACTCATAGGTTTAATCTGGCCGGATGTCATTCGTAGCCCATTGTTTCAAAATGACTGCACATGTAATCCATCAATAACCTGTCAAAGTCATATGTGACAGGATAACTGTGTGTACTGTGTGAATTCATAACCTCTGACCTCCCCATCAACTGTAGATTGACACGCCGTTGGCTAAATTCTCACATCCATGGGACCTCATTGATCAGGTGGTCCATTAGTATCTGGCCTGGGACTTGTTGGAAACATCACTCTGATGGGTTCTCCTGGACCATTGATTTACAAACTCAATAGCGTTTTGATAGGTTCAATTGGGTATTGATTTATGGCTAACATGTCTGACCTTGCCCCACAATAAACATCAGATCAGATGGGATTTTGCTGTCATATTTAAACATATATATATATATATAGTACAGTGGCCAATAAATTTGGCACAGCTTGTAATTCATAGTGTGGCTTTGATATAGTATTGTACAGTACAGTATTTGAAGGTTGTTCATGCAGCACTAATATCATTCCCTTGTAGCAAAACAGAATTAAATGGTCACAAAGGATGTCTTCTTTTCCTTACAAACATTGTTTGTTTACTTGTTTGCTTGTTTTCCATATCTATTTCCATCCACGATACCATTCATGCACTGCACTGTCAGACACAATGGCCTTGTAAGTGTTTGAGTCGCAAGAACGATTACATAGGAGCAAATGTGCATAACTCACATTTAAAAATCGATATTTACAATGACGGTACAGTGCCTTCGGTTACAGGCACATCATCTCAATCACAGCCAATAGATACACACGCTCCAGCTCCGTCCCCCTGTTTACGGCACGACATTTAAATCATCTACAAGGCTGGATAAAGACTCAACGGTCGCTGCCTGCGCCACAAATATGGTCAATTCTCCTTGAACAAAGCTGTCGATAACACGGCCGTATGATTTATAGATGGGTTAGCAGTCAATATCCCTTAGCCCATGGCTGATGCCATTTAGTTGGGTTAAGTGTGACAAGGGCACTGTTGTGAGGATAAATTACTAGTCATACGGTAGTAATGGAGGTTTATTTAGCTGTATTGCGTTATCTTGCTATGAGCCCTTTCAAATCCTGTTCATTCCGCTCAAGGTTGACAAATAAATCTCTAATTGAGGATATCTAAATTTCAAAGGAAATGTGTCTTCCTAATGGAGGTGATGCTTGTTAGGAGGAATACATTCATTTTGGAGCATATTTTGACATCAGAAGCATTCTCATCTGTGTCTTTGTGTTAATCCGTCCATTGAACAAATAGAAAACAATAAACTACGGGTTTATTACCGTAAAAGTCACTGGGAATAAAGATTTGCACATACAGTACATGCAGGCACTGTATTAACAATCAATGAGAAGTGACATATGAATGACTGTCATCGAATGGTTTGCGTCCATACACACTGTAGTATTGATGTAACAGTTATGAAACGATAAATGTAGTTTCCCCACCATTGATATTGCATTGGCTTAAAGCAGGACCATATGCCCATTGAATCTATCCTCAAGGTCACCTTGAAAGCATTACGGTTTAATACGATTGACCGCACAGTCTTAGCTGGGGATTAAGAACGCAACGTTAACCGTACGCTCATGAAAATGAGAGAAGACAACTTTTATGTTTATAGATATTAAAAAAGAGGTGAGACGCAAATAATCAGGGTCTGCTCGATAAGCGGTCGGGGGCTGAAAACAGACCGGTAATGAGTTATGACGGTCGACGAACGGTCCTCTGTCCAATTGGGGGATGAGGATCCCATTAGTTTGAACAACTCTGAGGTGAATTTGATGAGCTGTGGGGCTCGATAATGCTCCCCCCCCCCCCGCCCCCCCTCTCTCTCTGCGCTCTGGGTCAAATATGGCTTTATAAATGTTATCTGATTGCTGAGAGCTTTTCCAACACTGAAATTCTACAGTGAAATTAATCTCTGACTAAAATATTGATGGTACACAAAACCCATCAAGTGAGGCGAAGCAATCAGGCAATAAGGGAGGAGGCTATCACAGATAAGCACAATCAATCGGACGGCCTCACCCTTGGGTAAAGGTGGGGTGATGGGGCGGAGAAAGAGAGAGAGAGAGAGAGAGAGAGGGAGAGAGAGAGAGAGAGAGAAAGAGAGAGGGAGAGAGAGAGAGAGAGAGAGAGAGAGAGAGAGGGAGAGAGAGAAAGAGAGAGAGAGAGAGAGAGAGAGAGAGAGAGAGAGAGACTGTTACTGGTGAGACTGAAAAACATAAAGTGTGGTTTTGTCAGGAGAACACTGACCTTGAGACTGTTTGGTCTCATCCTCCAACAACTTTCAAAGGCCTTTGAAATGATTGGTAGTTCTTGTTATTCTTCAACTGGAGATGGAAGAGCAACCTTGAACACATCTCTCTTTATTGCTTAGAAATTACCTTTGTCTGTACCTTCCATAGATTCAATTTCATAAATGAACATGGTTATTTTGATGGAAGGGATTGCAAGTGAACATACTCCCAGTGACACTCCACTCAATGCTTTTTAGTACTGTGACTAAAGAAAATATGAATAAAGCAAATATCTGCACTCCTGATATTGCCACTGCAGATGCGAACATAGTAGAGAAAACATATGAAACTGTATTTAAAAAAAAAAAGCTCAATGCAACACTGCTTACTTGCAACTGTTTACTCATTTAATAATCACTAAATACTGTACTGTGACCCCAAAACATTATAGTTAATAAACTACGTTAGAAGTTTGTGGAGTGTTCACCCACATACAGTATGAAAGTGTTAATGCTGCTATTACTTTGGTAATATACCTCTACTATTCCATTTCAGTGAAGATAGTTTATAGTACCATTCACAGAATGCAATTCAATTGAACACATCCTAATCCTACATAATGTAGCCATATTTACCCTCTAGACCGTACTGACCCTCGGCATTCCCCTTCCAGGGGTTAGGGGAATAATATAAAACAACCCTTTGTTAATCTCCTTCTGCTATGTTTCAATCCCATAAGCCCCTGAGGGA
>NC_139674.1:10944087-10954087 GCF_951799395.1 Argentina silus
AACCTCACCTCCTTCCTGTGAACTTCTGCGTCACTGAATCTCAAGTGCTTCAAAAGTTACCCGTAATTGTACACGCGATAACCCCTACCCTGGCTCTCTACATGTGGCTGTTATTTATTTTTCCTTTTCCTACTTTTGCTCAGACTGAAGTGTGGTTTGCTGCTCTCTCTGGCTGAGCATAAACACCATGCATTTTAGCCAATTTTAGGTCTGATTGGACCTGAGCAGTCCCCTGTCGCGCTGGCTGAAGGACTTATCAATCAGACTCGGGCTGCAGTTGCTGCTATCAACACAGCATGCATGTGCCTGTCCAGAGAGAGAGAGAGAGGGAGAGTGTATGTGTGTGTGTGTGTGTGTGTGTGTGTGTGTGTGTGTGTGTGTGTGTATGTGTGTGTGTGTGTGTGTGTGTGTGTGTGTGTGTGTGTGTGTGTGTGTGTGTGTGTGGGGCAGTACATAGAGTAAGAGAGGAGAGGGAGAAAGAAACTAGTGACCGAGACAGATCAGCTAAAGAATCTGCAACAAGAAGTACAGTGGTAGCAAACAAGTCAAAGTCCTCTTCTCTCTTACCATGAGTCAATGATGTAGAGGTAGTTCATGTGTGCTAACTAACTCAACATGCAATCACGCATACACACTCTTAGATAAAATGGTTCTTCATGTGTCCCTGTAGGGACACTCTTTGAAAAACATTTTGGGCTCCATGTAGATCCTTTTGGGTTCCATTTAGAACACTCTGTGGAAAGGGTTCAACATGGAACCCAAAAGAGTTCTACATGGAACTTATCATGTCAGCAACATCATGTCAGCTGCAGCTGGAAATGCAACTCGTAGTCTTCACTTCCTGCTGTGTGCGTGTTAAATGTATGTTACCTTTATGCATACTTTATGCATACTGATTAATTTAACAGAATGTACTGTACTGTACTGCCCCGAAGCCGGCTCCTCTACACCTGCAAAGACTAGAAATAAGCTTAGGGATAGCACATTATAGTATCTAAGCCCATTGCCAACTTTATTTAGTTTGCCAGGCACAATGGAAACAATGGATATGTCCCGAAAGTGCAAACTCCACATTAAATGATATTTTACTTATATTTGACCCAGTGGTGGACGTTATAGGATGTGTTTGTACAGTTACATTTTAAGTGAAGAAGCACTCAGCATCAATGGAGCCTCGTGAAAAATAACTTTGTCCAGTAATGTTAAGTAGAAAGATAGTTACTGGATTTGAACAGGCCCTTAAAATGTGTGTGTGTGTGTGGGGGAGGGGGGGGGGGTGCCCTACACACCTGATCTTCAATTGGAAGCCGAAGATCTACTGTCTATTCCAAGTTGTCGCCTTGGCAATGAATTTGAGTGCCCTTTTAAGAGAATTACACTTATGACCAGGGAGAGATATTGTATAATGTCACAAACGCTGTTATGTAATGAATCAATGCTCTCTGCTCTTTATTTGTTCCTTCTCTCTCCCCAACATTTCTCTCTCCACCGCTGACATTTGACTCAAAGCTTATTGATTTGCACCAAGAGAAGAGCACACATGCAGAGACAATAGGGTGAAATGAGCGCGAGAACATACCGCAATCTCATTTTGCTTTGTTTGGAGAAACTTATTGTGCCTTTATTGAATGAAGGCTTTTTAGTGAGAAAGGTAAGCATATTTTCAATCTGATCAGGTATAAAGCAAAAATTGCTCCTAACAATCCGCCCGTAAATACTGTACATAGTCACAGCTTAGACATGAAGTTCACTCAACACAAAAGCTCAAAAATATTTGTGGGTGTTTGATTTATGCCCTGAAAGACACCCATCATAACTCTTTCATATGACAACTATGATATGATTTCATTGAGTGCCTTTAAGTAAACAAAAGTGGTTGACATGAGGTAAAATTGCTTACTGAATAACATTTATCTGCAGTAGTGCAATTGAGTATCTTTCAATGCAGTCAACTTACCTACAGTGACAGGATCAAAAGATTCAGATCTTAAGAAAAATTCTAAGCAACATCTTTGGATAAAAGATTCTTTCAGCGTCATGTATTTCCATCTTTTAAAAAGTTGAATAAAATCAGCATATCTTTTCAACTGATTCCATCAAAGTAGGAAACAATATCAAGTCACCCTGAACATCTTTGAATGTTTAAACTACTGTTGATGGTTTTGGATACTGTTGTGCAGTTGAACAGACATCATTCAAAAAACCCTAACCCTAAACCACAATGCAGATAGAACCATACGGTATCACTGCACAGAGCAATAACATTTTGTGGGCCCAAATACCACAATGCAGTATTGAAAGTAAAGTATGCTAATCTAAGGTCTCTAAGGTTGATTTATTCAAACATTAAGGAGAAGGAGAAAGAGAGAGAAAGAGAGAGAGAGGGAGAGAGAGAGAGAGAGAGCTATCTATTTTTAAATATAATTTTGTTGTATTTTTTTTTTTCTTTTTTATCTTAATTTACCTGTCACTTACTTGCGACTAATTTAGCCTACTCAATAGCATGACCCAAACAGGGAGGAATGCATTTTATGTTACCTAGCTGGCTAAGCCTTTCCAACACTGCAACTCCTCCAATCAAGGGGCCTGTCGGTGTAACTGCTTGCTATTGCTTTCTGTGATTGGAATTATAGCTTACGTGAATTAGTTGTAGTTTCTTACCTATCGGTAATAGGGTGACAACGATGAAGGCTGTGTAGCAGTGTTGTAGAGGTTATAAAGGCTTGCCTCGGAGAGAGGTGTTTTATGCCTCTTCACAGACAGCTGTTGTTCACTGAAGTTTCCAGGCAAGGGGAAAAGGTGAGGAGGTGAGTGAGTGGATGCGAGACGGAATTATACAACAAGCAAAGCTATGATGCTAACTGTGATGAGAACCGGCTGCTATGAAAGTGAACTGTGTGTGGGGGGTCATCAGATCAGCTAGATGCAGGCAAGAGCGTGTAAGGCGTAATTGAATGTGTCTCTGTCACCTTGATAACTCCAATGTATCTTTCTCTCCTGTGCACCTGCGTTTCATTTGTAGGCTAGCAACCTCATGATAGGTATAGGGTGAGCAAATTTGAGTATCATGCCCGCATTGGGTATAAATAACCTCAACCAATCACTGTTACATTGAGCTGGATGAATGGAATATGAATGACAGTCATCAAATCAGCTGTAATAGAAATAACGCCATACTCATAAAAACAGTTTTTTTTGTCCTTCCTAATCTTGAACGGCTCCTGCTGCCACTGGTATAGGTGTGGGGCTTGAATAATATCCATCAGATCCTTTAGAGATCAAACCCCCGTTGTCACAGTGCAGCAGGCTTTGATGTGCAGCCCAAGCCTCAGATATGGAAAATCCCCCAGCTCCTGGATTGTTATCGGTTTTGTAAAGTCACCTGCATTGCATACATTTATTAGAGGCAACATTCTGGAGATGAAAAACCATGAGCGTATGCATAATGTAGCAATACCTCAACTTAGACTGGTGGGGTTGGGGTGATATGGGGGGGGGGGGTTCAAGCAGTTCAGAAATGCCTTACTCTCGACAGGTCGGTCATGTACAATCGGCTCTGTTCCATTTCATATCTGACATGAGAATAGAGGGAAGAAAAATGGATGCACCATAAATAATACGCAACTGAATGTCAATCAATGCCTTTGTGTTGGATCTCCAGTGATGCTACAGTACAGGTTTTTTTTTGTTGTGGTGCTGGAATTGAACCTGTGTGAATATCACAGGCATAATCAACAAGGAGTAGCGACCCCCTGAGCAGTTCACTCAGTCAGGAGGAAACACCTACAAATGTAATTTCTTTAATTAACTTGGAAACTTGTTTTCCACATAGTTAGCCAATGTAAACACCTTTTTTTCTCCAATAAAATCAAGAGAAAAGCATTCCACAGCACCAAGAAAAACAATTAAAGAGATAGCAAAAAATAGGAAGACAAAAAAAGAGGTAGCAGATGACTGTTTCCGCCTCACAAAGGAGATCATTGGGAAAATGCTAATTAGGAGGACAGATATGAATAGAGATGAGGCCTCTGTAGGAGATGAATACATTTATCTCTAATCTGCATACAAATAAACAACATTAAAATGACTGTGTTCAGTTGAACATGCTATACGCTCTCCTACAGAGGAAATCCATTTGTAGCTCATTACATTAGACTGTCAGGGTTGGCAGACTTGGCTGTTTGAAATGAGAAATAGACAAGACCAGTCAGGGCTAAAATGTCTTATGTCTTATTTGTTTTGTCTAACTATCCATCTGATAACATTTGATATGATTGCTCTTATACCTATGTAGTAATGCATTAGTTACTTGAGTATCGACAGTGTAGCAATACACTGTTACTATGTAACAACATGGTAATACATGTTATGGTTATTACAGCGTCATTACATATTGTCAGTCAAAGAGCATAGTAAAGTGCTACTTATTTTACCAGTTGGCTGAGACTTCCCCTTAATGGCTGGAGCCTGCTGTTACCCTACATTACGGTACGGACTCATTGTGGGCTCATTGTGATGCATGTAATGGAATGAGGAATGGTAGCAAACACGTGTGTTTCCTTATATCATTTCTTATGACATTCTGTGTTCCAATGAGCCTGTCTTCCGATTCCTACCTCCACCAGCCCTCCCCTGCACTACAGTACACAGATAACTGTACACTAATGTTCTCATTGAAATGAAGAATACACAGGAACCCTGGTCCTTTAACAGGCCCACTTGTGCGTGTGTGTGAGTGTGTGTGAAGTGACTGTATGTGCCCATCGTTTGAAGATGCTGGCTCCACCGTGGGAACCCCTGTGGAGATCTCTGCTCCTGTTTTTACCTCTGTTTTTAGCTGTGCCTGGGTCGACCAGAGGCCCCAATGATCAAAAGCAAATGTTTGCTTTATGGTTAGTCGTTATATTATATGTTTCCTTTACCCAGGAAAGATTTGGCACAGCCAATCTCCACAGGCACCCCCCCCCCCCCCCAAGGCACGTTAGGAGCAGGTAGGGAAGGGGGGAACAAGGTTTATAGCACTGAACTGCAGAACAAATTTCCCAAGCCCTCTGGAATTGTTATTTTTTCATGAGATTCCAAAATGATCTCACTGCAAGGCCTCCAGGCTGGCCGGGGGGGTCGGACATTTCCAGAGGATTTGTTGACATATGCACAGTGGCGTCCTTTAAAAGGCGCCTGGAACAAACCGACGGATACCCAGAATCTCTTGAACCGGCACACAGACAGATTGCCATTCTCACGCTACATTAGATTATTTACTTTACCTGGCTGGCAGTTTGGGAGGCAAGCCTGCATTCAATTCATTTTCTGTTTGCTTTGGCTGTTTTATTCAGTCGGCAGTGAAAGCAGGTTATTTACAGTAGCTGTTTAGTTTGGACATTTGTATTCAGACACAAGCATGTTGGGTGTTCTATTTACTTATGTTGCAATGCAGTAAACACAGGTTCTATGGAGTGTTCTGAATTCCATGAAGGCTTCATGGAAAGTTGTTGTTTAATCTTGTTTTTTAATCTTGACTGCATTGTTTAATACACTTTTAGATGAAAACATAGAAAAAACTGATTAAGTACCTTAAAATGTCATTGAGTTATAAAATGACAGGTAATTGAATTATACTGTAGAACTACAAGTCAAATTATTGACATATAACACTGAACGTCTGAAGTGATAGAAACTGGTTTAGAAACTAAATCTCATAATACAATGTAATCAAAAAGATGACAAGTGGTTCAAATGGTTGCTAATGCAATTTTCTAAACTGTCATACCGCTTCTTTCTTTGTGAATGTGCGGTGGTGGACATCTGACAGGTGGATATCCAACTAATTATCGAGCAAATAGGCAAGCAAAGCCATGAGTCATACATTAGCATTCACAGGCTCATGTCCTGGCTTTGTCAGTGACGTGGAAGTAAACCGTTTCTGAAATGTAATCATTTTTAAGCTTTGCTGACTAGAATGCCAGCATTCAACAGGTCTGTGTGAAAGGACTGAAAGAAGCAAATTGGAGGGAAGCAGAAGGGGGTAGTGTGAATGAGGTCACTCCTATTTTACTGGCAAATATGTTCTGTCATTTTGCTGCCTCCTCTGCTGAACTGCTTATGCATCAAGCCAAACAGCTGGGAGAATGGGAGCGTACCACTCTGGAATAAAAGATGGCTGCTGTACTCTGGCCATACGCCTCAGCATCTGTGAGGTAGGATTCACGCAGGGAGACGAGTATTATGTCACAGTCAAAGTCAAACACACATGTACACTATACACCCACCAGAGGTATGCAGATGGGTTCGGTACAGACACACAGAAGAGGATATTCTTTACTGAACCCAGCCCTTAAAGAGAGAGAGAGAGAGAGAGAGAGAGAGAGATTAGCCGTAGATGCCAAAGGAATAATGACATTACCCTGGAAAGAATGGTCTTGAAAGACAGAAACAGGCAGATGTTTGTACTACTGCCTGTTGTTCCATACTAAGTACACAGCTACTGCATAATTAAATCAAACTCATGTTTATCATTTGCGAATGTATTGACTCAGGTTTGACAATGTCTGTCTGGGCTACACACACACACACACACACACATGCACACGCACACATGCGCACACCCGCACACACACACACACACACACACACACACACACCCACATGCACACGCACACACGCATACATGCGCACACCCGCACACACACACACACACACACACACACACAGACACACGCACACCACCACCACCTGGCCTGGGATTGAGTTCAGTGGGAAGAGAGACAGAGAGCCCAATCTAATCACACTGTTTGGCTACAGTAATTGAATCTTGTTAGACAGAGAGAGCGCAACAGGCCTTAAAGGAGATCTGATTTGAATATTCAGAGCCCTGATAGAGGCCAAACCAAAACAACAAATGGGATTACACGCCGGGAGCGACCACAGACGCGAGGCCAAAACATACGCTAACATGAGGTGATTATATGTCGTTGAGCGACAGGGGAGGGAATGCTAACGTGATAAGCACTGTTATCTTAGGTTGTCATCCCAGGCCTTTGAACACAAGACCAGACCTGGAGTGATAGTGAGTCAGTGACACCTCAACAATCACATCAAACAGCATCGCTAGATGGAGAGATTGAAACATGATTGTTTCCGCTCCCCAGGAGATGCATTATTGTTGACTGATCCAGGAAAACCTGGATTGCAGATTTGAATGAATAATGTCTATTCCACCAGACTAGGGCTTCAAAAGCTAACCCCCATCGGAATATTCCAGAAACAAAAAAAGCCTCCAGGACATAAGATGCACTTTTAGCACACATTCCAAACGATGAATACATAAACTAACATACTGTTTGCCCTGAGGAAACACAAACTATTAGCGAGAGCCAAAATGTAATTCACCACCACCCAAAACAGATGGCCGTATTGTCCTCTACGTGTCAATTCTGTCCGGCTCGCACAACCGATTGGCTGCTGTTTTCATTACCCTCTTCTCTGTGTCTCTGCTGCATCCTTTCTGTTTCAAAGAAAATGGGAAAAAAATGAAATCTGATAAATATTAATGTTGGGTCTCATGTGGCTCCGTGGTGTCACTCACGGCCAAGCGGTCCTCACACGGTATAATGAAGCCGGTGGAATACGAGTGAGAGGACGCCCGCATCACGGCTCCCTGGCGGCAGGCTGATCCATAATTCAGAACAAGGGGATGGAGACAAGAGTGGAGACAACCTGGAGCTAGGCCCGTAACCCTGGGAGATGAATGGTGATGCTGATGTACAGGAAAGCACAGACACACACACACACACACACACTCAAAGGAGCAAGCACGTACAGTACAGTACGCACACACACACACACACACACACACACACACACACACACACACACACACACACACACACACACACACACACACACACACACACACACACACACACACACACACACACACACACACACACACACACACACACACACACACACACACTCCAGTACACTAATAACAAAGGATTTACCACAATAAATATGCCTTGTTTCTTGTTTATCTTTGGACACTTTCCCAGCACCACTCAATCAGACAGAAAAAAACACCAACCACAAAATGCACTTCCCCACGTATATAGATATCACAGCTCTTCAAAAACAACAGCTACATAGATCTGTGTCGGGGGAGGAGATCTTTTCACAGCACAATACAAGAAACCTCCTATCTGAGTGACAGATTGGCTGACACACACAGATGTACTACCAATGAATGTGGCGGTAACATGGGGAGAGTGATCATGCTTGGACAGACAACCATGTCAGAACTGTCTCTCATGACATAAGGGACACAGAGGACATGTGTGGCAATCGAGTTCTGTGAGAACTCTGACTTTGACCCCTGACCCCCGCTGTTGCTACCACCTGGCAGAAGGCAAGGTGAGGACAAGCTGCTGTCTATAACAATGTGTCCCCTTGTTATTCAGTTCATTCATCAATTCTGGTATATGCACAGTGGCTAAAGACGGCCTTGTTAATGAGACTCCTACAATTCATCTGTGAGTGCCTCTTCAGCAAATTACCTTTACTGGAGTGAAAGGAGTATTCCTCAAGTGTGTGTGTGTGTGTGTGTGTGTGTGTGTGAGCGTGTGTGAGAGAGAGAAAGAGAAAGAGAGAGAGGTTTGTTAGCACTCTAAAGCAGACGTATGTGTGTGTGTGTGTGTGTGTGTGTGTGTGTGTGTGTGTGTGTTTCACATACACAGAAAAACCTACAAATGCATACCGGATGTGTGTGCATGCAGGTATTAACATGTGTGTATTGTATAACCTTTCCGTCAAATCCATAACAACCCCTGTCTCCCTGAGCATCAATAACACTTGCCAATGCAGCGGGATGGGAGCGGAGCGCAGGCCAAAAGGTACACAGGGGCCAAGCAGTTCAGATTGATCAGAGGTCCTCCTATCCCGTCCCCATGAGGGGTTCTAATGGAGCTGTCACTGCGCCATGTCCTTGCTGTCCAACAGCCCCACTGTCAGATATGATGACACTCACAGTACCACGACTCAGCACTTTTTATATATATACCCACCCCCCCACCCCACTTGGCCTGGCTGGCCACTCTCCTCTCCTATCTCCTCTCTCCTCTCCTACTTTACTGGCAGAGCAGGGCATCAGATAGGCGTTCAAGGGTGCAACTTTTGCAACACTAGCGGATTGGAAACTCATCTGCTGTCGTTAAATGGTCTGTGATGATAATGATGTTGCCATGTAGCGGAGGTTTAAAATGATATGGAACAATTCTGAGGCAGTGCTGTCACGCACATATTCAGTGTACTGTCTTTGGTCCAAGCGTTCACTCAACAAACAACTTTGGAGGTCATCCTCGGCCTGTAGTTTTGGCTACATATTCTATTTGATGAAAGCAGTTATTCTCTGCTCCAAAGCCAGGAAATATGTGTATAATGCCATGACACATTTCCTTTTTGCCCTTGACAAGTAAATACAAAGCAACATGAGTTTGTGTGTGCGTGTGTGTGTGTGTGTGTGTGTGTGTGTGTGTGTGTGTGTGTGTGTATGTATGTGTGTTTGACCTTTGTGTCCTTCAGGCCTTCTTAATGGAGATCTGAGGCGTTGGGTCGTGTCATGCGCATGTCCCCCCAAGGGGTTCAGAATGCTCTCTCCCTCACTCATCATTAAAACATGATCGCCAAAATGAGGTGAAGTTAATCACCAGCATATTACCATATACTAATTACAGAAGCCCGATAGGCAGTTAGGCTGGGAGGAGAGCTGCACTGTGATGTCATCAACTCTTGATGGCATTGAGAAGGCACTGAATCGCATATTAGCATTAGCAAACCTGGGGGAAAATAGCTGCTTTCCTCTGAGTTGAGTAGCTGAGTTTGTCGCTAGCTAGCTACAGTAGTTAGCTAGCTTCTTTAGGGCGTCGTGCAGCCTAGCTGTTAGCGTGTCATGACGATAATCTCCCCGGAAGGAAAAAATTGGTTTCCCAAAATATGAGGCAGTGAT
>NC_139674.1:10959087-10961587 GCF_951799395.1 Argentina silus
TTTTCTACCCACACTGAAATCCCATCAGTTGAATATAGAGAATTCTTGCTTGGATAATTGTCTTCGGCGGTCTTTCTGCCCTTTTCAAGGAGTCTTATTGTTCTTCGGTGGTTAATTCAGACGACGAGGGAGGGCTGGACTGAGATTTGGTCATTGTGTCCATGGGTTGGACACGGGTAATGGGAGGAAAATGGCATTTATCCGTCTTGATCGGATGGAGACCAGACCAGCTATTACAGATTTGGGATTTAACGCTGGGCAGCATTGGATGGAGACGAATAGAGGTTGAATTGCCACATCTGTGACCATTTGGTCTGATTATATGCCTGAGTTCCTTTGGATGCCTTTTGGAATCAAGAGAGGATTCTATCATCAAGGTTCTCAATATGCAAATAGGCTCAATGAAACCCTTATGCCCCATTTGGACAACGCTACTCAGCCACTGTAGATGCAGATGTTCGACTCCATTTGTGATATCCCCGCACTATCATCAGATAAGCATTACCATCATGGTCATCATGGTCATTGTCGTCGTCATCATCATCATTATCAACAATCACCACCATTGTCAGTCATCATAATTGCCGTCATCATCTTTCTATGATCAGGGTCATATTCAATGACAGAGGAATGTATTGTCTGAGAATCCCTCAGGCGCACCAGGGCTACGTTGGTGCCAAAAGTTTTCTATGGCTTGCAAACCCAGGAAGGCCCAACACTGCTACGGAAGTGTGTCACCCACAGAGACGGATAATGTGACTTCTGAATGACTTATCTGTCACACCCTTATTCTCATCTCCCTGCCTGGGATTTAGTATGACACTTATAGCTATTGCCTGGCTAAGCTAGCAGATAGCAGGAACCGAAAGAGGGGAATGGAAATTAGATTGTCATCTGTCATCTATTCCATCAAAGACGGGAAGAGAAAGAAGGAGAGGGAGAGGGAGAGAGAGAGAGATAGGGAGACAGAGGGAGAGAGAGAGAGACAGAGGGAGAGAGAGAGAGATAGACAGAAATAAAGACATAGAGAGTAGAGGTGACGACAGTCACTCACCTCAATGCATCCGACAGCAGGCGCCAACATTGAAGTTGTTATCTAAAACCAGCAATGACAGCAGGCGCCAATGCCGCGAAATAGAAATATGGCCGAACATGAATCAATCATCCATATATACTGTGTATATATATATATATATATATATATATATATATATATATATAAAAATATCACATGTATCTAACTATCTGCCTGGAGGATTTTTCATTTGGGCTATGAGACAGCGCTATCTGGGTGTTGAGTAAAAAGCAATATGTATTTGGAATAGGGGTTTGTGGGTAGGAAAGTGGCTCTGCTCATATAGGACAAAAACGGTTTAAAAGAAAATATATATATATAAAAATAAAAAATAAATGGTGAAAAAATACTTTAAACAAGTGTCTGAATTGGAAAAAAACCCGGAATCACTCGCTATGCAGCAATTCCAGAGCACACTTTCAAAGTCCTCATGCTCAGGACATCCATTTTTTATTCGGTCCCCCTTCCTTGAAAAATAAACAAAGAAAATCCACAGCAAAAAGGGAGAAAAGGGTAAGGGAGCCTTACCTCCGACGACTGAACTGAAGGTGAAAAAGGAAGACAGAGGGAAGAGCATATCTAAATCAAATTAAGGTTATAATAAATCACTTGCTGAAAGACAGGAGTTGCAGTCAAAAGGTAAAGGTGAGGGAAGGAGGGAATCGATTTCCTGCCACAGAGAGAGTTTCTGCCAATCACTGCTAAGATGTGTGGCGTAGGACAAACACAAGGTCCGCTGAGACATGCAGTCACACACACATCGGTGGATCCCACCCAGAATTCTGACCCAAATCGATGCCTCAAAAAATCATAAAGTGCAGCCGGGTTGAGTGATTGTTCAAGGGGGATAGTGAGAGATCAATGTTTTACATGACACTGCTAGTGTATCAGGTTGGGTGTATTGGAGAGGACCAAGAGGCACTTTTTAAATGCCTAAATCGACTAAAAGCTCATTTTGAAACTTCATAATACGCTGTAAAGGTCCATATGACACAAATTGCAGAATGTGAACACAACTGGGGACACTCGTTGCTTTTAAAAACAGGCTTCAGTGTTATGATTGCTAACAGAGAGTCAGTAGCTAACTAAATTCCAGTAAATTACTCAATTTACCTTACCTGCAAACTTAGTAAACCTTCGGCCAAATCAGACTATATTTGATGTTCGTTAGCAGTTTGTGACATACAGATTTCCATAGCATATTTGAGAAGAGGATGTTTATTTTTAATGGAAGCGTGAAAACATTATTTTCTATAACCCTGCACCCACGCTCACACAACACACACACACACTCACACACCCACACCCACACACACACACCAGTGTAATTAGTCAGCTTCACAACTGACAGGGCATCCTATGTCAAACAAGGACAGCTACAACTGCAATAGTAGACTAAGGAAACTGCTCCTACTCACACACACA
>NC_139674.1:10964087-10976587 GCF_951799395.1 Argentina silus
TTCCTTGGCATACCTGCAGCCCATCTATTTCATTCTCTCTCTCTCTCTCTCTCTCTCTCTCTCTCTCTCAAACACTATATTTTTTTTCTCTCTCTCTCGCTTTCTTCTGTCTCTCACCATCCCTCCCTACCTTGTGGGGCTTTTATGGATGCGTAGACTAATGAAGAATGCGGCTCTGTGATTAACAGTTCCGAAACCCAGGATCTTCCTGGCGTTCAATTATCACCGGGACCCCACCTATTGTTTCAGCCCCACACGTCGCACTAAGTGGAAGTTTATTCCTTCAGCACTGTGAATTAGTGCACGTCAATTATGCAAGGTCCCCGCAATTACTTATTTATGTATTCTGATAATTACGTTTTTAATATGGCAGATGTCAACCTCATTTAATGCAGTTAATGAAAATGAATGACAGCCTTATACAGTGGGAAATATGGAGGAGTGATTAAAAAGCTTGGTACGACTGTCTTTCAGGGACAGGCTCAGTGGCTCTGTGAATGAGAGAGCTGCCTTAATTAAGTGTAAGTGTAAATGAAGTGCAGTTTTCACTTGTGATTTCATTTCAGGAGTCACACACACATGCACACACACACGCACACACACGCACACACGCACACACGCACACACGCACACACGCACACAGATCTCGCGCGTGCACGCACTACATTGTTAAACACACATGCGTAAGGTTCCCATTGTTAAATGGGAACTGTTGGCGGAGAGAAAAAAAGATTGTTTTTAGCAGAAAACGGATCTACCTTACATCTCCACAATGCCATGCCACTTGGAGAAAGAGTTGAGTTCACCCCCACCACTCCCACGCTCCTGCCCCACGTCACGCGGCATGAGTCAAGCCTGAAAAGCACTCTGTTATCATGAAATGAAAGCCTTCGGAGTAGAAGACTGTTTGTCACTGTAAGTGAATTGTTCCTATATATTGCTGACTAATGCTGCTGCGTTGCATGACTCTAGTCATGGTATTCAGTGTAGTGGCAGTGTATCCAGTACTAGAGGCAGTCTGGGGTAGAGGTTACAGAGTCCAACTCATCCACTGGAGACATGGATGGGTGCAGCACAGCCCCAGAGGGCAGGGATGCTATCTAGACTCAACGTCAGCATCCCGTCCAGCCAAGTTAGCGGCCAACATGTGAACCGTGAGTCACCAGTGGAAGCTCTCGCAAAGGAAATGCAGAAGAAGCAATGACAATAATTCAGTCGTCGCAATCTGCTTTGACTTGCAAGAGAAGTGGATGCGGTTTCTTACCCGGCCATTTGTACTAATGCTACACTCATCCCTGAGCCCTTGTGGGTGAGGGCGGGGGCGAATGTAGGCGCTCAGATTCCCAGAAATAGCCTAGTTTCTGTTCTACAACCCAACAAATTACAATGGAAATAAGCACACACTACTAACCTCCAGCCCCCAGGAAGACACACACACACACACACACACACACACACACGTTTTTAACTCCCCCGTGTGTCACTCACACACAGGGGTGTGAATTATTTGTTGGTCATTTGGAGGGACGCTGCGTTGCGGGAATCGCGATGGCCGGATTGTCATCCGTAAGGATACTCTCTAATGTTGGTCCACTCTAAATGCAGATTTTATGAGGGAGCTGGATGTCAGGCGAGTGCTTGGAGTCAATCCAGTGGGGAATGCATCTACAATAATCAAATAAAACCGCAAGAGGCCCTCAGTTTCACTTAGCTCCTTGACAGGCGAGCCGGCCAACTGTTTATGGACGCTGCCACAGCCTTGAGTACAACATACGACACAGCTGGGTACCAAAGGCTTCTATGAGAACGGTTTAAATCTTACTGTACCCGATGCGCCAGTAGCAGTCAACAGGCAGTAGACAAACACACGAGTAAAGAACTGACCGTAGAGACGGATATGTTTGTGTTTTGTTCTATTTTGATACGCTTCTGCTCTTACGTTGTTCTCCTGCCATGTTGTTAGTATGTAAACCTTCAAGATATCTGATGATTTCTTCATGTAGCATTGGTTGTTCAGTGACTCACTTGTGATTAACTGCAGCGCTGTCTGTGGTACTTACCGGCTATGATGTGTCGGGGCCATGGTGCCATCCGCTCTCTGGGTCTACGCCAAGGCTTCTCACTGGGCTTGGTAAAGTTTATGGAGCCCACTCCTAAACTCCTGATCTAATAGCGGTGGACTTGGCAGAGAGGGAGAGACTCACAGACGGAACAAACAGGGAGGATGAGAGAGATGCTAACGAGGCTAGCGGGGGCTTTAGCGACAGCAGCAGGTTCTTGGCCTAACGCAGAGTTTTCCTGTTTACCGCAATGTTGTGGTGTTGAGTTGTTTTTTTTGGTGGCTGGCAAAGCGAGGGTACTCATGAGGAGAGGTTATTGACTGAAGTCTGTCGGGTTGGACCGCCTGTCGAAGGATCTAGGCTGTATCTAGGGCCATAAACCTCAGATCTTTCTTCTTTTTTTTTATTGCAAATCCAATATTCGTTTATGAAGTTCCCGATATTGAGATTAATTAAATATTCTCCATGCCCTCGGTCACTCACATTGCTTTGGAGATTTATGAACCGAAAACGCGTGCAAGTCCATCTCTCTCTGTCTTCTCACTCTCTCACTCACTCACTCACTCTCCCTTATTCTCCATGACTCCCCCTCCTACCCTCCCTCCCCCCTTCTCTCTCTCTCTCTCTCTCTCGGAAAGAGTAAGAATGAAAGAGACATCGGAAAAATCACAGGGAAAATAAATTTTAAAAATGGTCCGGGAAAAATGACAGGCTCATGTCAAAACAAATCAACCGCCAGCTCCATGGAAAGGAGTTTAAACTTAGTGACAATCATGTAAATATTCATAAGAGGCGTCTCGGATGTGTTTCGTGTGTGAGCTGATGAGTGACTGGTGTATAATTGTCTTGGTCATCAATCCAGTAACATTGACAAGGACAATAAAGGACAATCAACACTTTGGAAAATCTGGAAATATGCCACACGACTCTGAATCACTTAACAAGCCATGTCAGGAAACACAGGACCCTCATATCTGCATCATTCATGTGTATTTTAAATTAAGGACTGGAGGGCTGATAATCAAAGAGGAATAATACATTAAGTAAACTTGACATTTAATCAAAATTGTAAAACAACTATATTAAATCAGAAAATTAATCAAAACTCGCAAACACAGATAAGGGCTTTCAATTGCGATTACCCCATCAGCCCTGTTCTCTTCCTGCCCTGTAACATGGCAGCTCCACGGCAACCTGTTGTCTTGGAGACAGCGCTGCTCCAAAACCGTACCTTTCAGAACTAGTCATCGGTAGACAGACATGCTTTCATTTGTTCACCCGTTGATTGACAACTGTGCCAATTATGTGCAAGCTGTGTTTGTCAGATTCACTTGGGCTTAATTGCATCTAACATGAAAACACTTAAAAGCGGCTTATCCCCCTGCCTCGCCAAAACTCAGAAACAATACTGGTCATGCCACACACACACAAGCCCGACGAACACAACCTCTCTGTGTGGGTATGTGTGTGTGTGTGTGGGTGTATATGTGTGTGTGTGTGTGTGTACAATGGCCCTCTTAGGTGCTACATCTGACAGCTTAGATGTAACACCCTCCGCGCTGCGGTATGTGTCAATTACAACCAAATGGAGATCCGTAAACTCTCATCTGAATCTAATTATGACAAGGAAAGGGGTTATTATCGTTTTACCGTATTATTATGCAATTAAGTCATTGTGATTGTTCTACTTTCTTTCCGAGTCCTGTCCCCTTCCCAGATCCCTCACTGGTACCGTAACTCTTTAAGGCAGACACACGCACGCACACGCACGCACGCACACATCTCACCATCCCCTTTCCTCTACTGTAATCATCCCTTTCTCTCTCTCTCTCTCTCTCTCTCTCTCTCTCTCTCTCTCTCTCTCTCTCTCTCTCTCTCTCTCTCTCTCTCTCTCTCTCTCTCTCTCTCTCTCTCTCTCTCTCTCTCTCTCTCTCTCTCTCTCTCTCTCTCTCTCTCTCTCTCTCTCTCTCTCTCTCCTGCCCCACCCTCTTCATCCCCTCCATGGAGCGCCAAAGCAGGTCTCTCCAACGGAAGTTGATGGATGAGCCGGCTGGAAGACGCCATTTTCCAAATCACGTCCTGAGGATCTTAAAAGCTGGGGGGATGAAAATAGGACAGGGCGTAGCGCGTATCAATCTGCCCGCCACCCGCCCGTGACGGATGTCCCAAACCACTACCCATAATGACCTGCTTGTTAACAGGAGGGATGAACATGTGGGACCGAGGAAGGAACTCCCGGGACTCATATATACACTTCAATCTTCACCCCATCAACACCCCACCCTGCCACCTAGCCTCGCCTGGCTATGATAACCTCCAGTGTAGACGTCTCAGTCACAGCCGTGTCACCAAAGACTTTGGCGAGGGGACAACCTTGCTCAGGTCAATGTAATGGAGTGCCAAGCGGCGGCTCAGGGCTCGTTGATTGATGCCTTTGTGTTGAGTAATGCCACGGCACACCCGCCCAGGTTAGTGGAGGCCTGACAGCTTTATTGATAAATTAAACGCATGACCACGTGAAACGCATCAATCTCCCTCCTTGCTTATTTTTTTTTAAAAAAGAAAAGAAAAAACATTTTAGAGTTCTCCGAGCTAATCTGGAGTGGCGGTCTGAGGTGCTGTCAGAGTGAGGAAGTGCTTGGTTTGTGTTTGCTTTATGGGAGGCTACAAATATCGCTTTGGAATTAGAACTTGACGGGTCTCGGGCTGTAAAAACCAATCCATTTGAACACTGTTTAAATTATCGGAGAGAAACTTTCTATAAGGCTCGGAGAACGGTCTTATCGAGTTCTCCTTTGACGAAATGAACAAACGCCGTTCTTTGATTTCAGCTATCAAATACAATCGTTGAGGCAAAACAAGCACCAACGCTAAAAACCGACAGGCCAAAGTAGCACTTCCACATTTCCGCTGTAGAGATTTGGACAGGTCTGCCACCGTAAATTAGCAACAAAACCTCCTATCTAGGTCATGCCATCCCTTTAACACTCACATCCTTATTTGATCAGCACTAACAAACTGAAGCAGAGGGAAACAAATCTAAGACCGAGGAGCCGATCCATCAGGGACCCAAACAAGGGGGGGGGGAGGGGGGGTGGGGGGGGGGGGGGCGGGGGACCGACGTCAAATGGAATTAAATCAAAGAGAACAACACAAGGACTCAGATGGAGAGATAATGTCCACCACCCCACCCCACCACGCCCCCCCTTCTCCTCCTTTCCCTCCTCCCGGACAGATGGATGCACTCTTGAAGAGGAGACAGAGGAAACTTTTAATGAACAGGGGCGAGTGGAGGGGGCTTCTGAATGACCTCATAGTCGATAAGCGCCCCTGCGGCGCAAATGGCACTTGGGAAGGTTTGGGTCAGATAAACAGCATCTTTTCAGAGGGAGAACAGAGGGAAGCGCTGACACACTGGGAGAGATTAGGACGGGTGTCTTTTCAGCCGCTGTCAGGTCCATTGGGCAGGAATCGAAGCTGTGAAAGTGAAACTCAAAACGGGAGGTGGCCCTCAGCTCTTTTTCTCTCTTTTTCTTTCTCTTTCTCTTTGAGGGTTTTTCACCTGTCGCAGTGTCTTGAGATCAACAAATGATTTCTAAGGCCTTCGGGAGGCAACACAAATCAGAGCACACACAAAAAGCGATGGTATTGAATGTGCCCATGTGCACGGAAACGTGCACAGACTGGTGGAAAGATAAAAACAGATGCTATTGTAGATGAGATAAGGTAAGAAAACAACATGTCCTCTTTTTAACTACCCTCTCTCATACACACACACACACACACACACACGCACGCACGCACATGCACACGCACACGCACACACGCACATGCACACGCACACGCACACACACACACACTCACTCATGTTCAAGACATCTTCAAAGCTCAAGTGCATTATCTCACACAGAGGACATAATAAAGACAATTACTCCAATTAAAGTGAAATGCCATAATTATCATATAAGCAGGAGCTTCTGGAGAGAGCATGAAGCCTCTTTGTTGACATTCTTGTCAGTCGAGCCTCTGCTCCAAACTTTAATTATGAGGCACAAAAAAAGCCTTTTTTACTCTCTCTCTCTCTCTCTCTCTCTGTCACTCTCTCTTCTGCGTCTTTGTTTCTGTGAGTGTATGCGTCTTTTTAAAGAGACGTTTGATCGCAGGGCCCTGTCATTTCTGACGAACAACAGGGTCAGATTGGGACAGCAGCGTCAGAAGAATGTCTGGATCACACCCCGGAAAAAAGGTGACCGATAACCCAGGCATGATGAGGAACTTTTGTGGCTGTCACTCATGTAGATCAGAGAAGTACAAAGGGAGGAAAGATGGACAAAAGAGAGAGACAGATAGAGAGAGAGAGAGAGAGAGAGAGAGAGAGAGAGAGAGAGAGAGACAGAGAGACAGAGGAGAGAGTGTGAGTCACTTCACAGCCCCCTGGAAAGATTAGATCAAGTCTATGAAGAGAGACTTCACTCTGAAAAAGCGTTTCTCTCTCTCTCTCTCTCTCTCTCTGTGACTCACTCCGCACTGCTTAAAAGAGGAGATCAGACTCGAGTCTGGAATCAGTTGGGTGCCATCTCTAACAGAGAAGGCTGTGTGAACAGCGGCGTACAATTTTAGGGAAAAGAAAGAGATGCAAATGTATTCCTCACAGCTCAAGTAGTGCATTCATCAGTGCAGTGTAGTCCATGTCCAAATTGTTTCTTATGTTCCGGGAATCAATCATATATTTCCCACTTGATTATTTCATCATTGGCTTGTATGTAAGCATCATAGGGCGAATATGAACAATTCTCATGCAGTATTGTTACAATATGCTGTATGTATCTGGATGATGTATAATTGAAGTTTGATGGTAGAAACTGTCCCAAAATATGAGTTTTTAACCACCATCTTAGATCTCTCTCGTCAGTTCATATGATCAATGTTTTTGTGGGTCACGGCTTATGACCTTTGACCTTTTGGCGGTGCCTTCACAATCTCTGGTTGATGACCTCTGATCGATGTAGGACTCCCATGGGAACCGTGACAATTCCGCCAAGGAAAGACGGTCAGACACCGAGATGGCCTGCCATCGATCGCTGTATGCCCAGTCACGCAAACCAAACATGAGAGCATTATGAATTCCCCCTGTGAGATTATCCCCTGTGACTGCACATGCACAGTACACACACACACACACACACACACACACACACACACACACACACACACACACACACACACGGTATCCTGCCAACAATGAGGATTCTAATTTCATCAAATGGGATGTAAAGCTGCTCGTGTTCTCTGTTAAGATGGCTATTATTTGGCATTCTGATGCCAGATGAAAAATGAACACGAGCGTAACTGTCAGGACTGTAACATGGCATTATACGCCGCAAAAAATTGTAATTCAACCAAAGCCTTTCTCATAATCTTAAATATGTTCATGTGATGCCATTTATCAGAGTTAGTGATGATTAAAAACCGGGGTAAAAATAAAACATTTGTAGTGACGGAGTGTTCAAGTGAATTATTGCGGAGGCATTTGAAGGGAGGGAGCGTCGTCACATCCTTCACACTGACAGTGGGAGGGAGGCAATCTAAATTTGGCATTCTGTACTTTTAAATCAGCTACATCATCAGTTACTGCACTGCAGAAGGAAATTCATTAGAGCCACAAATACACTTCTATGACCCCTGCAGTACTAATGAGGTCAACATAACCTGCTTTTCTAGTAGACAGCTTCCCGTGAAATGTCTGGATTGTTGACAATGGCCCACAGACACAGGGTGAGTCCTCTGAAAGTAGCTCAGCTGAAGGGGTGAATGGGGAGAGGCCTGTCCTCACCTCCTTACAGAGCTCCAGACCTCCAGATTCAATGACCTATGGAGGTGAATGTTTTAATGACCCCTCATAAAAGTGATAGTAAATTTGATGCACATTTAACGATCTACTGCAATTCCTGCTCAATTGAGCTGAGGGATTACACGTTAAACCAGGTGTACGTCCATGTACCCTTAGAAGACTACGGTCACGGCCACACTAACAGGTAAAACAGGAATGTATTTGATTTGAATTCTGACGATGGAAATGACCTATCAACTCTACAATGCTACCTAGCAACTCAACACCACATCCTCGTTTCTAATTGGCTGAATGGATGAACGGACTGTGGAAAGTTCAAGTCCTCCAAACTTTTCTGCCCGTAAAAAAACCCGGCAAAAGGCCACGTTCAGACGCTTTGCAATCTCCGTTGTCCGTCAACGGCTGACTCCCATAGAGAAACCATTAGCTCAATCCATAATTAACAGATACAACAGATTAGTGTGGCTGGGGATTAAGGGTAAAAATGTGTTGAATTCAGTTTACACAGTCCGAAGAGGACAAAGATGTGTAACGAAAAGCCTAAAAAGGTCATGTGTAATCACAAACCACGCACCTGCCTTGAGGATAACATGCTTGCTAAAACATGGTGTCTCTCTATCTCTCTCATTCTCGCTCTCTCTCTTCATGAACACGGCATGCAATAGTTTAAATGACGCGCCCACTTTGCCTTACAAATGGAAAGCATTAGTGTCGCATAAGCCAGTTAGGACCAATCAATGCCAAGAAAAGTGATACCAACAGATGAATCACTTTGAAAAATCCCAGGGAGAGTTTGGAGAGCCTTGGCATTCCAAAAGAGCTCTCCGAAAGATCTGAATGCATGCCAGGCACAGATGATATGCAACATCATATTATTCGCTGAGCCTTATTATTCACAGAACATAAGTCCTCATCGCTACAGAAGCAAACAAGAAATGTGAGAATGCATTTTGTTCTTCTTCTTAAGATTCGTTCTTCGCCGCGTTCCTCTGATGAAGGTTAAGCGATGCCGTGCCTCAGCGTGATCAAAGGAAGGAGAGGGAGATGTGAGATCGTGTGATGAACATGTACATCAATAGTCTCAGGAGCTTTGTGTGGCACCTGAACAGAGGTCCAAGGGCAGTGCTTCACAAGGAGATACATTACTGAAGTTAACCCACCTGAATCGTGGCAAGGGGGGGGATCGGCTCTCGACTCTCCCAAAGGAATTCTGCTGTATTTTCACCGGTCCAAAGACGCTTTAGATCTCTGTTAGTGGCGCCTCTGTAGATTTAAAGATCTGAGGGAGAGGCAGTGACTGGATGACTCCGTTGACATAGACACACCACGAATGGGACTCGACGAGGCTTTGGTACCTGACCAGGTTGGAGGAAGGTCAGTGTATGAAGGTCGAAGCACCTTCCCACTAGGCTAGTTTATTGGTTCAGCAGCATGCCAACGGGATGCCCAATACAGTGTCTCAGGATGAGTTAAACGTACAGTATATTGCAACCCTTCTATGTCTTAGTGCTGGGTCAAAGGCAGGTTACTGTGCTGAAAGAGAAAAATATCTGCTGAAGTTGCGCAGGGTTAGGCCTGTTTTGACACCTGGATGGGAAGCAGGGTAAATATATAATATATAAATATGCTGCTGGAAGTGGTGGGGGAGAGCCCATAGGTGGCAGTAGATGACCCCCAAGGGCCCAGGAGTGCAAAGGGTCCCTATAAAGGGGACAATTCTTCAGAAGAGACATTGAACCAAGAACGTGACTACTGTATCAACGAGGATCCTATAGCTGTATAACTTCCAACTCCACACACTACCTTGGCCACCTAGTCATCCCCTAGCCTCCAGTTGAACCTCTCAACCCCCCCCCCCCACCTCTCCACTGCAGCTCTACTACCCCAGGTCATTGTTAAAGAGAATATGCTCTTAATTAACTGATATGTTTAAATAAAAGTGAACATGTCCATAGGTGATCCTCCTTAAGAGAGGCTAGGCCTCCAGACATGTAGATTGTAAGGTAGGTATAGATGTATCAAATACACTTCCCATCCAATACCTCCACAGGTATTGCTTTGTACTGTATTTCACCGAGCAACCAGCAATCTTTCCACCATTCCGGCTCTCATGCTTCTCATGAATTTCACATCCTTATGGAGGCTGATGTAGGGTCTGACTCGGTGCCGATTCGTTCCTCAGCAGACCTGCTGGGTTCTGACTGTGAAGTGGTACAGATGATACATGAACTCTCCCCAGATCCCAGGGCAGTGATGCTGAGGATGGCTGGACAGAGACACAGCCTGAAGGGAGGCGCTCAGGGAGCACGAAGATGCACGCATGGATGAAGGGAAGGGGAGGGGAGGGGAGGGGAGGGGAGGGGGGGTGGGCATACCTGTCAGACAAGCCATGCTTAGTTACCCTCCCACTGTGCAGACAGGCTGGGGAGGTTAGGGGGGTTCGGGGGGTGGGGGAGGGGGGTGGGGGGGATATAGGAGAATGACGTGGTAGGGATACAGCCGGTGGTGTGGTGGAAGGGCTAGGTGGAGGGGGAAATCATCAACTGTGACTGGGGCTGGGCCCACTGGTTCTGCTCTGCTCACTTCCCTACACACACACACACACACGCACACACACACACACACACACACACGCACACGCACACGCACACAGCACACCCCTCAGGAGCCTGGGTCACAGCCAGGACACAACCTGGCAGTGAGCAGTGTCATAGGAAGCTGCGGTGTGTTTGGAGTGGGGCCTGATCAGGCCACTGTGGAGATTACTACTGCAGTGTAGTGTGGCCTGCAGCTGAAAGCGCCCACCCTTGCCAACAAGGGCTTTTCAGAGCCAATAGAAGGACAATTGCTCTTATCCCTTATTATGCAGAGAGTTGGTAGGTACATTTTTTTTAATTTTTTTTTTATCCGAGTTTTCTCCATATAGCAACAGTCCCTAACATGGCACAGGTTGGTACGAACCTATGACTACACAGGGCTGTAGGAACACTGACAGATTGTATTATAATAATAATAATAACTGATTGGGGGGAAAAAATAGGTGAGGACAGGCACATCATATTCAATTACAAAGTGTTGCATTTTAGCACTGCAAGACATTCATGTCTGAAATGTATCATTCGGGCTCAAGGCATTGACTCATGTTGAGTAGTCAAGTTTGGACGCCCCGCCAGTCGCTGCTCCACTTTCAATTCTCCGCCGACTGTCCATATCTAACAGTCTCTACATGTCTCTTTTCTTTCATCCCCTCGCTCGGCATCTCAGTGATCTCACCTTCTGAAACATCCTCTCTGGTTCCTCCACGGGGAGACTCAATGACCAGGCATCAGCACACTCACATGCTCACCGCAAACAAAGCCAAACCCTCATTAGCATATCAATGGCCCCAGTGAATACGCTGATGCCATGGGTCAGAGCTTCAAGGGGCTGTTTCCTTCATGGTTTGGCAACTGTACTAAAGTCCAATTCCCAGACGTTGCCGGTCCACCTGATAAACTTTACATAGAACAATGCTAACAAAGGGGCTAGTGGATGCAGATCCTTGTGTTTAATCGGGACCGAAGCTGTCATGTGGGAGATGAGCCGAGGGAATCGAGGAGAGAAATGCCAACGTCCTAGTTTTTAGCTATCCTCTCATCTGTGAACAAACAGGGAAGACATGTGTGCATTGTTTATTTAAAGCTTTGAGCTTGAATTCACTTCCTGTATTGCTATTGGCTGGCTACAATAAGAATAAAACTAATAAAATGATTCTGTAACATAACTATCTGTTTTAAGCTGCACTGTCATGGGTCTACGACTACGAATCTGACAGTGTAAACACCTTAAACGGCAAATGTGAACTTGTGAAATGTGAATTTCGAACTTTTACCACCAGAGAAAATTCACATAGCCGAATTCACATAGTCATTAGTGTGACCTACATGGAGAATTATGGATCCTAAAGAACGTTTATTGAGAGAGAGAGAGAGAGAGAGAGAGAGAGAGAGAGAGAGAGAGAGATAGGTCAGATTGACATTTTGATTTAATGGACCACAATTTTCCCCAGCAGTTTAAAAATGCCCACACACTATTTCCCAGTGGACATTTGAGGTTAAAAGGGACAGGTTTTCAGTCTAAGTACTAGCATCAAAACGTCCCTGTCAAATGACATGTTACCGACACAGTACAGTCATGCTTTTATGGCCCGACAGCCATAAAACATTCACAAGCAAACGAAGGTCACACTTCAAGGGAAGATTTGCATGTACAGTACAGTACAGCAGCTCGAGGAGAAGATAAAAAACCTCCATCAAATACGACCATCTCTCATCCACATTCAGAGAATATACCCAAATGGACCCCAGTCAACAGAAACAGGCCAATACAAACATCTGCACACTGTGGGAGGAAACTTTATCCCTCAAGAAGAGCATTTTAGGAAGTGCCACATTCCTTCCCCGACTTTCCTATTTCACTCTTCTTATTGTGCTGGTTGGAATTATTCAGTGCTCAGTGAATGTGTTCACATCCATTATCTATGGACAAACAATTTCCACCCTATTAAGGCCTGAATGAGGGACTGAACCAGCTGCCAGAGATGGTAAATG
>NC_139674.1:10981587-10989087 GCF_951799395.1 Argentina silus
TGCAGGCGCTTGTATATATGCATATGCCAATCTGTGTGTGTGTGTGTGTGTGTGTGTGTGTGTGTGTGTGTGTGTGTGTGTCTGTGTGTGTGTGTGTGTGTGTCTGTGTGTGTGTGTGTGTGTGTGTGTCTGTGTGCGTGTGTGTGTGTGTGTGCGTGTGTGTGTGTTTGGGTGTGCGTCAGAGAGAGACTGAGGGCTGGTCAGGTGATAGCGGTCAGATTGCGGTCAGGCCTGTCAACCACAAAGACTCTGGTCACACCAGCAGGGGGTCTGTTGGCCTGTCAGTGCTGTGGCAGACTGAACATGTGTCAGGACAGGGGGGCAGCAGGCTGTCTCTCTCTCCCCCCTCCTGTCACCCCCGTCACCCCTACCCCCTCCTCACATGTCACCCCCCAGGACCCCCAGAGGGTCCTTTCGGATGTTGGATTCACAATTGTATCTGTTTATTGCCATAGCACGCCTTTCCACCAGAATCAAATCAGAACACGTTTAACTTCTATCTAACAATGTCGATGTGACTTTGCATCAAAGTAGGAGTGCTGATTTAGGATCGGTTTGACCTTTTAGATCTTAATGAATATCGTTGTAGATCAGCACGCTGAGACACTTTGAGGATACAAGGCCCAGGTGTTTTTATTGCTTTGCCGTATTGGTGCACAATTACTTTCCTCGAGGGGCTGCATGTAGTCCCTTTTGGTTTCTGTTCCTCCCTCGCACGTAATTGATACATAAATGTCAAGAAAATAGCCAGAGATTTTAACTGGCTACCTCAGTATTATGAGAAAAGGCAGTGGCCAAAACTAGAAGCCAAAAGTGAGTTGGAGGGTTGGTGGTGCCTGAGGGGAGAGAGAGAGAGAGAGAGAGAGAGAGAGAGAGAGAGAGAGAGAGGGAGAGGGCCTGGGAGACAGCTTCTGTCTGCTCCAAAGGGACAGCTTACCCTAAAGTAGGTAGGAAGCCTGGCCAGCAAAGATAGAAGAGAGTGGAAGATGACTAACTGTCTGCAAACCCACGTGACCATGTGACTATGCACGTACACACACACACACACACACACACACACACACACACACACTGTTCTGTATCCTTCTCACACCACACATGCTCTCACAGACACACTCACAGACACGCAGACACACACACACACACACGCACACACACACACACACACACACACACACACACAAGGACACTGTTCTGTGTGTCCTCCTCAGACCCTCATGCTACTGGTGACTCACCTAATTAAAAGCTACACTGCAAATTGGACCACGGCAATTGAGAGAGAGAAAAAAAACGCTTGTATCTTTTTCTTCTTTCTTTTTTTTTTTACACGTCTCTAAATTTCAGGGGCTCTGGGTAATTATTCCCCCATTCCAACTGAGTGAGGGAAGGAAAAAAAAACAAGAGAAAAAAAAGGTTTGTATCTCTCTAAATTGTATGGGTTTGTAATTACAGTACCCCCCCCCCCCCCCCCCCCCCCCCCCCCCGTTGTAGAGTACACATTAGTGGAGACGTCCCGCCATTCTCTTACTGAGATTGTATTAAGACAGGTAATTAGAAGCGGTGTTAGGACAATGGCTGAGGAATGAATATTGAAAGAGCCTCCTCAGATGAGGCCTAAATATGGGCCATACATCTCTGCCTGTCTGACTTTAGAGGGCTTTAGAAGAGTATATTATTCAGTAGTAGCGCTCTCTTTGGCTGGAGGAGGTTTAGCCTGGGAGAAACATATGCTGACGTGAAAGAGGGGGTTGTTTATTAAATGGCGGCCATTTTGGATGTAACCTACTTCCATGTTGTTCATGAGAGGTGATTTCCTGTGAGGATTGGCAAAGACTTCTGGGTAATGTGTTGATGAATGACCTTTGACCCCTTACATGCCCCCACATACACACCTGAGCCACACGTAACTGTAGAGCTAAAGGTAGACTCATCAGGTTCAATAATGAGGTGTCTCGAGAACAACATCACTCAAATTCAAAAATGTCAAGACTTCATAGGCTACACACGGTTCAATACTCAATTATCCTTGACATTCCCTCCTATGAAATATTATTGACAAAGACTAACATGATACTGTAACGTGATATACTTATCAATGTGTTTAAAATCCATCATCACATGGCCCTTTGGAATACCAAGGAACATCACAATCTCCCAATGACTGTACGTCAATGCGGAAAAGATGATGTATATCGACGCTTTAAAGATGACGGAGAAACGGGAACATTCGAATGGAAAGGCATCAATACGGCCATAAATGGAAAATTGACTTTCAGTTGGTGGGCTGCGTCACTCCTCCTGCATCACAGCATCACAGCATCACACTGGCAGTGAACAGAAGCCAGAGAGCTCATTCCAAACTAAGGGCCCGGAGCTTTGAGGGGGGCCTCCGAACTGAAGCCTGGATTAGATTTTTACTTGGAGTCGAGAGGAGTTCTCCGAATCACTCTAATATGGACAAATGGCTCTCATTATTTTCTCCCCGTATCGAATACAGCAGCCAAAGAGAGCCTTAAGAAAGAGAAAATCAGATTCAACAGACTTCTCTTTCTTTCTGTCTCTCTTCCTTCCTGGCTGTCTATATACACAGGAGAGGGCGGTCGGGAGAATACGGAGATGCACACTTCAATTTGGAAGGCATGAATAAACAATAGGGTTTCCATGTGCTGGATAAATTTCCCCTGGCGACTGCTCTCTGTCTCACAAACACACACACACACACGCATGCATGCACACACGCACGCACGCACACACGCACGCACACACACATGCACACACACACACATTCAAATTTCACTTCAGAATAGCACAAGAAAACATAATAGGAGTAGAATGGACATTTACGTGCACACATGGACTGCCTTTCTCACAGACACACACAGATTCAAACCCAAACATGGACATAGAGAAACTGTTCCAACACACAGCCTGCAGTAGCCAACGTCACGTGCAGTGCTGTCCAGTATGCACAGGTTCATGTACACAGTTTGAGCAAGACTTTAGGAGTGGGAGAACTGACACTGAAACAAACACAGTGGCTCCAAACCTCCTACCAGCACACAAATCAGGCCAAGAGCTTCGACTAAGTCTCCCACCAGGAGTTGGAAGTCCCCAGTGTGTGTGTGTGTGTGTGTGTGTGTGTGTGCGCGTGCGCGTGCACGTGAGCGTGCGTGCGTGCATCTTTGTATTTGTCGAATCGGTGGATGTGTGTGTCTTTGTACTGTATGTGCGTGTGTGCGTGTGTGTGCGTGTGTGTGTCTTTTTGTATGTCTACTTCTGGGTGGGTGTCTGTGTGTGGATTTTGAGTGTGTGTACGTGCGTGCCCCCACGGCACATCCCTTTAATTCAGCCGGGCTAAGATAAAGAGCATTTTTATCTGCGGTTCCACTGAGGCGCGGGTCTCTGATTGAATGGGAGCACGGTGTAACGGATGAGACGGGCCGATAGCAGGGGCGGCTGGGTCTCACGCACGCAGGCTAGCGCGCCGCGGGCCGCGGGCCCACTCTGCAGGGAAGCACAGATACTACAGGAGCGGCGTCTCCAGCATAGCGTGCCTTGCGACAGAGTGTGTGTGCCCCCCTTGGGTAGTGTATTACCTCTGGCGTAATACTTTGTGTGGCTCTGCTATCACACGCTTCTCAGCATTGGGAATGCTTTGACAAGCGAAAGCTCTTGTATTTGTACGGCACACACACTCACACACACACACACACACACACACACGCATGCACGTTCGCATACACACAGGCACGCACGCATGCTCACTCAGACACACACACACACACACACGCGTGCACGTGCACACGTACAAGTGCACGCACACACGCACAAGCACACACACACACACACACGTCTTGGTTTTACCTATTTTCCTAATTAATCGTTTTATTCCGAATGATCTCCTTAATCACTTTGAGAGGACACACCTGATAAGTCTGATGTCAGCTCCAGTTTTGGACTGAATAGATAGATGGCTCAAAAGTAATTATTAATCCAATGAATCAAAAGTAATTAATTAGTATCACTAACCCATCAAAAATGAAAACTCAACTTTGTTCGAGGCCTGAGGCCTATTTGGAAGTGAAGCTGTATCCCTGCTCTCGTGTCATATCTGACACTTGTCATCTTTGAGTCAGAGTGTTACACAACACAAACAATCACAACTGGCTACACTTCCTCTAGATTGACTTTTCCATTAGATGCGGCTCCCAGCTGTACTTCCTGGTCTGCTTTATGACATCATCTCTGCCCAATCCACCATTCTCTCATCCTGGTCAAGCTTTGTAAAAGGAAAACTCATGGGAAATTGTATCATATTAGAGACAAGATGAAGGTGTAGTAATTTGGGCGAGCGGTAACAACAGGGGGGGTTACTGGATCATGAAGCACCTTGCTTCGTGTGCCAAAAGTTTGAATGTATCTTAGAGATTCTCTCCTACACCACTAATGAGGACCCATCTGTGGTGGGGCTGCCTTTTTCATGCCTGTTTGGAAATTTGTCTCTCATAATGTAGCAACCCACCCCCCCCCAACCCCCCGCACCAAAAAACAGCCTCCTAACCGACTTGTACATAGCAGTGCCTGCTTTCCATCGCTTTGTTTTAGTTTTGTTTTCGACGGCACTTTCAACACCACGGGGCGCCCCCCACAATAATCCCTTTGGCTGCAATTTATCATTAATGATCGAATTCGGCATCTCAAATTAATCAGCCCTGCAGTCATCATCAGAGCGACAAAATATTTCCCTTTAATGCGGGCATCCCAGTAATGAAGTAATGAATGGTCTAACGAGCTGCTAAGTTGGAAACAATTGCAGGAACCCACCCTGAAAGATATTGACAGGTCGCACTAATGAGAAAAAACAATCGAGGACGCGCACATGAAATGGAAGAGGAATCCAATGTGAGGGGAATGAGGGAATATCACCACCCAGGAGAGGAGGAATCATCCAGGAGAGGAGGAATCATCCTCCAACCATGTGGTGAATGGCGAATGGTATGGACCCCATGCAGTGAGGTGGGGTATGTATCGTCTCCGGACGAGAGGACACTTTAAATGAAGGGGACGAAGCACGGGCATGACTGAGAGCCCCATTCCTAATGGCAGTAGTGGACCTCCCAGTGGAGACATGTCAACGAAGACCACACACGTTCCACACGGTGTACTACAGCCGTCTGACAGGCAACATCCATAAAACATGAAGCGACATCAAGCACTTTCGGTGTAAATCCAACTCTGTCGTAACTGTGAAAAGAAATGCTTCTCTTTGTATGTTCAGTGTTGAGGTAATGCGCTGCGACCCATTTAGCCTACTTACTGCACAGCACGAGCATTCAAAGCGTGTTACATGATTGCATGGAACAAACTGTACCTAACAGCATCGTCTAGTCGGTGGGGGAATACTGACGCAAGGAGGAACTGGTATCAGAGAACCGCATTCCCTGAGATTATTTTTGAAGTGAGGAAAATTAGCTAACTTCATATTTCACTATCTGAAATGTACAGTATGTTTTAAATTGCACATGGTCCCTTTAAATATAGGATGACTACTACTTCTGAGCTTCTTAGTGTTTGTACTCTGCTCTCCCCTGCTCTCCCCTGCTCTTCTCTGGTCTCCTCTACTCTTCCCTGCTCTTCTCTGGTCTCCTCTACTCTTCTCTGCCCTTCTCTTTTCCCCTGTTGATACGCAGGAGAATTACATCCTCAGTATTATGTTTGATGATAAATAAAATGTACAGTTGTAGGCAACACATTTAACCACCACCTGAAATGTCTATCATATCATCATCGAACCACACAGCGAGCTTAGGGTGGCACGCCAAATTCAACCTGGGCGTCTCAAAGCACTTTAGAACAGTTTAGTGAACCTGCCGCAATTTTTCCTCATTTTTGATCATTTGCATCAGCTACATAAATATCCTGCATTATCGCTGGTGACCCCCAGCTGTAACCATAATCAACTGCCACTTCGGTTTAGTTTTACTTCAGTTGCCTTCATGCCTTTCATTACTATTACATCATTACATTGATGTTGTTTTCCCCCTCTGTAAACGTCGTCACGACTGTATGGTGATTACAGTGCTGTAGGCCTATTTAGGATCCCTGGCAATAGCGGATCATATCGAACATAAAAACTAAGTACATTGGAGAGTCAGGACGCGGGTCCATTATGGAGCGCATTAACCTGTTGAGACTGCGACGCGTACAGTTCCATGATCAGTGGGGGGTGACCGTGAAGTAGACTTACATCAGCGGAGGCTGGCGGAGGTAGAAATTGAAAGGACAGGCTCATTGTTAATGCATAGAATGGAATGAGGAATTCAGGAATGGAATGAGGAATTCCTCATTCCGATCCGTGCACTACAGTGAGTCCGTCTTTCGGATTTCTACCTCCGCCAGCCTCCCCTGACTTACATATGAGGCTAGGTTTATAGGATTCCTTCCCCTCCCAATTTTATTAAAAAACTGGAATTGGTCAGCTTTCAGGATGACTGTATCCTGTAATCATCCTTTTAGTTGGTGCATAAAGGCTCTCCAAACATGTTTTTCATAGTACAGTAGTTATTCCTACTGGAAAGGTCTGTCATGTGCTCAGCCACCAAATACCATAACCCCCTATTCACCCGACAGCGCTTATCTGACACGGTGTGAAGTATTTCCCCTTCTCCTCCTCCTCCCCCTCTATTCTCTCCATCCTCAGAGACAGGCATGATGAGTATAGCCTCTGGACCTCTGGTGTGTGATGGGTTTTCTTTCTCAGCGGCTGACCGTCGTTGCTAAGGAAAGCGACAGTATGGCACTGGTACACTTGAAGGATTTACTTCAGGAAGCAAGCTACAGCCACGTCAATTAGACCCTAATCTTCTGTGAATGCCAGGGCCACATTGACCAGTCCAGCGTGGCTGGGACATGCTGGGCACAGTCACAGCGCTGACCACGAGGCTAATGGAAGTATGTCCATGTCGTCACGGTAGAACATTTAGATTTAATGAGTCCTTGGAGGTGGCAGTGGCGGCCTCTCTGCCTGCCTGAGGGGAGAGGAGCTGATGTAGTATATGGGGTGTGAGTTGAGGACTGTGATAATTCAATAAGACGTTTGTGTTTGCTTCTCTCTCGCCCACTACCGTCCTTCTCTCCCTTTCCTCTCTCTCTCCCTGCCCCCCCCCCTCTCTCTCTAGCAGCCCCTCAGCCTGCAAGGACAATGGAGGAGAGGAGTGGTGCATTAACTAGGCAATCAGAGGCCCCGTGCCGCGCTGAAAGAGCAGCACCACCGGGATTTAACACACCGACAAAAGACCACCATATCTCTCCCCCCCGAAGCACAAAAACCAAACGGCGTCGCTACACAAGAAAACTATGTCTCTTTTTCACAGGGGAAAATGTTGTTCATTTATTATTCTTTTCAGTCTTTTATATTCCCTTTTTAACTGGAGCGGGGGATGATTGAGCAAGCAGGGCCGCGTGATGCTGTGCAGTGATGTTTTGCGGGGGCCTCTTTTT
>NC_139674.1:10994087-11007364 GCF_951799395.1 Argentina silus
ACGAGCAGTTGAACAGGTGTACCTAATAAAGTGGCCGGTGAATGTATCTCTCATGTGTCCACTCTATTTCAAGAAACAGGATCAGAAAGAAAGACCAGGAAGAATAGGGTTTCCCGCCATCAAACATTCCATCCACGTGACCTCAGCGATCCAGGAGTCAAATAAAGTTTGTCAATCGTGGCATTGCTTAATGACCAGCTTTATATTCACCTTTCAATCAAACGCACTTAAGACCCCCAAATCCTCGGCCAAGACACCCTACCTGAGCGAAGTGAGAATACATCAGTGCGCTGATGGCCAGGCCAGGGCCGCTAGTTCATCTGTATTAGACTGGGGGTTGCGTTCAGCTGCATTAAGCGCCAGTAAGTTCATTAAAGACAGCGGGGGCTGGCGGGGGCCCAGATAGGCGTCTTGATCAATGTGGATGAACGTTCTGCACTGCTGCGCGGGGGGCTAAAGGGAGGAATTCAGATGAGAGAAAAAGAGGAGGACAGAGAAAGAGGTGGACATACAGTACAGTAGTGGACTACTGATAATACTACTACTACTACTACTATTATACTACTACTACTATATTACTAGTACTACTGATACTACTACTACTACTACTACTACTACTATACTACTACTACTACTGATATGACTACTATTACTACTACTACTACTACCAATCCTACTACTACTGCTACTACTACCAATCCTACTACTACTACTACGACTACTTCTACTACTACTACAGTTCTACTACTTCTACTCCTACTACTACTACTACTACTACTACCACCAATCCTACTACTACTACTACTACTTCTATTAGGTTAGTACTACCAATACTAGTCCTATCACGACTACTACTTCTTCTTTGACGACTACGTTGACAACTACAGCAATTTTGGTGATAGTTTCTGTAGTAGTAGTAGTAGTAGTGGAGGTAGCAGTTGGGACATGGGTCTGAAATTCAGTGTACTATTTCTTCACTGTGTTGACATTCTGTTATCTCCCACCTGCAAATGCCCCTGCTGTACGGATGACTTACAAGCCAATTTATTGCCATGAGATAGGTATTGACCGCCAGTTTGGATAGTCACAGCAATGACCATGGGGTGCGCTCCGGGTTAGATATTTGATCGGCACCGCTACACAAACAACAACAACAACAACAGCAATTCTGTAGAAGCACCTTATGCCTCTCCATCATCCCGGCTGTGACAGCTCCGGTGATGATGTGTGGAATATAACTTCATTCACTTAGCGAAGAAAAGCACACCTGTTTCTTCTCCCGCCTCAGCTTTTTCCCGAGGCGGTTGTGTTGGTCGTCTCCCAAAATAAGGAAGGAAAGTCAAAAAAAGAAGAAAACAAAAAAATAAAAAAGAAGAAAAGGACACAAGCTGCAACTCCAGAATGAAATGTGTATGCAGGAGAGAAAGAGAGAGAGAGAGAGAGAGAGAGAGAAAGAGAGAGAGAGCGAGAGAGAGAGAGAGAGAGAGCGAGAGAGAGAGAGAGAGAGAGAGAGAGAGAGAGAGAGAGAGAGAGAGTGAGAGAGCGACAGCGAGAGCTAGAGAGAGACTTGTTTTCCATCTACCTGATTTGTGGTGGAAAATATCCCGAACAGATGCTGGCATATGATTTAAATGCATTTGGGCGCCTACTGGCAGGGCAAGCAGGCAGGCTGGCACTTGTTGCACGCCGCGCTTCTCGTTCCCCCCTGATCATCACGGTGTCTCGTTCCATCCTGTCAGTCTGCTACCGTCGTCAATCTGCTGCTGGTGTCATTTTTTTAGGGGGGATGTTTTTGTTTTTCTGTTAGTTTTTCCTCTCTCTCTTAATATACAAGAAGAAGCAGTTGAGATGAATGTGTGCTCAGAGAGAACAAAAATTGTCTTTTCCACAGCAGCAGTTCCAATCCACATAGATCAAAGGTACTGTATATCTCTTATTTAAGGAAAAATTATGTGTATATGTAGAGTGGTGATATTTGTCATGCAATTATAGGACCGTAATACAATTAAGGGATTGACTCAGGGAAAATACCACAAACGACAAACACAACATCTGCTATTATTCATTTCCCAGTTGGAGCATATCTTGACCTGATGAAAGGAAAATTAATAAATCATTCTCTATTAAATGTCATTTTGCCTGTTAGTGAAATCTCATTCTGTTAAAAGTTCAGCGGTGGCTTACAAATTGAATGTAATTGCCCAGAATGAAAAACAAAACAAAATAAACGGCATTTGAGTCGAAAACCTTAAAGCGTGCGCATAATAAGAAAGAAATGCTCTCTACCGTTTTCTTTTCAAGTCTTCGGGGTTTACAGCACCGGGGAATTGATGATTGTCAAAGCTTTAAAAACTGATGGTTTCATTTTAGAAGATGGAGAGAAAAGGGGGAAATGTAATTATCGGGTGAGAACTGTGTGGGAGTTTTCCTGTTTTATAATGATCCCTTGAAGGCACGTTGAACTTTTCAGCTATCTATGTGAAACTCCCAAGTCATACTCTGAAGAGTGAGGTCCCCTCATCTCCACCCCCACTATATGAGAAGAGACTATCCTCAGGCCATAATATCGTTCCATATGCCCCGGCATTTAATGGACTTATCTGACTTCAGTGCTCATCCTTACCAATTGAATTATGGCCTCAGTAACTCACGGATTTGTTTCTCAGAGTCGACATTAACGGCTTCTATAAAAGAAACTGGCAGATTTAGGTGGAAAGCCCCTGTCACTTTTTGATACGCATGTCGAGTTCTGGATGGGGAGGATATTTTAAGGTTTTGGAATTGTCCGCTTATTTCTCTCCCCCTCCCCCTCCCCCTCACTCGCTGACACACACACACACACACACACGCACGCACGTGCACGCGCACACACACACACACACACACACACGCATACACAATCACACACAAACAAACACACCATTAACAGGAAGTGCAGCAAAGTCACTGTTTAACTTCCTGTAAACATACTGGCCCTGAGAAGGCTGTCTAGGCCTCACCTGGGGGGGTGTGGGGGGTGTGGGGGGGGAGACACAGCAGCAACTCAACCCCCAAGCCCAATCAATGCCCTCCTCACTGACTACAAAAGCCAATCCCTTCAAGGTGCCACAGAACCCTGCAAGGCCAAGGCCTCATCAAGTGGACAGTGCTGCAGCAGGTGAAAGATACACAAGTTTTACTTTTACTTTCGATCTCTTTCAATTTAATCTCACAGCGGAGAGGCGAGGTCAGCCCACACCAGAGCGTTGGTGCACATCAGGCGGGAGATTTCGGTCAAAGACAGGAGGATGTAAGAAGTGTTAACATTTCTCCCTTGCAGCCCCTTTACTGCATGGTTTGAATATTTCATAGGTAGGCTCCTCAGACTATTTCCTTACACACTTAATCTTCCTTCCACAAGTTTAAAACACCATGTCCCGAGACCAACTAGCCCTGCAATAGTCATTATTTGGAGGAATCTGTACTTTGTGTTTGCAGTGAACTGTGATGTAGTGCAGTCTACGAGCTCGTGTTAGCCTACAAGGTACTGTATGTCTTTGATTTGCAAATTCCTTTGCAGCTTAAGATCCATGTCCCTGTAATGGCTGTCTGTCTCTGGAGGATAGGTCTAGTCCCTGTAATGGCTGTCTGTCTCTGGAGGATAGGTCTAGTCCCTGAAACTCACTTTGTCCCCTTTACTATGCGTCTACGCATCGGCGTACCATGATTATCAGTCGCATTCATCTTTGAGATGCACTCCTTCTAATTAATGTAGGATCTCTCACTGTAATAAATACTACAGGAGATGGGCATTGGAGACTTGGCAACTGGCAGAGAGAAATAAGTGCACACGCGCACGCGCACGCACGCACGCATTAAGGCTCACACACACGCACGCATGCATTAAGGCTCACACACACACGCACACACACATACACACATACACACATACATCGCTGAAACCATTCTCCCCTCATTATTCTCTCTCTGCTCCTGGAACACGATCAATAAATCGCGAGAATAAAACATCAGGGGGCTTTTTTTTCAATACTTTTCAAAATTGCTGGCAACACAGTTTTGTCTCGGGGGGTCATCCCCAGGACCATGAATGAGAATACAGAACATTATGTCCCTGCGCATCTTCACAGGACCAGACGCCATTACGCAAGAGAGCCAATTAGAGCTTGTCAGCTTGACACCCTGACTCGCCAGTATCAATATGTTCATACATGTTAATTGCAGTCCTAAATAGCCACACTACAGGCCGAGAAGCTTAGCAAGCTCATTACGCCGGGAACATGGCCGCGATACTCAGAAAGTCGTCCCGATGTGACAACATCTCGACGGCCCCCACCGAACCCCACCGCCGCGGCGTCCTTCAGGAGCGTCCTTCTTTGAAGGTTGTTCTGTCACAGCCAAGGAACCCACCCATCACCTGTAATCAGAACCAGAACCTCTCAGAACCAGAGAGAGAGAGAGAGAGAGAGAGAGAGAAAGAGAGAGGGGGTAAAATATACAAGAGAATACAAAGAGAAAATACAAAGAAAAAGGAGGGTGGAGAAGAGAAAGGCTGGGGTTGGGCGGGCGGGGGGGGGGGGGGGGTATTGTAAAAAGAGACAGGAATATTGATAGGTAGACACAGAGTGAGAATACAGAGAGAGAAAGAAGAGGATAGGTAGAGAGAGAGAGAGAGAGAGAGAGAGAGAGAGAGAGAGGGTGAGGGAGAGAGTGGACATGCTGTTGGGATAGGAATAGAGAGATGTATAGAGAGGCAGACAAACGGAGAGCTGGAGAGAGAGAGAGTCAGACAGATAGAGGGAGCGGGAGAGATCAATTAGGAGGTAGACGGAGTCAGAGGGGAGGGGGAGCGATACAGAGAGAGGCAGCAGAGATAGCACAAGAGGCAGAAAGACAGAGAGAGAGAGATTATGGATCTTAGAGAGAGAGAGAGAGAGAGAGAGAGAGAGAGACAGACAGACAGACAGACAGACAGACAGACAGACAGACAGAAAGGAGCAACAGAGATAGCGCAAGAGGCAGAAAGACAGAGAGTGAGAGATTATGGATCTTAGAGAGAGAGAGAGAGAGAGAGACAGACAGACAGACAGAGGGGGGAAATCGAGAGAGAGAGAAGAGAGAGGAGTCCTACAGCACAGAGGGGAAGGTCAGAGAAATACAGGCAGATGTTGGGCAATGTCCCAGTAGGCTACGCCGCTCCACAATCTGTGATTTCTCTCGCACCAAACAGCAATCAGGCACATTATGGAGAGGGAGAAAAAGAGAAAGAGAGAGAGCGAGAAAAAGAGAGAGAGAGAGAGAAAGATGATAATACCCTACAAACACAAACAAACAAAATCAAAGGGCCCCGCTCACACAAATGCTGCCGTAAGCTGGAGACGATAGGAATAACACATGCTCAGTCAACCATGCACTTCCAGACACACAACACAGTCAACATTATACACACACTGCAGTACAGGCCTATATTTGCATTATAGGCACATATATGCAAGATAAAACACACACACACACTAAGTACACAGGTACATACAACCTCTTAATATCGTTATTAAGTACAACTACATCAACAAACCAACACTCGTGTAAAGGTTTCCACTACAACCACCACTCTCTGCCATTTCAGATACAACACACATCCCTGCACCGGCCTCGCCAACCTGGCCTGCTCCTGCCCTGCTCTGCCAGGCACCGCATCAAGGCCCCCTCGCACCTTGCATGGACACGCCAGTCACACCCAAGGACACTCCACGTGTCTGCTCTGATTAAACCCACCGCCTGTGAGAATGGAGTTTCTGGCAGAGAGGTGCTTTGATAAGACTTTCAACCCTCTAATAAATGGCCTCAGGCAGACAGGCTCTTCGGAGCCCTGCCCCAGCCGACCCCTAGCAGATGCCGCCTCGTTCTGGGGCTGGCAGTCTGAAACGAGCCCAGGGGCTGCAGCGGCGATGAGCGATGGCCTGTGTCCCGGACCGGGGGTCCGTCACCACCACAGGCATTCCGGGCCCGGCACAGGTGCAGATGTCATTAACGGAGGAAAGATAGGGAGGGCCACCGGGGCGGCCAAAGTGGTATTGATGGAGTTCCGTGCACCATTTCCCGGTTCGTTGAGCAAATATGGGGATAAATATGGCCTTTTGTTAACTCGCACCTTCCATTAATTTAACGAACGGGGTGTCGGTTAGTGGCGATCACTGCAGGCCGACACCCGCCATCTGTTCTTGGTTTTTGTCGTTCATTGTTGTTTTTTTCTCTTTTCTCCTCCTCTCTTTTCATACGAGGAGAGAAACACTATCTCGCACTCTCTTGTATCGCCAACCCAGAAAAGTCAATTATGTTTGTTTGTTGTTTATTTGGGAGTTGGAAGATTATCTGTGCTCCCGCCAAGCTCCAGACATGATCAGCTGCAAATTAATCCTGCGTGGCTTCATATCATTTTGGCGCCCAGCCTTCTTTTCCTGATTGCTCTGGCAAAGCCAGGAAATTGAGCCGTTGTGTGAAAAACAAGACCCTTTGAAAAAAGATGGCTGTGAAAGAAAGGCATGAAATAAACCAATTGAGTTGGTCAGAAGCCAGACGTCCATCCATGTCATAGCATGTAAAGGCTTTCCAACCTTATCTCATGCCGACTGATTTCACAATCTCATGTGGACCGATTTTATAAACAGTTTTTCTTGGTTAAATGATTCCCATACTGCCTATTCCGATCTGTCATGAAGCCCATGGTGTGAATCAACACCCCATCCGTGCTGCATATCATCAATTTCTAATTTGGCCCAAGATATGAAATGCTTCCCATCTGAAACTTATTTGAAATGTTCTCCATGGTAAACAACAAACATCCATTCTCAGTAGTATTTGGAATATTCTCATGGCTAAACATCAGTTCTATCATGTTCTACGATCTGTATCCCATCCATGTTCTTCATATCGCAACTGAATTGCAACCTGTGAAGTGCATGTCCAACTTGAATATAAATCATGCATTGATGTCAAGTCAGCCATGTATACTGTATAGGTTTCTGTTCATTACCACTGCTGTGAGGTCTCCTTCTCCTCTCTCTCACCCTCTGTGGGTCGGTCCCCTGACGGTGCCGAGCCCCCGCTCGTCCCCCTGTGTGTTGGGCAGCAGCTTGTTAGTTTGTTATGAGGGGCCGCCTCTCAGTCTTCACCCTGCCCTCGTGGACCTCATTAGCCGTTCAAGATCACCTGGTGGCCGCGCTCGAGTGAGTCTCTGGGGCGCACGTTGATGATGCGGGCGCCCAGGCCGGCTGCTGGTTTTAACGGCGCCATTAGTCCTGCTGAGGGACAGCTCGTTGCCACGTAGCGTACTGATGCTAATAAGCTAGCGGTGGCTGTCATACAGGATAATAATTCATGCACCTGTAACAACTTGGAATACCAGGACAGGAATATAAAGTCATAATTCAAGTACTTCACAAATATGAGCCAAAGCACCTCAAATGTTCTGGATGACTGACAATAGCAATTAGCTTGCGAGGACAAATAATGGGATTAATACATTATCAAATAATGAAACGGTTGGGCTAATGTTTTCATTCATTTATCTATATGTTTCAGGGTCCTTTTTTGCGTTGGAACAGCTAGAAAAGCTTTTAGGGGGAAAAAAATGGATCCCTGCAGTAAAATAGGAATAATGTTTACAGCGTCAAATTAGCAATTACATTTGATAATGCCCGTCAGAGGCCCGATCAATTCATTTCATATTCTGGCTTAATAACTGCTGTGTCTGAATGGTTGGCAAATAGACATTGGATAAATCATTCCCTGGGATTTCGTGAGCGTCTGCATTTCTGTTGAGTTTGGGAAAAGAAAGAGAGAGAGAGAGAGAGAGCGAGAGAGAGAGAAAGAAAGCAGGAACGTAGAGAGATGAGTAATGACACCCGGGCGAGAGAAAGGAAGTGAGCAGAGAAGCCTGTTGATTCTATTGGACAGCTCCCCCTGGGGGCAGCGCCATGGCGCCCACCTCTTTCCCAGGTGATATATTATGGTCTGTCTGGACCGCCCGTTGTTGAAAGCCAGCAGGCTCCCTCCCCCCTGATGGGAATGCTATGGGCAGGAGGCATTCTGGGTAAATTGAGGCCCGCCAAGCCTTGTTCTTTACTCTCTCTCTCTCTCTCTCTCTCTCTCTCCTACCCTCCCGCCTGCACAGGTATAGAGTGAGTCGTCTCGGGCCGTTGAAGCTGATAGTTACTTGCTGTGCATCCCGCCCTAGAGGGAGACAGACAGAGTTGAGTGCACAGTGGTCTGTCTTTAAAGCACCTGAGACTCCACTAGCATTAGCTAGCTCCACTAAACTACACTCTAAGAGAGAGAGAGAGAGAGAGAGAGAGAGATGAAGGCCGATTTTTTTCTGGGTCTTTTATGTTACTAAGAGCCGAAGCTACTGTATGGAGTCTGGCTCCGGCCCAAAGGCCCAAGGCCCAAAAAGCAAAGCCTTGGCGTCAACCCAGCCCCGGCTGCCTATCAGAAGCCCCTTTCTAGGCAGCGGCTTGAGTGGAGGCGGCCCCCTCCTCTCCCTTTCCATCCCCTCTCTCTCTCTCTCTCTCTCTCTCTCTCTCTCCCTGGTTATCAAAGGTTATCAACATCTATCAGTCTCTCCGGGGCCTCTGGCGGGAGAAGGGACCAGAAGGGCCCGGCCCCGCCCCCGCCCCCCCTATGTGTGAGAGGGGCCGATAAGAGGAGGGGTGTGGGGGATGAGGACGAGGGGGAGCAGAGATACGGGGGTCCGCCGCGGCCCGATAGTGACCTTCAGCCACTATACACTACACAGACGGCTCGGGGTCCAAAACAAAAGGGCCGCTCCGCTTGGCTAAACCGAATAACTGTAATCTCCCTGCCCAGCAAGCCTTTGAAAGAGAGAATCTGGCAGTCTCTCTCTCTCTCTCTCTATGAAGTATTCATCGACTACTGTAGCATTCTAAAAAAGAGTGGCAGAGACATGGCCGCTACCACTGCTGCTGTTGCCGCGGCTACAGCTGATGCAACCGCCCCGTATTTCAGTCTTCATATTCAGATTGATTCTTCTTGCCGAGGGATCACTTCACTCTTCTCAGTGTATCCCAGAGGAGGCTGGTGGAGGAAGACATTGAAGGACAGGCTCATTGTAATGCACGGGATGGAGTGAGAAATGGTATCAAACACAATGACAATGAGCCCGGCCTCCGAATTCTACCTCCGTCAGCCTCCACTGGTGTATGCAAATGGGGCAAAGACATAACCGACATTTCCCGCGTCCCTACATGCTCACTAGCTCGCCTTCAGTGTGGATAGCTTTTCATTCAGAACTCACAGGACATTCGGACTTGGTGAGTGTGTCTTGAGGGCTGCATTAGTTAGACTCCATATCCGTATCCTTATTTGTTTGAGTTGATAGAAGGGGAGAAAGGGTATGTTCTAGCCTTTCAGTGACCCCCTCCCCTCCATTAGCCGCCAAACACTATACGGCAGCAGGCTAAAAGCACAGACGTACACACATATAGGAGTGCTCCTGTGTCACTGACACACACACCACACGTAGACATACACACAGATACATATGCAAACATACAACAGACACAATCATGTGCACACACACATCATTTCTCCTAATAGCTGTTGCGCAAGAGACATCGTCTTCTGCTCCATGAAATGACAGATAACTGCTTGATATCCTTCAGATGTAAGGCATTGAAATGGAAATCCTGCCTGGAACCGGCGGCCATATTGGCTGCTCATTTCCAGTCAGAGGGGAAATACAATCATGTTTTCTCTCATTACCCATAAAGAGCTGCTGACAATGTGCTAGGTCCTTGGAAGTTAGAGGCATAACAGAATACATTACAGCTTAATCAAACACGCCGTTCCAAAAATACATAAGGAATAAAGCAATGGATGTAATAATTTCCAGACTGAAATCAATATTTCTGCACTAAATGTGAATAATTACTCTTTGACAAATGCATGAAGCAGCAAGCTAATTTTCAATAAACACCAGACATTCTTATGTCAATTGAGTGGCTTTTTCCTCATCCCAATCTCGTCCTATTTAGATGTAATTTGAAGGCTCTAATAGAGCTCAAACAGTGGGTTAGTAGCATCCAGTGAAACAGATTCTCTCTGTCAGGGAATGAAGAAACTGCCATTTGTGCTTGAATTGTGATTAATTTACATAAGTAATAAATGAAATAGTGTGTCATTTGCATATATGTCATGTAACATCTCATATTCATTTTAAAGAGTACATAAGAACAGGCTCTGCAGCATACTGATATCACAGTCCAACTGTCTGCTGGCAAACAGAATGTGGGTTACACACATAACATACCAGCACATTCATTGCAAGAAGCAATGCAACAGCCTGTTGGTGGTACCCGAACACAATTATCATAACGTGTAATGATGATACATAGTATGTTTTTGTGAGTTCAGCGGTGCACACAGATTGTGCGGGGTGGAGGGGAACACCTCTGTGCACTCAAGTAGAGGGGTGTCCATGTTTCACACACACACACACACACACACACACACACACACAGACACACACACACACACACACACACAGAAAGCCCCTTTTCCCTGGCTAATTTCAGGGCTTTGGTACAAAAACACCATTAATCACGCTGACTAAGATTAGTCACTGGCGAGCTCCCCTCCCTGTTTATTATAATTAAATCGATGTACGTGTCATTGCAGGCGGAGACCCGAGCCATGGCGGAGGTGGTTACACTCACTGCAAAGGTGGTACGAAAAACAAACAACCAGGAAAAAGAAAAGCAAAAAAGATGGAGGAGGAAGAGAAAGAGAGATGTGTGTCGACTTAGAGGGAGAGGGGCGGTGTGGGAGGAAGGTGACATGAGTTGGACTTGTTGGACGAGGGAGGGGGGGTGGGTGGGGGGGAGAGGGCAGCCTTTGTAACTCATGAGATTGACAGATAACCTCAGCTACTTCAGAGAGAGGTCTTGTCGAAAGTTCAATTCAGATTGAATAACCTCCAATTCAGAGTTACAGAAGGTCTCCGAGCATTCTTGTTCTCACGATGCCAAAGGCAGGGGAAAAATACACCCTTTTTCTGGAGCTTAGCCACGCACATAAGGCAGCTTTGGCAGATACAAGTAAACATTCCCTCATGTGAGCTATGGGGGCAACCTAAAGCCTGCTTCACATACAGTTTTTTCCCATATCAGTTTCATTCCTCATCTCACTTCCCGGATGTGTCTGCAACCAGGTCTGTGCGACTGACGCGAAGCAGAACCGTGCCGAACAGCGGCCTTCCCCTTGCACGTGAGGGAAAACACGATATGCTCTCCCTAAAGCCGTGGCTAACTCCCAGCTAACGCTAACGCCAGAACCGCAGCCTCTCCTTCATCCCCCCTCTCCTTCACATCAGACCCTCAGCCTCTCCTTTATCCCCCTCTCCTTCACATCAGACCCTCAGCCTCTCCTTCATCCCCCTCTCCTTCACATCAGACCCTCAGCCTCTCCTTCATCCCCCTCTCCTTCACATCAGACCCTCGGCGGAACATGGAGATAAGAGGGATGACGGCCGGGTGAGGCGGGCGGGCGGGCTGGAGGGCGGGCGAGGCTGGCGGGCGGGCTTACGAGTGAGTGACCCGGGCAGGAAGTCAGATATTTGATTTGTGCAAGATACTGGAGAGCACACAAGAGATAAAAAGACTGAACCCACTAAAACTTTTGCCGATAAAGTGACATGGTAATGGCTCATAAAGGGGAGGTATATTAAAGGAGCGGGGGAAGTTTATGAGCGTGGCGAGAAGAAGAGGGCGCATGCCAATTGCGGGGAGGAGCAGAAGGGGACTTGTTCAAAACGCGACAGCCGCTTTTGTAGGGGCACTGGTGGTCGTATACCCACAGCTTGTGAGTCACCATTGCCACACAGATAAGTAGAGATACTTAAGCGGATGCTTTTATATACCATTAGATTATTTGACTATTAAAATCACTTTCACGTACGATTAGCTCACATATACTGTAGGCATATGGTTGTCTCACTTGTGATCTTCGCTCTTGAGCTTCATCCGGTGGTTCATTGATGCTTATCTGTTGCAGCTGGGCAGGCAGACTACAATCTGGGAGTCAGAGGTGAACAAATTGAATGGTTGGCAGGTGATTGGCAGGTGCTAGTTGGTTTGAGGGTACAACATGGAAGGCAGATTCAAGCTTGAGAAAATGTCATATGAGCCAGTGTTCTCCCACCTTCCTTCCTGCACCTGAGACCACGGTACAGTCCATCACCTCCTCTATAGTCAGAAGCTCTCTCTCTCTCTCTCTCTCTCTCTCTCTGATGAAGATTTACAGTGTTGGCCCAGAAATCCACAGAGAAAAAGAGCAGGCTTGGGATAATGGACCTGGGAGGATAGTCAGAGAGGGCAAGGGAGAATATGCTTGCCGCTTTCAATTAACTTCCCTCTTTCGAAATGAGCGCTGCCAAATATAGGGCTGCGTCGGCCCACGCTGGGAACTGCATGGAGGCAGCTGCCGCCCCACTGGCAATCGACCCTTGGCAGCAGCCCCACTGCCCCTGCCCATGTCGGAGAGGTCAACCCCGGCCATAAGCTACCAGGGAAGCAGGGTTGGCTCACCGGTACCTCAAGGCCAGAGAGGGGTTACCGGTTTTTTTCATGTCACGGTGGTGGTATCGGTGTTAATCAAAGCCGTGTTGGGGTGAACGGGAGCGTAGTGGAGGTCAGAGGAGGGGGTGTACCAGGGTAAGGCCTGGTCGTGGAGGACAGTGAATGTGTGTTTTGTCAAAAAGCACAACACAGTCTCCAAATTATTATCATTTCTGCAGACCAGGAAATACGGTCTAGGGGATCGTATTATCTGGCTATATCAGCGTTTTTACCACCAGTTTTGGCATAAGATACGTCAAAAACTTAAGATGCGTCGCGTAAGAGTTACGTGAATTACAACTTGCGTCTTGTGACACAGCTAATGCAGTATTAGCATTCACTTCGACTGGTTAAATAGTGTCCCCAGCGTATTTGAATGTCCGTATTTGACATTCTGACTGACTTCCGTATTTAGCTGGAGACTGGGTTGAAAAGCACTACTGGGATATATCATACAGCTATATTGAACTGTGTTCTTCACCAAGAGCTTAAATCAAATGGTCGTCCTCACTGGGCTGAAACAAGGTCAGTCATTCAGAGGTTGAAATAAACATGAGCTCCGCTTTGTTTGAAGTCAAGAGGGTCTTTTGATGGGAAACACTGCACATGTTTCAAAGGAGAGAGAGAGAGAGAGAGTGAGGGAGAGAG
>NC_139674.1:11007564-11025064 GCF_951799395.1 Argentina silus
TAATTGTAATACAGTATGTGTATGAAATGCATAATGCAGGACTAATTGTTGTAGGCACCATATAAACTATGCATAGCCTTATGTATGTGTGTGTGTGTGTGTGTGTGTGTGTGTGTGTGTGTGTTTGTGCGCGTGCGTGCATGCGTGCGTGCATGCAGGTGTGGGTGTGTAGATTGAAGACCCATCTCTTCAGGCTACATCTTAACCCTCCCTCCTAAAGACCTCTTCACCCCCACTACCCCCCTGTACAAGTTTCTCCTGTTAATAAAAAAAATAAAATAATAATATTTCCTTCTTCTAGCATTGTGACTGCCTATGGCCCCTGGTCTGAGCATTGATTACTTTATCTTATGATGACTGATGGATAGATGATTCACTTACTTAAACAAATGTAGTTGTTGTAAGTCACTTTGGATAAAGGCGTCTGCTAAATGCCATCAATGTAAAAAAAAAATGTAAATGTGTGTGTGTGTGTGTGTGTGTGTGTGTGTGCGTGGGTGCGTGTGTGTGGGTGCGTGTGTGTGTTACTTCATGCAGTACACAGTAGTCTATGCAAGTACAGACAGAGAGAGGCAGAGTGAGGCAGAGTGAGGCAGAGAGAGGCAGAGAGAGGCAGAGTGAGGCAGAGTGAGGCAGAGAGAGGCAGAGTGAGGCAGAGAGAGGCAGAGAGAGGCAGAGTGAGGCAGAGTGAGGCAGAGAGAGGCAGAGTGAGGCAGAGAGAGGCAGAGTGAGGCAGAGAGAGGCAGAGAGAGGCAGAGTGAGGCAGAGAGAGGCAGAGTGAGGCAGAGTGAGGCAGAGAGAGGCAGAGTGAGGCAGAGAGAGGCAGAGAGAGGCAGAGTGAGGCAGAGTGAGGCGGCGGCTCTGAACAAAAATTTGCATCGTTTCTCTTCTCTTTATCATTGATCCTCATAATCATTTAAAACCACTCTGTCTTTTTCAAGGACATCCAAAAGCATTTCCAGGTGCAAGATACAGTTCTCTTCTCATGAATATGGATAGGTGAGAATAGGGGGTGGGGGGGTGGGGGGGGTGGGGGGGGTGGGTTGAAGTGTGTGGGGGACAGGGGATGTTTGTGTAATTAGCATTTAAATGCGTCCTCAATAACTGATGAATGTGTTGCTGTCAGTCGGCACTGCAACAGAATGTACTCCAACTAAATCTCAATCAATATGTGCTGGGGCCCTGCACTAATCTGATGGTTCCCTAGTCCTGAAGACAACTTCACTCTCTAAATAAGAGATAAAACTCCAAACTGAGCTTACAGAGTCACACATAGAGGTCAAACACACACACGCACACATGCACACACGCACACACGCACACACACACACACACACACACACACACACACACACACACACAGTCTTAAAGTAAACTTCACTTATAAGAGAGAAGCTAACGTCGCACTAAGCATATGGAGGTCATACTCGTACAGTCAGAGACTCCTGCAGCCAGACATTCCTTTTAAACAATCTAAGCAAATACTGTATATGGGTTTGGAAACGCACACACACATAGACACACACGATGCGCGCGCGTGTGTGCAAGCAGAGAACACAGATTGCACTCAAAGGCAGCACTGGGGGCTTTTTAAATGGAAAAACAAGAGATCAGTCATTCCAAGCGAAGATTATCGTTTCACACACGTGCTTTGAACCGGGGCTGGTGCAGACGTGTTCGGCTTTCTGACAGGAGACAATATGCCCTTGAACAAACATACAACACCGTCACGTCAATCACACGGGAGCCACTATTACCTTGTGAGCACGATCCAAGCAGGAGATGAGGGTATGTCTCAATAGTCTGAAGTGGTTCCCGCTCCTGGACTCCTTCCCCTCATCTGCACTGCAGGGAGAAGAGCTGGGCTGTTTTAGAGCAGATGGTGAGTACACATCCACCATCGTGCTCACATGTGTCCAAATCTGAACAGATGAGGGCCACGGGAGGACGGGAGGAAGACGCTTCAGACTCTTGAGATGCACGCTGGGTTCTCTTCTTCAAGATGACTCCCTAGATCCTACACTTCAGACACTTTATGATAAGTCCACATTAGATTTGAAACGGGGAGGGTGGTGGAGATAGAAATCAGAGGACGGGGCTCATTGTCATGCATGGAATGGAATAAGGAATAGTATCAAACACGCATGGATGATACCATTCCTCATTCCATTCCATGCATTACAATGAGCCCCGTCCTCCGATGTCTACCTCCTTCAGCCTTCTCTGGAATGGATGTGATGTGGTGTAGCTCCATCTAACCCTCTGGTGACAGACAATCTTCTATATTGCTTATACCCCCCCCCCTTTCAGATCTTTAAGGGGCCTCCACACGTCAGAGACGAGAGCCCCTGAGATGGTTTGGGACTGGTTATGTGACTGAAGTATCTATTCTCGCTCAACAGTGTTGCAGCCTATGCAAGCATAATGGAATGAACCTCAGGGGCCATAGCCTTGGAGATGGAATGGAGAGAGATGGCTTCAACGATGGAGGCGAGTGTGGATTTTAGGTGTAAATAACACAATCATGGTAATGGGAAGACATATGATCCGTATCCATGGATACAGACATGGAGTAGTAAGTTTGGTAATGGAAAATAACAAGCAACAAACTTTGGTCACTGATAGGGATTGTACCTGGTAACCATGGAAATGAACACATTGTGGAAATGGACAGATATCAGTAGCAGCAGGAGTCGTGGACACAACGCAGTCCCGCTGCGCTTTAAAGCGCAACTCCCAGCAGCCACCTCTCTGCTGTCGCCATGGCAGTGAGGCACAGAGATCACAGGAAACAGCAACATGACTGGCAGGTACCCATGGAGACAAGCCAATGGGCATTAGAGAAGAAAGGGGGGGGGGGGGCTGAAGGGGAGAGAAAGACAGAGAGAGAGAGAGAGAGAGAGAATTCAAAGTCCAAAATGCCTATTTGGTACAATTAAAAACACAAGTACAAAGAAAATCATTACAAAATGTTCTACATTCCACAGCTAATTAAAACCACTGCCTCATTTTAGTTCTTTAAGAGGTGAATAATCTCAGAGAGGTGAATTATCAAAATCAAAGCGCGCCGTCAAGTAAAGCAACTCCTCAAGTTTACCTCATTTTTACCTTTTCAAATCAAAGTCTAGACGGTATAATTACTCCCTAGTCACTCTTAAAATCTTTTTAAAGTGGATACCAATTTAAAGTCTCATCTCTGAAGTTTCTGCTGGGGTAGTGTCCGCCCGCGCCGGGGGAATCATCTCTAATTCATCCCCACTGTCCTGAACTGCCAACCCAACGCATTAGCAGAGAGACGGGATGACGGTCTGTCAGCAGATAGTGAAATAGATGTCTTCTGGCCAATAAGGCGGCTTTGACCACGGACAAATGATCCTACGGGACCGTGCACGTCACCTTTCCCTCTTCCCTTTCCCTGGTGGCAGTTGGTACGGCTCTGAACCCATAGGCCTGTGGCCAGTGAGTCTCATAGGTGAGTAGAATGTGTCAATGGATGATTCTGTGTTACCGTCCCAGTGACTCTTGTGCTCAATCTTCTTTTTTCTTCACAAAAATAGATTTGTAGCATTGACATACTGTAGATAGATAGTATTGATAATACAATGTTGAAACATTATGAAAAGGCCTATATAATCCTATTATTGGACTAAAAATAAGTGCATATTACTGTAGTTCAGTAGGTTTAAAAGGGCAATCTGAGATTGGTACATCCATTGTTGAACTTTTACATGATCGACATAGCCATTGATTCTTGAAGAATATTACAGAGAAATACCTCATGAGCTTAGTTTAACTGTATTACCCCATCAGAACCCAAAATATAAGCTGGTTTTACTCCATTGTTTGGAAACAATGTAATTGTAAACAAACACTGTATAGCTTCAAATGATGGTTAAAACTATCACTCTGAGTTCAGTCTATGAATTTGAGAGTGGTTCCATTTACCCCTACCCGCAGTCTCCGGTCAGCTGAGGCCAACCTCCTTGTCCCCATCACCAGGACTAAACAACAGAACTGAGGGGAAACCGGGCTTTCTCTGCTGCAGCCCCCACCCTCTGGAGCACTCTCCCAAACTACATCAAAGAATCCAGAATCCTCTCTCCTCCTTCAAAACACTCCCACAAAACCCATCTTTTTAAACTTGCTTTTAATCTTTAACCATTTTTTATTCTACTGATAAATCTATTGTTGTTCTCTCCATGAAATGTAGTGTCTTTGAATACTGAGAAAGTTATTATTATTATTATCATTATTATTATTATTATTATTTCTACAGTCCCATCCCTCAGCTGTTTACCAAAAAAAGTGGCAAGATGGCGCTTTGTTCTTGTTGTTTGAATCCCAGATTGCCTGTTTAATTGCTTTCAGAAAACAGGTCGTGAGAGTACTCAGGACCTAGATATTCTACTGCAGCAACTGGAACTATTCTAACTAGAAACATTCTGCTATTTCACCAACACACACAGATCCACATCCTCGGTCATGGTCACACATTGCTAACTGTGAACCATTTACTGCCTATCAGCATTGTGATCATGGCATTTACATTTTCCCTGCCAGAGGGCGTTTCAGGTATGTGTTTGTGTATTAGCGTATTTGCGTGTTGGTGTGTGTCTCTGTGTGTGTGTGTGTGTGTGTGTGTGTGTGTGTGTGTGTGCAGGGTGGTACTCATAGTCACAGTGACATTTCTGTGGGATGTGCGCTTTTTGGAATGCCCTGCGGGGGTTCAGGGGCATGCCCGCCCATGCCAGCCACTCCACACGGGCACACTGCACCCTGACACTAACAAGTAGAGACAGGCAGGGCCACACGCCTTAACACATTACACTTTATACCTGACACACACACACACACACACACTCACAGGGGACTCTCCCCTTCTTATCTGACAGCTAAGCATTTCCCAGTGGCATTCACACACACACACACACACACACACACACACCCATCCACCCACCCATCCACCCACCCATCCAGACACACACACACACACACACGGCCTCATTTGAACCCACTGATCTAAGACATTAGATTATAGCTCGGCACACACGCATACATGCACGTTCATGTGCACACATATGTACGCACGCACATACATGCGCACGTACGCACACACACACACACACACACACACGCCCTCCTCTCCATCACATTAGATTACACAGCTGTGAGCACAGCCCTGGAAGGGTCCATATGGGCACTCTAAATTTGAACCCAATTTGTTTCATACATGCACTAAATGTAATGAAGGCTCCATGTGCCTAGTGGGCCTGATGTGATTTCCATACAGCCCATGAGGCCTTGCTGCTAGTCCTACAAATGACCATCATGGATCAAAAAAGCTGGGCTTGGAGACTGCAAGTGGAAGGACTGCGAGTGGTGAAATGGGTCAGGACAAGGACAAGGGTATTACAGGAGAGAAAGACGTGGCAATGACAGAGAGAGAACATTATGTGAATTGAACTTCGTCTCTTGTTCTCCACCGCGTCTTCCTCTGTGGATTAGGGGGTCAGGGGGGGCTCGGCGTCCCAGACTTCCTATCATAGAGTTCTATAAACATACATTATCTACAGTCACATTCACTTTCAGAAACGCACGCACGCACCAATGACACACACCACTGTTGCCATGGTGGAGACTTTAATGCTCGACTCATATGTTTTCAAACGATGACAAGGCCTCTAATGTTGAAATGTCAGTGCGCCATGGGGGGTTAAAGCAGAGAGCAGCCATAAAAGAAGGCATGACGCTAAGCTAACCCAAGTCACAGCACCCTGGAGGTAGGAGGTAACGCTAGAGAGGTGCTTCACTGGTCACGGTACATAAAAGGTGGACATATATACTGTATATATACACTCACTGAACACTTTATTAGGAACACCTGTACACCTCCTCATGGTGGAGGTGGTGTAATGGTGTGGTACATTTTGGGCCCGTTAATACCAATCAATCATCAATCTTCTAAGAGCAACTGAATACATCTTACATATTCAGCCATGCCACTAAAGCAGGCCTTTCTGGGCCCCATATGGAGTACCTGAGGAGAGGTCTTCTTGTGCTTCTCAGCGATGGCCTTGATGTTGGGATCCTTCAGCAAAGAGGGGTCCTCTGGCTTGGCCCTGTTAATAGGATGTACACATTAACAGAATGAATCTACAGCAAAGCTGAAATACTTTACACTCATTAACACTTTATTAGGAACACCTGTACACCTTGTCATGGTGGAGGTGGTGTAATGGTGTGGGGAATGTTTTCTTGGCACACTTTGGGCCCGTTAATACCAATCAATCATCGCTTGAATGCCACAGCCTATTTGAGTATTGTTGCTGACCATGTGCATCCCTTCATGGCCACAATTTACCCATTTTCTAATGGCTACTTACAGCATGATAATGCACCATATCACAAATTGGTTTCATGAACATGAGTGGCCTTCCCAGTCACCAGATCTGAATCCAATAGAATACCTTTGGGATGTGGTAAAACGGGAGATTCACAGCTTGAAAGTGCACCTGAAAAATCTGCAGGAATTGTGTGATGCAATCATGTCATCATGGACCAGAATCTCAAAGGAATGTGGAATCAATGCCATGAAGAATTGAGGTTGTTTTGAGAGCAAAGGGAGGCCCTACCCTGTGTTAGTATAGTGTTCCTAATAAAGTGTTCAGTGAGTGTATACACAAACACACACACACACACACACACACAACCAACACAACACAGTCTTACAATGTACTCATGGCAGGCTAAAAATGGAATTGTTTTGTGTTTTGTACTTTGTATGAAATGATCTCCAAATGTGTTTAAATTAAGAACACGGCCACAACATGGAGGCATATGACATAACCCTAAAACATGACCATAATATGACCATGATTGCAGGGCTTTTCAGATTGTAAACTCCAGGTTGAAACGCTACCCAACCACAACCACAAACCTAAGTGTGACATGATTATAATAACCCAACCATTTCTTGGACATCTAGCTACCTAATACCGACTACAGCTAAGGACAAAACTCATTTAATAACCACATTTGAGTGTAATATAAATGCTGCTTTGGTTCAACAAGCACTCTAACGACCTTTCTGACCAGGAGTGTTCAATTAGTACTTCTCTGCCGCGTTTTCCCCTCCTATCAGGGCCAAGGGCGTGTACACACACACACACACACACACACACACACACACACACACACACACACACACACACACACACACACACACACATATATACACACAAACACACAAACACACACACACACACACACACACACACACACACACACACACACACACACAAACACACACAAACGCACGCACGCACACACACAGGCACACACTGTGGTCTCAGACTCCAGAGGACCAGATCGCCTTTTTTCCTCCCTCTTTTTCTAATCCTGGCAATTAGCGGGAATTAATTAATGATAAAAATGAAAAAGTCTAAGGCAGAGAGCCTTGAAGATAGAGTTCTGCATCGAAAGCATTCAATTCCCCTCGCAAGGTCCTCAAGGTCTGCTGCTCTCTGGCTCTGATCCGCTGGCTGCTGGGGGAGGTTGGAAGAAAGGCCCTCTTTGATATGTTCTCTCTCTCTCTCTCTCACACACACACACACACTATGTCTCTCTCTCTCTCTCTCTCTCTCTCTCTCTTTCTCTCACACACACTCTGTCTCTCTCTCTCTCTCTCTCTTTCTCTCTCTCTCTCACCTCTCGTCTAAGGATGCCGCTCGGTTGCTAAAAACCCATTTGAGAAGCTTTTGAAGGTTGTGCCCACAGATGTTTACAGTTGCGCCGAATTAAGCCTTGCTCTTTCGCCCCCGTGAGATTAAGGTTTTTCAATTCACATCCTGTACCATTCGTGCAACCATGGATGGGTGTTTTATTTTTTGCTCTGTGTGGCGTGATGTAGGTGATCTCTGAACGAGTGGTTTTGGGGTGCAGGCGGGGGGGAGGTCATGACCTTGTGATGTCACTTCTGGGCCTCGAGCGTGTGCAGTTTTGCCAGACTTGGGAGAATGTGCATTGCTACTCGTAACATGATTTAAGGGGGAAAAATGCATTGTCATCCTTGCCCCTCAAGCGTTTTGTGTGTGTGTGTGTGTGTGTGTGTGTGTGTGTGTGTGTGTGTGTGTGTGTGTGTGTGTGTGTGTGTGTGTGTGTGTGTGTGTATGTGTATTCCTCTCACAGCAGGGGGGGGGGAGGCACAGTCGGTGGTAGAACAAAAAATAGTTCAAGGGAGAAAAGAAAAAAAGCGCTCTGATTTCTTAATGATCACTCCTGCCCCCTGCTGGACGTTTGTAATAACACCTTCACTGTGGGATCAGGGCTGGGAGCGTTGGCAGCACTGAAGTGATTCTAAATAGTCTGGGGATTTCTCCTTATTGCACCACCTCTGCTTCCCAATGGGGGACTTTGATCTTGTACAGCATTACAATTCCAAAGAAGCAAAACAGCACACTCAAAACAGCACAAACTCACATATTAAATATTAGGTCATATGTTTAACAACATATGATTTGAACCTTACCTATCTGTAAATTGTCAATGGACATGATAGGTGACCAACCAGGGCAAACTTATGGTCGTGGTCAAGAAGATAAATGTTGTGGTTTGGGTGTTCTAAGCCACAATCTAGTGGGGTTGCCTATAGAGATTTATATAGTGTGCAGGATTTTGTTCCAGCCCAGCACTAAAACCTGTTTCAAAGAATAAACAAATCATTGTCATCAGACTGGATCACATTTAACTGAATCAGGTATGTTAGCTAGTGTTAGTGTTGGGCTGGAGCAAAAGCTTGCATGCACACCCTTTAACTCCTCTGTACCAGAGTTGGAGAAACCTTTGCAAGAGTGATGGTCAGAGAGAGTGGGTGCATCCTGGTAGTCTGTATCAATTCTCCTTCATCTGCACTCCTCTGAAAAGACAGGATAGGCTGAAATTAAAAGCCAGTCAGGGTGTTTGCTTTAACCTATCCAATTCTCTCAGATCAGTATGAATGGAAGATAGAGGAGGATTCCGTATTAGACTATTGAGATGTAGCCAGTGCTCTAGTATAGGACAGTATAAGAGGGTGGAGTATGTCTGTGTGTGCAGTTTCATTGTTTCTCCAGTAGATGGCATCAACAGAGTGTGCAGAGGCTGCCGTCTGTGTGATCTGGAATGGTGTGTTAGCTCACCCGCGTCCTGTTCAGTCACACACACGCACGCACACACACAAACACACACACACGCATGAACGCATGCCTGAACGCACGCACACGCACACGCACACATACACACACACGCACGCACACACACACACACACGCATGAACGCATGCCTGAACGAACGCACACGCACACACACACACACACACACACACATACACACACATATACACACACACACACACACACACACACACACACACACTAAAAGTCTGTCATTTGGTACTCTCCTTGATCGGTTCTCTCATCTGTAGACTATTTCTCACAACCCCCCGCCCCCCCTCACACACACACACACACGCACACACACACACCTCTCTCTCTCTCTTTACTACAGGTGTGAAAACACCTTAAACCTGCCTGCACCCTGAGTGGATCTATTCATTTACATTTACATTTAAGTCATTTACCAGACGCTTTTATCAAAAGCGACTTACAATAAGTGCATTTGTCTAAGTAAGTGAATCAACTATACAACAGTCATCGTAAGTAAAATCTGCAATAAGAACAAGTGCCATCGGCAGTCACAGTGCTACAGAAAGGAAGAGCTTCCTTTCCTTTTTTTTCTTCCTTTTTTGTCTTTTTTGTTCTGGTTAATGTAAGGTTTTATGGGGTGCAAAGGTCTGAGGAGGACGAGCCCAGGTGTACCCTAAAGAGATGGGTGATGCTAGCCGCACTGGACAGTCGGTTGTCCAGGATCATCCCAAGACTCTTTGCCGTCTGGGAGGGAAACAAGTGGAGTTCTCCACTGTGACGGAGAAGTCTTGGAGAGGGCAGGCTTTCCCAGGAAGGAAGAAGAGTTCCGTCTTGTCAAGACTGAGCTTGAGTTGGTGAACAGACATCTAGGCAATGATGTCTGCGAGACACACAGAGACACGTGTCGCTATGTGTGAACAATAAGGGTCCTAGGACAGAGCCCTGGGGGACACCAGTGCTTCACCACCAGGCTAAGCAGGATGCTAAAACATGCCTTTAGAATCAATACAATACATAGCAGAACATGTTTTAAATATTAGACATTGACTGTGGTAATGGAGTGAGAATTGCATTCAGCTAACTGGTGATTTCTTCTTAGTAGATGCATGGTCAATCTTAACCAGGGGTGATATTAAAAGTGTGTGTGTGTGTGTGTGTGTGTGTGTGTGTGTGTGTGTGTGTGTGTGTGTGTGTGTGTGTGTGTGTGTTTTAGTGCTATGCTGTAGGGGATTATGCTTATGCCAATTTTTCAAAAGCTAACCCGCTATGCTTTCTCTAGCACAAATCTGCCTAATTAACTGAATTAGACCACCCCTGGAACAGAGAGGCCAAGATTGGACACTTAACTCTCTCCTACAATTATCCTGGCAGACTGATATCCTGTCTTATCTTTCTTCCAATCTGGATGAACATTGGTTCAGCAATTCAAGTTTTGTCTTGAGTAATCTTCTGACAAAGATCCACTTCAATAAAAATGTGGTCACTATCCAAAATAGCTAATTAATCATTTCTTTTAACATCGCATCATATCAACATAACATCTGTAGTTATCATCAGCTTCTCCTGATTAGCATGTTTTGCTAGTGGAAGCTGTTTAGAAATATTAGTGGCTAACTTTTCCCGGTGCTTCCACTGTTTTGCATTACAAAACAACCTTGTTGGGCCACATTAAATCAGTTTGGGGGCCAGATTCCACTCACAGGCCGCCAGTTGACAACCCCTGCCCATATTGTGTGCAGGCTTATATTGCAGCCCAGTATTAATACCTGATTCAACTTTTCATAGTCTTGATTGCTGGGCTAGAACAAAAGGGTGCACACACAATTGAAGAGCACACACACACCCTAAAGCAGGGGTCTCAAACTCAACTTACCTGGGGGCCGCTGGAGGTAAAGTCTGGGTGAGGCTGGGCCGCATGCAAGTATTCCACAAAAAAAGGGTTTCAAGTACAGTGGAACCTCGAGATACGAATGCCCCAATATACGAATGTTTTGAGTTACGAATTGAAATTTCGTAGAATTTGTGCTCTGAGATACGAATGAAAATTTGAGATACGAATCCTTTTTTTTCGCGAGAAGTGGCAGCCGCGCGCGAGAACTAGCAGCCGCCTGCACACGAACCCTTTTTTTATTTTTTTTATTTGAGATACGAATGTTTTGATTTACGAAGGAAGTCTCGGAACGGATTAAATTCGTATCTCGAGGTTCCACTGTATTCCAAAAAAACCTGCCGTGAAGAGAAAGGTTGGCGACGAGCACAGGCAATTTCAGGAAAAATTCGCTAATTCGCGTTGGCTAACTTGTCAACAAACACCACTGGAAGCTGTCACGAGCCTGTGCTATGGTAGCCCATAAGTGATAAAAGGGTTAAAAAAAATATATAAAACGCCCAGGGCAACGACTCGGCAAAAAGATGTGTGTGAGAAAAACGCGCGGGCCGCACTAACACTAAACTTTGATGTCAAGTAGGGGGCCACAAAATATCGTCCCGCGGGCCGCGAGTTTGAGACCCCTGAAAGGGTTGTACTGTATGTGCAACATAGAGCCCTGGAATAGCATTCAAATCACATCATCTAAAATGTATTTTTTTTTTTTTTTTTTTTTTTTTTTTTTTTTCTGCCCCAAAATCTGGTTTACAAAAATGACACCCCACTATTTATCATTCCCCAGTCAACACAATAGCCTGGACACCATGATCATACCCAAGCAATAGAATGGCCATTGCCTGCAGGTAAAGGTAAATTTAAGGTAAATTTCCACTCAGCTGAGCGTCTGCAAACGGTAAACATCATGGTCAGTGTACATGAGACTGTACAAGGTAAACATCTGCGATGTGGGAAGCATTTAAAAAGAAACACTGATGAGTTCTTTTATTTATTTGGGTTACATTTCTAGGTATAAGTTGAAAGAAAAATAAAGTTCTCTGGAGGAGGTGCGATGGTTCCTTTTGTGGCAACAACTGCACTGCACTGCTTTGGTTGCCTGGGCGCTGTCCCTGGTGCTGAAACCATATCCATCCATAAGCAGCTAATCGGTTGCTGTCCGTACTGAACTTGGTTTCAGCTCACTTATTAAGAGTCACCACACATGGTTTATTCATAGTTCATCTGCAGGCTAATGTTATGCAAATGTTTGGTTCACTTCAAACTAATTAAAAACTAGGTTAAAGGGATAGTTCACTCTTTTTGAAGTTTGATCATATTTTTTACATACCTAGGGTGTTGTCAGTTCATCCATTTCTTAAATCCATTGGGTAGTTATTTAGAATTGTAGAGCATCTCCCAGCTAGCATTTTTCAGCAATTCTAGTTTAAATGGTCGGGAAAAGCAACCACACAACACACAGCATCTCAGAGTATGTCTAAGTAAGCATTTTTAGCAACGGTAGTTGTGTTACTTTTGGTGTTTTGCTAAAAAATGGCATAGTTTATTTGCTACCCTTTAACTTGCATAACAATTGCTTATAAACGATTTGCAAAGCATCAATGTAGGCCTTATAAAGGGTTTCTGAAGGCTTCATTAGGCCAACCTTGGAGCCAACTGAGCCCTGGGTAGTTCAGTCCAACAGAACTGCGTTCTAAAACTGCCCAGCCTCGTCTCTGCTGCTGTATCTGAACCAGCCTTGTTCCTGTGATAATGACAACAATTTCAAGCTTCCCATGTGTGACCATATGGGTTTGAACCCTTGTCGTTTACTTGCCACCAGACTGTGTTAGCCCACTGAGCTAAACTCCTAGGCATGAGATGGAGTAACTAGTGCACGTGTACACGTCTCAGGCAAGGTTATTCATAAAACGAGCGTGGTTCACTGAAAAAACACCTGCGTTGCAAATGCATATTGAGGTATCAACTGTGTTGGTTGGATAATGGTGCTATTGGCAATTAGGGGAAAAAGGATGTGCTATGGAGTCATGTTGTTGTGTGCTGTGAGTCTAGAACATGCTCTCTTTATTCATGTGCATGTCCGCATCACAGATACACTCTCAGAAACAAGAAAGCAGGCAAAGCCAGCTTCTGTTCATTTAATGTACCAGTATATCCATGCACCATTCCCTGGGGACCTTCTTTCTTTCGTCTGAAACAAAATAAACACACATGAAATGTGAGCACCTGTTCCTTGTCTTTGATTTTATGCTTGCAAATACCCTCCCCTTAAGTAGCATAGTCCCTCAAAGCTAAAATAAACTAGCATTAGGGGCCACACTGTTGTCAACCAGACACAACCAAAGAGAAGCTATGGAGTGTATTCAATGATCTTGTAAATGAGTGACCATAAAGACTTATAGTACATGACAGAAAATGTGGTGGTTGAATACCCAGAGGATTCCTTATTTTGAGGGGCCACATCCTTCTTGGTGAATTGATGGCTTGAGGATCTAAAATATGCTGTGTGCTTTACCTCTGCCTTGATGTTGCACTAGCAGAGGACACATTCAAACAACACACTTTATCGTTCATTCCTTTGGTCAATAAGCTATAGATCTACATAGAGAATAGAATAGCTGTCTAACCAGAGATGGAAAATTGCCTCATTCACAAATGAAATAAGTGCATATATGCATTTCAACTCAGGATTCTCTCTTGTTCAAAGATTGGGTTTTAAACTCATTTATTTCTGAGATCTTCCCTATGTGAAGGGCAATAAGGGAGGCAGGTAGGCAACAACCCCCAAACCGATAGCTGCCTGCCTGGTTAGATCTACCCCTGCCTTTTACGGTGTAGGCTAATGATGGCTTGAGGGCGGGGCGGGGTCCGGTCCATCCCACTGTTTGTCTTTCTAATGCCTCCTCCCTCTTTTTTTTTAATCGGCTGCAGTATCTGTTAGACCCCCCCCCCCCCCTCCCCACGCATGCGCATAACCTACTCAACCCCATTCGTAAATCACAACCAACCGCAACTGGCGCTATCAAAATGACGCCCGCTTGTGTGCCAGCTCCACTCAGCTCCCGTGTGTGTGTGTGTGTGTGGGGGGGGGGGGGGGGAATTGGGGGGGTGAAGCAAATACTCAACTGCACATCCAGTGTGTTTTTTCTTCTTTCCTTATTCGAAGTCGTGTTTTTTTTAACGTGATAAATCCATACTGTACATGGGGCGGGGTGGGGCGCGCGTATTGGGAGGGGGGGGGGGGGGTATTGGCGGGAAGGGAGCCCCACGTCCCTCACGTGCGAACGCCTGTGTCGGGAGTCACGAGGCAGAGAAGTGTGCGCGTGAACAGGCTACATGCCTCACGGGAGCGCGCATGCATGGTCCACAGCGCGTACGGCGCATGACATTTGCTGTATCTCTCCAGTTTTTCTCCACGTACAAGCTGAATGGTTCACGCTGCGAGGCAGAAGATGCCGCAGATAGATGAAGCTAAAGCGATTAGGGAGGCTTTGTGTCACACCACTGGCTGGATATGAATGGATTAAAAGAGTGGATGAATGTAGATGAATGAATGGTGAATGAATGGATGCTTGAGCCGCTGTCGTAGCCTATTAGAGCAGCTTTGAATGCCACGGGCAAACCAAACTTGAGCGAGCCAATGCCGTCAATCGCCTACGGGCGATTTATTTGGTGGTTTTGATGTCACCGTTATACATTCGCGTCATTTAGCATGGACACACCTCCCCCATAGTAACAACGTTTTGTCCGTTTGAGCTCAACAGAAGTCATAGGGTACTGTAGTTGCCGATATTGATATTGTATCCATTGCGACCAAACAACCGTACGGTATCTGGATGCGCATCGGCGCAGGGCTCGCGTGGCCGGAATTCCACGTCGCGTGGCGCACTGCCCCAATAGCACGAGCCGTGGCTGACAGATGACTGCTCGGCACTTTCTATTTTTATCCCCGTGGCGCTGTTTCTCCTCTTAGAACGGTTTTTATATATTGCAGGCAGGAATAAAATAAACTCCAAACCCACCCCCTCTGCCCCTTTTCTCTCTTGTCTTTTTATATCTGGCGATCAGTCTTAAAATACTGTGGTGTGTGTATAGAGTGAGTAAAAACGTCCGTCAGGAGTCCGACATTGTATGTAAAAGGAGAGAGGGGAGAAAAATCTGAAGATTATGGATTGATACAAATAGTCGCTCGCGCCAACCCCAGCCCGAGTTGAATTAATGTGTTACTATTTTTGGAACTCCTGTGTTTCCAGGGGAAACCTAATGACGCAATGACGTCAATGCAGGTCACCAGCAGACTGGAGGAATTGAGTGCTTCCATTAGATTTTGCAGTATTTTCCAGAAACGCGGAAAGGACAAAATGGATTAGTTGAAATGCATAGAAATATAAACAATAGATTGACTCGAGAGAACGTAAACGACGGATATCTGAAGAAAAAAACACAACATTGCATAGCCTACTAATGGTATGCGTTCAAATTCCCAGGGATTATGCAAAAAAGGGAGATGAGAGAAAGAAAATCCACACATCCTTGGATCGGTGGCTATACTGGGTGAGCCTCATTTATTTTCCTGATTCTTGCGTTTAGAAATAGGAATGCGCGTTTGTGTCGTGCCAATCTGTCTTCGTGGCTAGACGGTGTGCCATAGAACCATTGAGAATTTTTCCGGAGTTTGATGGTGAAGCGTGAGTGGATAGTGTTAGAGGATTGTTTTCGCTCGTGGGAGACGTCTCACGCGATAATGAACTCAACAGATAAAGGTAAAAAAAATAATAATCCTGTCTCCAACTCGACTTCAGTTGAGTTGATACGTGACCACCGCTTATAAACATGCATATGGCTATAACGCCAGGACGTGCTCCGTCTAGATGTAGTTAGGCTATTTTTATGCATTTGCAGATGTCTACCCTCAATATCTTTCTATCTTTTGGGCATAATATTGATTTGACTATTCGAAAATGTGTGATTATGCTCATCCTTGTGTGGATTGATTATGATAAAGATTTAAAAGACTAATCTCCTCCAAAAAAATATAGAAATACTCGCAGGTTTGGCTATGTCACATCGTTTTTAGAACAAATTGCATTACTAAGCTATTATTGACAATGTAAATGATCTTGGGTATGTTTTAATCGAGTATCTAGAATGTGTTGCTGATATCGTTTGCATAGCCTATACTTTTACGTGGCTGGGGTGGGGGGGCAGTCGTGCGCGTGGAGTAGAGACGATTAGACCGTTCTATCTAGGCTCTCTCTCTCTCTCTCTCTCTCTCTCTCTCTCTCTCTCTCTTTCTCTTTCTCTCTCTCTCTCTCTCTCTCTCTCTCTCTCTCTCTCACCACACACACACACACACACACACACACACACACACACACACAGTACCCAATCCGAAGAGGGTAAATGCGTTAGCAACAAGTGCTATAATGTAGAATGTATACATCTACACATTGTGCCCATTTGTATGGAGCAATACAGTGAACATAAAACACACAAACACACATAGAGAGAGAGAGAACGAGAGAGAGAGAGAGAGAGAGAGGGGGATTGATAGAGACCTATTTTGATTGCTAACTTACTTACGTTAACATGATTACAATAATTGTAACATCATCATTATTATCATTAGTCTTATCATTATCATTATTTCTTCATGTTTCCCCTCATTCACAAACTGGGCTACAATGCAGGGTGAGGGCGTTCACCGCGGCGGGTGTGAGGGGCTGGGTTACTTTCAGCACCATGGACAACTCTCACAGCGCAGCGCATCGGCGCGACGGCCAGCGCTTTCTGTACCATGGAGAGCGCTCTCCATAAACCTCCACTTTACTAATGACGATTAATACGCGCTCATCATTCAACACCAACATGGTCAGCACGCTTTAGGTGGAACCACCTTAGTTCCGTTGAGGACAATCTCGTAAGCTTGAGAGTTTGAGAGAGGTTAGGTTATCGTCACTGACCCTGTGTTGTAGAATTAACTCGGAGGAATGCTCACAGGACCAAGTGTAGATTATTTGATTTAAACATAAAACAAACACGCCTTTCACCAGCGTTTACAGAGACTTGGCACGAAAAAGGTCAATGGAACATAGTAAAATGGGACACAGCCAGGATGTATTTAGAAAAAGAGCGGTAGGGGATGTGACACTTTTTCCACATATGACGCATTTGGTGAGGTAAGCGTGGCAGATGCCTACGTCTACAGATGGCCTAGTCTGTCGGTCCCCTACCGCCTTTGGCTTGACGTAACACACAGAGGGGAACATTCCAGATGTGCTCTCTACGTCCCTGAAACAACATTCAGGACCGCTTTTTGAAACGTTTTCACTGATGAATTAAATATATGTATATACATTTGATTAATCAAATACAAAAATTAATTCGATTTATCTTTAAAAAAAAAAGAATCGTTTTAAAAACAAAGACTGGTGGA
>NC_139674.1:11027564-11042564 GCF_951799395.1 Argentina silus
TGTGTGTGTGTCTCTGACTGCTGGTTTTGTCTCTGATGTGAATGCAAGAAAGCTACACAACAATACATGCGTATCAGAAACTGTCATTAACATGATGGTTTAAATACCATATGTATTTGGACTAATGGGCAGATTCAACCAGAATCGAACAAAATATGTAAAAATACGGTAATGTTACTTTTACCGAGAAATAAGTACAGTTTCATTTCACACTACAGCAATGGTCTACAATAACTAGTCAAATGACTTAGGGTAGTGCTTCACAGCAAAGCGGGACAGTTTTTCTTTAGTTGTATTGAATTCCAGCCCGATGTACATGACCTGAAGGATATCTGGAGTTTGGCTGTCAGACTAAACATACTAGTCTATCTGTCCTACTGTAGTTAACACTGCAACACATCAAATCCCAGACGACTCCTTTTCCTTACCCTGTGGGTGAGTGAACCTACTGTACAGGTCTAATGGATATTCCAGTGAGTTCTGCATCCTTTAATTGAGCTGACGAGCTTCTGACCTTCATGCTGGGCAGGAGAGTCCCAGTGAATTACTGACTGGCGAACACGGCCCACAATTTATGTGTCACACGAAGCCTCGGGAAATAGGGCAACGCCTCGTCGATGTCATCAAGCAGGGACCTGGGGTGGCAGATGCACTTTTGCCCCTCCCCTCCCCTATTGTAATGGGATCTAATGAAGTTGGTAAGTCAGTGTTAATGTTGGGCTGAACCATCGTCGTACTTGCATTGACTTCATGCAATTTGGACGTAGGAGTGGCAGTTGGCCATCAGTGGCAGTTGGACATCTGCTTGGCTAACCTGACCTGCACTTTCCAACCAAATAATGCACTGTATAGTAAGCACTTTGGATTGGACTGCACATGTAGTTCATATAATCTATAATACAGCATATAGTATTAGAAATATGTCTAAAAACGATACCTTGGAAGCATAGTGACTTTGGAGACAGAGAGGCAGCAGGCAGCTGCCTTGGTATTGAGACAAAGTCTATACCACGTTAGCCAGCTAGAGAGAATCGAGCCTGCCATTTGGACAATCAAAACAATTCAGGAAGAAAGGAATAAGATGAAGGGGTGGAGGAGACCAAAATGCTGATTTCACAACAGACTCACGCAATACATACAGGTGCTTATGTAGATATTCACAGGGATCGTCTGAAATGTCTAAAATGGCTTCCTCTTCTCGTCTACTTTCCTTCTTAAATCTGAAATCACATGATTCGGTAGAAGCAATATGGTGGGCACTAGTAATATGCTTTCATCAGTTATCTTCTTTCCTATCAGTGCAGATGAAGGAAAGGTAACGAGGAGAGCAAGCTAGGTTTGTCTATTGAGATGCACCCATGTGTTGGACGGATCCTCCACCATATTAATACTCCTCTCTCAAATTCTAACCCTGGGTGACTGGAGCCCCCCAGAGGCCACTTGGAGGACTGCACCGCCTGCTGCATTGGACAAGTACTGAAAACAGCACCGACTGGGTACCTGAACTTCCTGATGTGTGCAGTGCAGTATACACAGATGCCAAAATTGAGGCTTTGTATAAAATCCAATTCAACGCCACGTCATGTGAACCCTAAACACTTTCACTGGCTCTAGAAAACTTGAGATTCAGCTAATATTCCTCACAGTCAGACACGTCACACCTATTAAAACAGAGAGAGAACAAAGCACATCCATTCATTCAGATGATGAAACACTGAACAAGGTTGTCAGTGACCTCTTAAAAGATATATATGAAGCCGGTGCCCAGTATTGAGCCACTGAGTCTGACGTTTTACCCTAGTTTACTGTAAAGACCAACTTTTACAACGAGCACACCATCCTATCCATTTCATTTCAGGTGTTGACTTATAAAGAATCACACACCATAAACACTCCTGGGCTCTGGTTCTAGTCCTAGAGCCCCTCCCCCCCCCCCCCCCCCCCCCCCCGACATTGTGCTTTTCGTTCGGAAATCTACTGGCTACTCCATTTCAATTGTTTCCAGATGGAGTGGTTGGATGACTTGGCACAAAAAAAAAAAAACATATTTTCCTTGGTCCCATTGTTGTCTGGACCTGATCACAACAGAATGCTAATAGGATGTTGTTAAGTCCAGAAAGCTGTTCCTGTGTTTTGACTAACTGTCCATGAAGCTCCTGGTCATTTCTGAAAAATGGGGGGATAAAACATTTACAGAATGATAATAAAAACAAGATTATAGTGATATGAATACGTTCTGTAAATGGTCCTGTGTGGAACAGTCGGTAGAGAATGGTATTAAGAACGCTTAGATTGTGGGTTTGATTCCTGCTGGGAATGCAGAGTGGAAAGTGTTTCCTCACACAAAATATAATATCCATCGAAGCACGTCAGTGGGACTGGAAAGAAGAGAATAGTTTGAGTTTTTATTGAGGCTTTATACCTAATGATCAGTTTACTGGAAATGACTTGAGCAGATATTACGATAAATGACCCCTCCCCTCTCTCCAACGCCACCTTTCATGATTTAAACACAATACATCAGAATTCCACACTGGACAGCAGCCCAGCATGTCTGCTTCCCCAGACCCGTTCCTCATGCATAACTGATTTCCACTGTGGCGTGGAGTGGCGTGAGCAACAGGCAATCTTTGGAAGGTGTGCCATCCCGAATTACTGTAAGACTCAAATGGGAGGTCACCATCGGTTTTCAAACACTGGCCTATTAGTTAGTCATCACACACACACACACACACACACACACACACACACACACACACACACACACACACACACACACACAGACACAGACACACACACACACACACACACACACAGACACAGACACAACACCAGCTTGTTTCCCTGGCGGCTGCTATCAATTAAAGCAACGGAAAATTGTATGCCGCTTATTCACAGAGCTGCAAATAAAGTCCCAATTAGCGCCGGTTCTCTTTGTGTCTTTAAAAGGGATGCTGTTGCGTCATGGCACATGGCCGTGCATGGGGGACAGGGAAGCTTGGGTTTGTGGACAGACCGCCCCGGGTAGGAGATCCTACAGTGTGATTGATCGGTGACCACTTGGGAGAAGAACTAAGGTGTGCAATCGAGGTTTACTGTCGACCCAGTGTGGCATGAATTAGAGGTTACTGTTCCAGGATATGAGTATACATACAGTATGACCTGACCAGGAAAAAATCCACTAAGTTAACCAGTAAGTGAGGCCAAGCACTCCCAAAACCAACTGCACATAAACATTATTCTGATTAGAAAGCGGTGGATGCTTTTGTGTGTTTCACCATCAACTGATATTATCTACTTCTCAAGGATACGTGAAGCAGACAAATCGAACGCACCAATAAAATGGGTTTTCTCTTCACTCTTGTTGCCCCGAAGCTTGTTGTTAGCTAGCGTATAGGCTGTCAAAGAGGTTCCCACTGTGTAGTTAATCTGCCTTCCTCATCCATCCATCTTGATAAGAGGTCAGAGTTCATGAAGTTGGGGAGATGGGAGCACTCTGACAATACGTGAGTTTCCTACTTACGACATGCAAGCTCACGTGAATCGGACATGAACGGGGCATCAGTAAAGGGCTTTGTCAGTGTTCACCTTGAGAAAAGTATTGATCATCTTGAGTGGACCCAGGTTAGTTCAGTTAAGCCATGCAGTTCAATTGCACAGTGATGTTGTGCACACCTGGTACAGGCCATAATAGCATGGTTACTCCAATACAGACTGAAAAAAGAATTTGCATAACGGATACTCACAAAAGTCCAGATTCCAGGCTGGATTCAGCGCGGGATGCTACTTATTACACTCGCAAAACAAGCTGGAAAGCAACAATGCGGGGAAAAACAATTTTGGCAATTGTCAAAGGTACTTTCTTCTGGTAATTCTTAGCTTACTGGTGAGTTGTTGTAAGGTGTTGTGAAGAGGAAATCACATTTCAGACGTCACTGGAGTATCCAGGTTCACGTCAGAGGCTGATTTAAAAAACACACTGGCTCTGGGTTTTAAGGGTCCGATGTCTGTTTCGCTGATGTGTTGACGTGTTCTATCATGTGGGATCTGAGGGGCTGAGCTGCATTGACTGGAAATTGGAGTATGGAATGCCGTTCTCAGCAGTGGAATGTTGCTCAGAGCCAATCAAATCAAACATATCCCCCTTGCAGCACTCACTAAGCAGACCCAGAGGCTGTGTATAATAGTGAGCCAGGCAGTCATACACATACACAGTATGCAAATACACACACATGCACAAAGAAACCAAGAAACACAAATATGAAGACATGCATAGACATACACTCAAATGACCTCATATGAGCCTTCATTGGGTCTTCTCATTCCTCTTTTAAAAGGATGGAATATATTTTCAAAACAGATTAAAGGGGCAATCTGGGATTCAAACAACAACAAAGCAGGCTGGAGAAATGTTACTACTCTCAAATTCATAGACAGTCCTATGGATGAGTGTTAACCATGGTTTGAGTAAAAAAAAGCTTATATTTTGGGTTTTGATGGGGTAAGACTAAGTTCATGAGGAATTTTTAAGTTATATTCTGCAAAAATCAATGGTGACAGTATATATCATCAATTTAGCAGTCCAAAAATGAATGTACAAATTTCAGATTGCCCCTTTAATACAGTTACTTCAAAAAACATTGTTCAGTATTGTTAACAAGTCAGCTAATCATTTGTCAATGTGATTAATCAGACAACACAAAATCAATTCATTGTGATGCATTATTTGATCAGAATTGTGCAATGTAGAACTACTAATTGTCTCTACTAAAAATACCACTATCAGAACGGGGTCAAATATATATGAAACACTGTCAAATACTTGAGCTATCCATGGCAAAACTTACTTTGACTGGGCATGTGTTTTTCCGAAGTCTGACTGGATCTTAGATTGATCAGGGAGCGTGAGATAGTTAGTTAGTAAACAATGTAAATCTGACTCCGATTACTAAATATGATAGATTGGCTCTCTATATGCGTAACAAGTTGAATATAATGAGGAGGTTCATAGACGGGACACCCTTTAACGTTATGGCCTTAAGGAGAGTACCGCACTAGAGTCTTTCAATGGTCTTGTCTTAGTCGGGAATCAATATTCAAATAACTAGTTTAAGTAAGAGTAATTTTCTGTCATGAGCTACATGTACTTGGGAAATGTCCCTCCTAATTATATTATAAGATTATATTTGCAGAAATCTAAGTATTTGAACGCCAACCTGTGTGAACTAACCGTTCGTGCGCTAAAATCTTGAGGACTAGAGGACTAGAGGACATAAAGTCATTTCTAGGCTAGACCTGGTCAAATGTATTTGTTTCCTTAGATTCTAGCAGATGATCCCAGCACACAGATCTATCTGTAGCGTTTTTGGACAAATGAGAAAAGCGTGGTGTCAAATTCGAGATTTACTTTAGAAAGATTTACTTTCGAGATTTACTTTAGCAATAACGTGAGCAATTCAACTTCCTTCAAGTCATACAAAACAAGTGTAAATACACAAACTATAAAACATACCGTGATGATAGGTTAATGTTCTAAGAAAATAGTCAAATGAGAAAAGATGGTCTTTAGCCAGACTAATCGGGTAAACTGACTCATAGGAGTAAGATTCTGAAAACAATTTCTACCAGGCCAGACCAAATGGAATGTCTAGAAAACATCAAATGACCTTTTTATCAAATGGGGGAGACCTTCTGGCAAGTTTTATCAACAATAGCATTCAACTCATAATACAGTGTTATCCACAGGTCTTCAGCTGGATCCGGGGCTGGTGGTGCGATACTATGCCACCTATATCCCAATTAACTGATTGTAATGAACTGATTGACCAGTTCGCTGAATCTCTGTGGAAGGTTATGAAAGATACACATACACATACTGGAAAGAAACATCACGCAATCGTGCAAATGACATCAAAATACTAGTCATAAAACACATGTTAAAACAAGAACAAATATGACTATATACACATCGAACATTTTGTTATCTTGTACATTTTGTTTAGTATATATTGTATATTTTTTAGTATTGTACATTTTACATTGGTTGGCATTCTGCGGACAGCAAAGGAAAAATGTCATTGTACAGGGAAACATGTTTTCTACTGTGCAAATGATAATAAACACTTTGAATTGAATTTGAATTGAATTGAAGAAACATTCAAATGTCATAATAGAGAAAAAGGTGTGTTGATTTAATCGTCGACAGGATGGCTGCTCGGTGTGCCCATTCTGCTGTGACCCACTGAACCCAAAACACTCGTAAAGTTTATCAAAATTCCCTTTGTCTCATAAACACAGAGAATAATTGACATGTAAAAAAAACATGTAAATAGAATGTAAGGGTCACGATTTTAGCCAAAAGCTGTTGTAGCATACTCATCACATTTTCAGACCAGTTCAATAATCACCCTGTCTTCAAATCCATCTACATCTACGTCAGCAAGCCACTCTCTGCGCATCACTACGTAGGTGGCTGGGTGTGTCTGTAGGGGGTCCCTATTGAACCCAGGTTTGGTAGGGCTCCTTGGGGGAGGAGAGGAGAGGAGAGGAGCAGGCCCCGTGATGGGGGGGGGGGGGGGGGGGGGGGGCGATCCGAATGGTGATTCACCCCAGCTATGAGTCAACCGAACAGGGCTATAAAACAAGTGGAACCCTGCATGAAGTATGGAGCTTCTGGTTGTCATACACACTTAACCTTTCCCAGCCACACGAAACAGGTAAGGCTCAATCACTCTCCCATTGACTGGGGATGCGGTATGGGGCTGGGGTGATATGGGATAGCTGTCAATGAGGAAAGATTGGTCATTTTGTGAGCACTGCTATTTTTGATGCTGTGGGAAAGTACATTTAGTGAGATGATAAATATAGTAATTTTGTATGCATAACAGCTTGAAGAATTTTTAATGTGTTTATTTATGTGTTATAAATTACCTTTAAATGGATGATATTTGTTGATTTGTTGCTTTTGAACCGATTTGATTATAATTTTCCACCATGAAAACAGGAAAAATAAGAACTTAACTTATGAACATAAGAAATGTAATTGTTGAAATATGCAAAACAAATGCAATTATATAACTTAATAATGTGTGTATACTAGTCATGCTGTGATAACTGAATGTCAATGTATTGAAGTGAATTTTTTTAAAGATTTATACATTTCATAAATCATATACATTTGATATAAATGCTATCTGCAGTATCCTAATTGTATTGTATTTATCAATCAGAATGCACGTATCTCTGGCCTCACTCTGCCTGTGTCTGGTGGTGTTGGTCTGTGCGTACAGCGGTCGGCCCATGACCGTTGATATGATAAGGACCAGTGTCAAACAATTGACTAAGACCACCGTGGTCCATATCAAGAAACTCAGAGGCGAGGTACGAACACACACACACACACACACACACACACACACACACACACACACACACACACACGGTCTCTTACTCATCTTAAAATGCATGTGTCATAGGCCATCAAAGCATTCTGTGCATTCAAATAATGTGAGTGAAATTGATAGGCCCAGTATAATGACATGATAACAGTATATAGTGTCGTAAGTTATGGACGTAATAAAGGAGTGTGTCAGTGTATGCGTCAAACTAGAATGTGATTAAAGAAAATGTAGGTATTTGTTATGATCTATGACTCAAGGCAGGAGCATGCAGTACGGCACAGTATGTTTAAGGAGATGGAAAGTTGTGTGGGTGTGGGTATTGGTTTTCGTTAGAACGTTAGAACTCATTCAAACTGAAGTGACTCAAGCAATATGTTAATATCACATAAATAATATATTATTGTGCACAAAAAAATCATATCACAGTAAAAAGACATCTATACATCTAAAAAAAAACATAATGGTGCAAGTTTTATCTTTCCGATACTAAAGCAAGGTGTAAATCAAAATGTATTTTGATAAAAATTGTACACATAGAGACACACACACACACACACACACACACACACACACACACACACACACACACAATCGTTGGACAGACACACGCATGCAGTACACACACAAACACACACACTTTAAGTAAGGAACTAGATTTGGTGGGAGAGTGGATTCAATTGAAATTAGTCACTCTCAGGAGAATCAGTTGGTGCAAAAATGTCAAATGAAGTTACTTGTGAAAACAATGATACATACAGTGGCAGTCTGAATACGCCTGTCTAACATGCTTTTTGTTTTCACCAATTCTAGAAAATTATACATTTGATTGTGTGTATTTTTCTATTAATAACTATTCATCTTAGAACTGAAGATCTACAGAGTGTGAAGGCTTTTGTTACAGCTAAAGACCAACATACCAGATTTTTACAAAATCAAGGACATATTAATTAGTTTATTATCAATCCAGCGTGTTCATCCTGGACAGAACATAATCCTGAATGCCCTGGGATCTGCTTTGAAGAACACATTTCCCTCCTTTTTCTCCAGTTCCAGGTGGCCCCCGGTGTGGGGTTCGGCCCGACCAGTGACCCCCCTATCAAGGGCCTGACCTCCATCGCTGCTAATCTGGAGGCCCTGGAGGGACGTCTGCAGTGCTCCCCCCCGAGCCAGGTCCAGGCCGATGTCTCCCACCTGCGGGGGCTGGTGTGCTTGCTGGCTCTGGAACTGGGCTGCACCATCCAGGCCATGCCCAGGGGAGAGGCCCAGCAGTCGGCCTTCCCCATCACTCAAAGCTACCTGGTCCTGGTGGAGACTCAGCACTACCTGGAGAAGCTCGGTCGTAGCCTGGACATGCTCAAGACCTGCTGAGGCGCTATGCAAGCAAAATATACACACATGAATACAGTTTAGAGAAAACCAACAGTGAGAGCAGAGAGAAACGCACAGTTCGATATGGTACACCGGTACGCACGCACGCACACACACACACACACACACACACACACACCACAAATATGCAATAACACTCATATAGAACTCAGTCTACATTGCAAAGTAGATTATTTTGTGGGGTTAATTTCTTTTGCGCTAATAATCTTATCTAATCTTAACAAATTGTATTGTTATAACCATGCTAGCCTTAGAAATATTTTATATTATTATATTGTCAATTATTATTTGAACTATTTAAAATTATATTTAATATAATGACAAAGATGTAGACTAGTGTAGTCTACAAAAGTGTTCTGTTCTGATGGTTCTTGTGAAAGCAATTCAAGTCTTGCTGATCGGTGGACTTGACAGAGGTGCAATGTTTTATAGGGCTTTATATGGACTGTATATTTTTGATACGTGATTTTACGCTCTGTCTTTGGGATAGGAACATGTTGTTTGAATGGTTGGAAAGAAATGAATATCTGTCTCACTGGGTGAGGTATAAACGATTTCGCAATGCGCTGTATTTTGAACGAGGTGAAATGTTTTAAGAATGAACTAAGAACTATAGCGGCATCTCTTACTTTAACCAACTTAGAGCCTATGTAAACTGACATAAGACCGTCTAAATGTTGTTCTATGGATTGCTCCAGCTATTGTCTTCTCTCTGTGTTGTAGGCTATTAAATTGTAGGCTATTAAATTGTGATTACTTAGTCGACAGAGACAATTTGCTGGACAGGTCTATAGCCAACGGAGCAGGAGGCCCAATGAAATAATGAAGAGTCCTATGAATAACGCAATCCAAAAAAGAAGCGAAGCGCCCGACGCACCTTGCCTATTGTCATTCATCTTCCATCGATGTCTGGCCAAAAAAACAAATCTGTGGTCCCACCGTATCAAAACACAATAACATTCTTCGCATTTCCCTCTTTAATGGAGTTCCAGTACATGTGTCACTTCCATGGCCTAACGCGCAGTGGAATTAATGTGTTCACCTGAATTCGACGCACGACGTGGCCAATTCCCTCCGTCTGCTCATATACTGTATTCAAAGTCCAGAGGCATTATCGACATTCAGCTCTTCAATAGCCAATGGTATCACCGCTCAAATAGAATGCCACTAGGATAGGCTAAGTGGCAAGACTATTTGCCTAATCATGACCAACATAGTACAACATAGTGGTTTTGCTCTTTCATAAATGAAGTCTGTCAAAAGTCTGTGTAGCCTTCATGAAACTGTATGCTCTCAATTACATAAGCCCTATATAGGCCTGCACGTCTTTTTGTTACAACATGAACATGAACACACAGATGCCTTTATGATGCAAATAAAATGTAATTGCACTTATTTTCCAGCAGATGTCAGCCACGGACTGTTTGCCTTTATTTTTCTCCTCAAATAACCACATACTGTAGGATTTCTCACGGGGCCATTCACCATGGATGAGGTCGAAGAACGGAGTGAATGTGCAGGCCTCGCAGCTGTGCTTCAACCCCAGCAGACTAGATCTAGTTTTTACACTGAACCAGTAGGCTAACACAGAATCACCTTGAACCGTGTCGTGGTGTCCATACCTTTATACATTCATTCTATTGCATTGCATTATTTAATTCATCATTACATTGGATTACTGTATAATGCATTAGTGTGGTTTTACCTGCTGTAATTGCATCCTAGGAGGCGCTCTCTAACATACAGAATTGTATACATCTATATGTGTGCATTGTTGAGATGTACAGCACGGCTACTAAAGTACCTGTTCCCCTGTTCCTCTGCTTCTGTGTCTGATTGCTAGTTCTTTCTAAACTAGCTTCAGCTACACAACACTCGTGTACCGGGAATATCACATCTATTCCACTGTCTTACTTTATCCCAGACAAACAAGCAGAGACAAATCGATGCTCCACCAGCGTGGACAATGTACACACAGCAGCTTTCCATAGTTGATATGTGGGTGTTAGGAACACGGTTTGAGGACATGTTGCCAAATCACTGAATTTAGTTTCCCAATACTTGATATTTACACGTTTAAGAGAAAATGGTTTGTATGAGGAACAAATACTCACACCAATACCCTCTCCCCCACTCTCTCCCGTCCCTCTCCCCCACTCTCATTCTGTCCCGTCCCTCTCCCCCACTCTCAATCTGTCCCTCTCCCCCAGTCTCTCTCTCTCATTCCCTCTTGTCCCTCTCCTCTTCTCTGTCCTCCTCTCATTTTCTACAAATTGTGAAAACAACGTATTGTTTTATTATTGTGTTCATTGTTGTAATGAATAGGTAAATATGAACTTTGAACTCTGAAGAATACATGGAGGGTGAATGAAACATGGTGTTCACCTCACTGTTATCTGGTAGATGTGAACTACAGACTCAGAACATTGTACACATGGCATTGGCTCGGTCCCTGAAATCAATATCATATATATGAAGCTGTAAGGCTATGCCAAAACACACACTAACAGACAGGGCTGGGGATTACGTTGTTATTGCCACCAGGGTAGTACAGTATGCAGACTTCCCTAGCACAAGGGACAAACACGTACAGAAAAGAGACAGAAAAAGATACTTCAAATATATAACGGATCATCAACCATAGCAGACAGTATGTGCAACAACTAATGTGAACCTGACAAAGATCCCCCCAAAAAAACCCTGTCTCTTTGAATAATAATAAGTAAGCAAGCTTTGCACATGTGTGTGTGAGGCAGAATGGCTCATAGGACGTTCTTTGGATAAGAGCATCTGCATATTACACAACTATATATAAATATGTGTGTTGGAGCATTTGAGTGTGCTCGTTCATCACTCCCCCATACCAACCCTTCATATCTTCGCCCTGAGGGGGGCGATAGTGAGCGAGTCCAGGAACTTGTCCAACGTGGAGAGGTACTCTTCCGGGTGACATCGGAGGTGAGCCGCGTGGATGGACTCCTTCCACTTAGTGGTTTCCACGGCAACACCCCTCTTCCTCCAGAAGTCAATGAGGTCTTCCATGGCGGCGGGGTCGCACATGGCGTCGTTTTCACAGAAGAAGAAGAGTGCGGGGGCGGTGACGGGGCTGTTGTAGAACAGCTGGATGCCATCGTTGTAGTAGTCAGCCGTCTGTTTCTTGAAGAGCCAGAAGAACAGCATTGCCACGTTTTTCACCAGCCACTCCAAACGAGGGAACATGGTCTTGCCTAGGCCTGAGCGACACACACACACACACACACCTGATCCACTAACAGAAAGAATTATCTTATGACAAAAATGAACACCCTTCTCTCTCTCTCTCTCTCTCTCTCTCTCACCTGCAGCCATATGTTCCAGCGACCCAGCCACCATGCTGTCGTAGATGTGCCCTTTGACCCGTTGGGCCAGCCCCGGGTATTTCTCTGGCTCCCTGGCCATGTGGATGAGCAGCTGGGTGAAGGTGTATCCACCGATGGAGAAGCATTTGACCAGCAGGGGGCGCCCTGTGAAGCGTTGGTCTCTCAGGACTTCCAAGACCTCCCTCCCATACTCCAGCCCCCAGCGAGGCCACAGGAAGTGCAGCACGGAGCTCTCTACTGATAGTATGTCCATGCCACGTCCCAGATAGAGGTTACGGTATTTGGCGACTGAGCCTGGTCGGGCGCCAAACCAGGGGAAGAGGAGAAGGAGGGGACGGGGGGAGGAGGAAGAGGAGGATGGGGAGGGGGTGAGGGGGACAGAGACGGAGGGCAGAGAAGGTAGGTCTGAGAGCAAGGGGTAGGTCTGAGAACCAGCAGGAGGGTCTCGAAGGGAGGAGGGGGATAAAGAGGTTGTAGAGATGATGGGAGGGGAGGGGGAGGGGGAGGGTTTTGTGGGAGAGAGGGTCCTGTCCCCTGACCTCTGGCTGAGGTAATAATATGTGATGCTTGGGCTGACTTTCTGGACAACAACCCTCCCATCACCGACCATCACAGACATCTCTGCACCAGAGGAGGAGTTACTACAGAATGGAAACAGTCAGAGTATTGGACACTACCCTCTTTTCATACCCTCTACCCTCACACACGGTTTTGTGTCACACTTTAATTATATATGCGGCTAATTTTTGTTAGAAGAGCAATTGTATTTTGACGGTTATACACACACTTTTGGTATATATAAGCAGAGGCTGGCAGTTACATGTTTACTGTAGAGTAAAGTAAGCTATTCCGGTAAAACAGCAACACATAGCATCTGCAACACATGATTGCATCTTTGTCATTGACACAGGCTGTAGGCTACCGTACCTAGTTTCATGCAAACTCCAAGCGCAGCACGGCACACAAAGGCAATTCAATCAAAGCATTCTGTCAACCGTTACCCCCAGAAGAACTTCATAATCCCCATATGAAGTGGAAGTCGTCTCTGCGATAGTGAACTAACCGGTATAGTTAGCGTAAATATAACCGATAGACCCCAGCTGTCAAACTCCGCCTCCTCCGACCTCTTCCGCGTCATAGTGCTCGGCGCGTCGTCTTCCCATTTATGGCTCAGCTGCTTCTCACCTCTGCGCGCCCCCCCCACCCCCCCCTCCAATGTCACAAGAAATTCGTAGACGCGGACAGAAATGTCACAGGACTGACAGATTTAGAATGAGAAATGACATTAAAATAAGTGGAATTCAATCTTTGTCAAAGGAGTTTATAAAAGCGCGTGCGCTCTTGCACGTTATCGGTTTGTCGTAAAAAAAATAAAAAATAAATTATACAGAACACATTCTGAGTAATGGGGGAAGGGTCATTGGCAGGTAGTCCCAGTCAGACGCATATTTTACATAGTTGTTTATAGAACAATGTCTTCAGCCAACAATTACACATCATATTGGTTAATCTGGGCGTCTTTGTGAATGTTATTTATGGACTAAGTATTTAAATATTAAGCAGTCATGATAACATAGCAGCTGGGTAATGTGTGTCCCTGCTGTTGACCCCTATGTTCGTGCAGTATCACATTTCATGACCGAATCTGAATGCAAGACACGAGCCATGTTATTCTATTCGTGTGGCATTTCAATAAAAGCATGCGCATATGCAAAAGGTTGTACTGCCACACGATGGCGCCACACACAAACACACACACACACACACACACACACACACACACACACACACACACACACACACACACACGAAATGTATGTAGACCAAGGCTTGTCCTAGAGCAATCACTCATAGCCATAGTGAAGGAAGACTTCATTGCTTGCGACCTTGAGGTAAAATCTGATTTGAGAGAGTTAGATTGATTGTGTCCCATACTGTCTTTACAAGGGAGATAAAGACAAGATGGCAGCTGAGATGCAGCCCAGTCCGTATGAGGTAGAATCGTTGAGATTGTGTTGACAGTCTAATATAGCTGAACATACCCAATGTTTTTATTTCAACCATCAGCATTGTTGGCGGGATTATTGTTAGACTAATCTTACGCCGCTCATCATTTTACAAACATGTGTCCGCCCCCTCGCCCCCTCTGTTCGAATTTCTGACAGCGTTGATTCTTATCAGACTAGGCTGAAGACACATAGACCTACACTTCTTTAAAGGGGCAATCTGGGATTCAAACAACAACAAAGCGTAAACAGTAAACGTTGGTTAAAAAAGCTGAGGGATGAGGCTGCAGAAATGTAACCACTCTCAAATTCCTAGACAGAGCTGGATGCAAGGACTGACCGTCCATGAGATGTAAATGATAGATGGTGTGGTCCTCTGTGGATCAGTTGGTAGAGCATGGTGCTAACAACGCTTAGGTTGGGGGTTCGATTCCTGCTGGGACCATATATACTGAAATGTATGCAGTCACTGCAATGTAAGTCGCCTTGGATAAAAGCGTCAGCTAAATGGCATATATTATTATATATATATACATATAAGGGAGAAAGACAAAAGACAAGATATATATATGATAGTTTTAAACATGTTTTGAAGCTATACAGTGTTTGTTTACTATCACAATGGGCATTTATTAGTCAGTATTGATTTGTTTGTGATGTTTTCTAGATGAGTAAAGAGCTTTGGTTTTGTAAGAAAGCGCTATTATATATATATACAATGCGTTATTATTTTATTATTGAATAATGATTAATTATCATGTGGATAATAATTTGGCCTCATGGACATGGCTTAGGTTATTCTTGGACTTGTTTCAATCCTTATTTTAAAAGTTTTAATAATTTATT
>NC_139674.1:11047564-11062564 GCF_951799395.1 Argentina silus
GAGGATCACAGGAGTAATCATCTGGGAAATGTTGTTGTCAGGTCGTGCTCACGGTGAGCACAATGATATTTTTGCGATTGGACATCCCAGATTAGATAGGCATGGGAGATAAGTGATCGGCCAGATTGAGAAAAGGGTGAAGGGTATCAAAGGTGAACTCCACAGAACCTGACACGGCACTGAGGTTTGCATGATGTGTGTGTGTGTGTGTGTGTGTGTGTGTGTGTATGTGTGCGTTGGGGGAAGGAGTGTGTTGGTGTGTATGTGTGTGCGTGTGTCTGCGTGTGTGCATGTGTCTACACCATACATGAAAACTCCATGTATTTGTTGAAAGTTCCAAGTGTCTTTGTTATCTCATCCAATAAGCTGACTGTACACTGTGTAAAGAGTGTGAATATGCATTGTGCGTCTGAATGGGTCCTGCTCGACGCGCACATGTGTATTTGTCAGATTACTGTGCCACTGTGTTTCTTGTACAAGTCAGTGTGTGTGATTGAGCGTGTGTGTGGGTATAAGCCATTCTCGTCTGCCTGACTCTGTTTCCCAGTGTCCACAGTGCTGGGAGAGACCGCCCTAATGAACAATTTGCTCAGTGAGGTGTGACTACAAGCATTGTGATAGAGCCTCACACACTGGACCACTGATGCAGATGGGTGAGGGGTGGGGAGGGGAGGGAGGGGAGAGAGAGAGAGAGAGAGAGAGAGAGAGAGAGAGAGAGAGAGAGAGAGAGAGAGAGAGAGAGAGAGAGAGAGAGAGGCGACGAGAGAGCTGAGCAAACAAGCGAGAGAGACAGAGGCTGGCAGAGGAAGAGAGAGAGAACGAGAGAGAGAGAGAGAGAGAGAGAGAGAGAGAGGGGTTGGTAAAGAGAGAGCGAGAGAGGGAGGAAGCCAGCTAGAGCACGAGAGGGAAAGTGAGTGAGTGAACGAGCAAGAGAGAGAGAGAGGGAATAGGAGGGAAGGAGAGAGAGTGAGAGGAGAGGGAGAGCTTGGAACTCAATTTCACACACACACACGCGCGCACACACACACACACACACACACACACACACACACAGACACGGGGAGACGGATCTCTCCTGCAGATCAGTGGCAGCTTTGGTGGATTCACGATCTCCTTCTCATCGTTTGTGGCAGGGTAAGGTACCTTGTATTCTGAAGGGGTTTGGAGCGTGTGTGAGGGTGAGTGTGTGTGTGTGTGTGTGTGTGGGTGTGTGTGTGGGTGTGTGTGTGTGTGAAATCTGTAATCCTCAGGTATAGAAAACAGGAGTATAGAACAAAATGTAGATGGGATGACTCACACAAACACACACACACAGATAGTGACACTGATACACACTCTATAGGTAAAAAACACACGCTCACACACATCATTTTCATAAGCTTACATTTGGGGGTGTGGACTCAGCAGCTCATCCTCTCCAGGTATACACGCACACACACACACACACGTTATTATGGGCAATGTGGAAGCAGAGGCTGAGGTCTGGCTTAAGCGCCAGCATTCTGAGAGAGTCCAGGAGGAATCAATCAGGGTTAAATCTGCAGCTCAGCCACAGCCAACTACATGTGTGTGTGTGTGTGTGTGTGTGTGTGTGTGTGTGTGTGTGTGTGTAATGTTAGAATATTGTATATATCACTGTATGTACTGTATATGTGTATGCGCCTTCATGTCAACAATATCTATGAATGCATGGAATGTTTGTCACTGGTAGTGTATGGTGATGTGTATGTGCAGTACAGTATGTGTGAACATGTCCATGCCAGTTACAGAGTCTCTGGAACACATATCTGCTTGTTTACCTTTACCGCTACAGCCTGATGGGTGGGTGGGTGTGTGTGTGTATGTGTGTGTGTGTGTGTGTGTGTGTGCGTGTGTGTGTGTGTGTGTGTGTGTGTGTGTGTGTTTGAGATGAAGCAGATATGACAGGGGTTGCTGTGGCCAGCGTAGGCTGTGTGTGTGTGTGTGTGTGTGTGTGTGTGTGTGTGTGTGTGTGTGTGTGAGTGTGTGTCTGTGTGTGTCTGTCTCCTTTCATATGTGTGCATATACCATGTGTGTCGCGCTCTCGTAAAAAATGCCGAAAGCCTCTCGATTCCCTGGGATTAGCAAGACATCTTTGGCTTTGGTCGTCACCATGGCAAAGGCAGCCGGCGGAACGGTGGCGTTTGATTGTGCCTCTCATAAAAGGTTCACCACATTCATCGGCTCACAGGCTAAACACACACATTAGAACGACACACGTTGAAATTAGATTTTTCCACCGGCAAGTAGGCTGTCGTTCATGGTCAGTCATGATCAAGAGCAGTTAAAAAAATAAATAATTAAAAATGAAGGCAATCAGGAAGGCTTAGGACGACACTAGGAACAACGCATGTTGAATGCAGAGGGAATCGTATTTCAAGTCAATTGGATACCCATGCTTGAACTTGATATGCGTACAGTGGGACTGTCAACAGGTTGATGAATTAGATGGGTTGAATTCGATACCGGCGTTGATCGTTATTGGTTAGAACAAATGACTGTCACGGTCAGGGGCATCGTGCATCCAATAGATTTTTGCGTGAGCACCGATGGTGACGTTTTTGTTGACTGTAAGGCCTGCATGTGTGTAACTATACAATAGACATACTGTACATTGCTACCACTGGATGGAACAGCCAGATAACGTGATTGAGTTGCCATGGGAATACTGTAGTTCCTCTAGCCTAGTGTGGTTCCGGTAAGGAGTTGGCTCAAAAGCAGAAACAGGACAGCACAGTTCTGGGACCAGGCTATCTCAGAGGATGGTCTTAATATAGACCGAACCTGTTGGGTCACACCGACATTCTAAGACTTGGAGGTAAACCAGGACACAGGAGCGGTCACGGTCAGTAACCACCGTGGGACTATCGACGACGGCTGTGGTCTTTGCCAGATCTATTTGCTGTTATCTGCGGATTTGCATGAACACAGGTTGAGGTTAGTGCCCTTTCAACTTAACTGAATTGAATTGATTTGATTATAGTCTGTATGAATTGGAGATTTGCCCATTATTTCCCATGGTGATTCTTTCAACTCGTGAATTGGTTTACTGTATGAATTTCTTTTTTTGTAATGAACTTAATGAAATTACTTAAACCTTGAATTGGGCCTATTCAAGCTTGAAAGAGAAATGTATACCCAAACACTGGCTAGCACAGTTTCAGACAGATAAGCTCTGATGTGGAAAATTAGACTGTTGTAGTCCCTCACTCAAAGTCAACAACATCTGGAGTACAATGATATAGCATAGACCACCTAATGTTACATGTAGATCGATATCTAGGTAAGCTACCTTATAAAAACATGGTCAGCAAGGAATGATTTCACACATGGACACACTGACAGATCAGTCCAAATCGTGATTGTTTCTATCCAAAATAATTGGATGTTGAGGTAAATTAATGATGTACTTCGTTAGCATTAAAAGATAAAGAACAGTCATATTTGAACCATAACTGCAGTGCAAATATTAGACTTGAATATTACATTTGCTCAAGTGAGATTATGAGATTATCTTTTTTTGCATTGATCATAGACTTTATGTTGTTTTAGGTGATGTGTAGGTTTTGTATGTTTCATGTATTTGATGTACTTAGAAAAAAGGTCAACGTTGACTCAAAGCCCATCATCCCCCCTTCTTTAACATCGCTGCTGATACGGCAGTATGTGTCTGTTAACCACGTTTGTTAATGCATTCATACACACCATTAAGCACATCCATAACTCATATTTTACAAGGACGTTCAGTTTATAAATCATGAACCACCGACTATATACACGTATTTGCTTGACAAATGATGGTATTGATAATTACAAGCTATGACAACACCTTCACAACAAGTGTTGCCTAGTTGCTGAATAAATCATTTCTTGCTCACAGTGAAGTGCACAGTTTGATTGAGTCTGTGCTGTATTGACATTCCTGTCCAAAGCCAAGGCCAGGGAAGCCGGCTAGACTGGATAAACTCATAGATTCACTCCTCAGATGTCCCCAGCCATGGGGTGTCAGGGCCAAGAAAGTCGTAAATATAACCCTCCGCAAATACAGACACAAACTCGAGTATGTGTATGAACACACACACACACACACACACACACACACACACACACACACACAGACACACACACACACACACACACACACACACACACACACACACACACACACACACGATTACCAGTCACTCACAGGCACGTAAATCCGTCCATTGCCAAGGAGTTTGAAGCATCGATCCCAGAGCTTCCATGTGGTTATGGCAAACCTGTTAAATATAAGTGGTGTCACCCAGAGTCAATCCGTCTCCATTTGTGAGTCTCCTCAGTCCAGTAGAAATCCATTTAAAACGCTCAGGGAGGAGTGCCGACACCACTAATTCAGTGGACACTCTCCAGCTTTCCTCTCTCCCTCACTCTCTCCCCCTCTCACCCTCACTCTCTCCCCCTCTCTCACCCCCTCTCCATAGCCTTTACTCATCTCTCGCCTTCATATCAACCTCTCTTTCTTTCCCTCCCTCCCTCCCTCCCTCCCTCCCTCTCATCATAATTCTTACATCAAATGAACTTCACGTCAAAATAATATTGAAAGACAGTAAATCAGATTCAACCCCAATAGATATCAGTACCCTAGCGCGTGAACGCTAACAGTAATACCGCTGTCGCAGATTCAATCGATGTAAATTGCAGAGATGATAATGACTGAATAGTGATAACCTTGCACATACACACACACACGCGCACACACTGTTGACAGAGTTAATAAAAGAGTCTTTGGCAACAGAGTGAGTTGAGCATTAGGCAGACTCAGGCGGTCAGTGGACTCTGTTTTAGCCACAATAGCATGACTGAGGGTCTGTGTCTAGAATGTCTGCCTTCCCTCTCTTTCTCTCTCACTCCCACTTTCTCCTCTGATCTCTCTCCCATTCCTCTCTGCTTCTCCCTTCACACTCTCTCCCTCGCCTTTGCTCCCTCTCTCTCTCTCTCTCTCTCTCTCTCTCTCTCTCTCTCTCTCTCTATTTCTCTTTCGCGCTCTCTGCTCCAATGAGCACACTACACTGGGCCAGGGCCTGTCTTTGTCAGGGGCAATGGAACAAAACGTTGGTGAAAAAAGAGAGGGCTCGTAAATTTCCCCACAGACTAGTTTTATCCTCTTTCCGAACTCTCTTTCCGCTTGTTCTGCTGCATGTCAAAGTAGACAATGGTCTCCCTAACAGACATATATATTTCAAGATTACAAGCGTAAACTGAACTGATTGCCCACAGAGGACTAAAAGGGAAATAGGCCAACACATCTCAGACTTTCCTGTGTTTTAACTTCTGTGGAGTTGACAGTTGGAGAGTATACTGTTTTTAAAAGATGATACAACTGCATATCAAATCTGGGCCCAGTTTTCCAAAGGCTTTGTAGATCAACTAGAGTCCATTGTAGGCTATGAACAAAAGATGATTTTAGTGCTACAAAACATTCAGAAAAACCCCAGGCCACTAAAATCAACCAGACTATCAACTCTTTTAACTAGTTGATTCAGATTTCAACCATGTTGACAGACCAGCTTTATTAGTTTCTGAAAGGACGCTGATTGGCACGAATGGATTTCCATTCAGCGAGGCCTCAGGGACAAAAGTGAATCCAGACTTGAATCCGCAAAGAGAAGTGAAAGTGGGCGTAGAGATTCAAAATAGGAGATAAGACAAGAAGACACATATGACTATTTTGGCAAACTCTCAGAGAACCCCTATCTGGGAATGGTTTATCTTCTTTCTATATGAGCTTAATAGGAATGTTCCATATCGGATAAGAATATGGGGGCAGCAGTTGTTTAATTCTCTCTATGAAAGACACACTCATTTTACCCCTCTGACAAAAGAGATATAACAGGTGGCATACATATGTAATTGATAGTGAGGTAAAGGGAAATTCGAGAATATTAGGCAAACTAAATTATGCATAATCCCCTGTGTGTAAATAATTGATCTGTTATGCGTCAAATTTACAAAAACTCAATCAGGGCAGAGGAATAATTTGCCCCAAGCTTAACAGCTAATTGAAACGATTCAGTGTGGAATGAAAATGTAATGTGTTTCTTATAAATAACCCAATTTCACAACAAATGCGTGTACCCCTTTTTCAACAATGACATTTCCTGAGCTGTTTATTTGCCTTTCAGAAATGCATTAACAAACTCTCAGTGTGTGTGTGTGTGTGTGTGTGTGTGTGTGTGTGTGTGTGTGTGTGTGTGTGTAAGCAGTGTGTGTGTGTGAGTGTGTGTTTGTGTCTACAGTATGTGTGGGCGAGTGTGTGTGCTCGCACAAGAGAAACAGTGTGTGTCCATGTCTGACAGTGTGTGCTTGCTCATATGCCTGTTTGTGTGTGGGTGGGTGTGGGTGTAAATGCTCTTATAAAAACAACCATTCCTCAATGGAAATTGATTTCAGGGTTTTCACACAGATGCATAACACAGGGCAGTGTGTGTGACCCTTAGCACTCAGAACTCATGTCTCTGTAGCTCTGTATCCTGGACTTTCCCCCCGAGGCAGGTACTGAGAGGTATTGAGTCCACTTAAGGTCATCTCTACCTGGGGCACAGAGAGTGGGTCAAGTCCATAGTCCTCCGAAGGAAGATCAGTTCTAGGATAGTGATATTAGCAGCTGATTGATAGAGAGAGAGGTGTGTGTGTGTGTGTGTGTGTGTGTGTGTGTGTGTGTGTGTGTGTGTGTGTGTGTGTGTGTGTGTGTTATTGGTTAGAGCCCCTGAAGCTACAGAGAGACAGATGGACGTTTGGAGTGGGAGAGAGATGGAAAATAAATAGAGAGGTGTTAAAGAAATTGGAGAAAGGATCAGAAATGGAGTGGAAGGAGAGAGAGAGAGAGAGAGAGAGAGAGAGAGAGAGAGGTAGAGCATTTGACTGCTTGTGGATTGCCTTTGAATACTGATGTTTTTTTCTCTATCATGGGTAAACACACTCTCACACAAACAGGAGGTCTCTCCAAATTTTAAAGAACAAATAAATCTTGGATTGTAAGAGAGTGGAGGAGGAGTGGAGGGGGGAGAAGTGAGGTTAAAGCACAGTTAGAGCATACAGGTTCTTCCCACAGGGGAAATTCCATGGTGCACCAATCCCTTCACTGAGGCAACATGGGCCATGACTTTGAACCACCCCTTACTCCCCCAAGAAAAGAGACCCCGCACCCCCCTTCCCCAACATTACTATAGAGAGGACAAAGGCCCCTACTCTAGCACACAATACACACACACATGCACGCACACACACACACACACACACACACACACACACACACACACACACACACACACACACACACACACACACACACACACACAGTCTGTGATTGGTCAACACTATATTTCAAGTTTGGCTGTCAAAATACTGTGACCTACTGCAGTATCCATGTGAATAACTGCATAGCACAAATACTGACCACTACGTACAATCAAAACCCACTAATTATATGGTTCCAACAATACCGTAGTACTTGTTGTGATATGTGGTGGACACCATTTTTTTAGCCTGCTAACTTGAGCAGTCCATTTTAATGGCTAGCATACTTTATTATGGGTGGCACAGTTTTGTCCATGTGATATACTATATGCTCTGGAAAAACAGCCCGAAAAGCAGGTCAGACACTAACAAAAACAGAACAGAAAAAAAAAACTCTCCAAAGAATACAACCAACACACACAGAGGCACATAGCGGCACACATAACGTATACCCTACATCTCGCTGTACTAGAGGAGACTGTAAGTATGTCACTCAGTGTCGTTCTGTGTGCATCTGTCTTTTAGGTCACTTCACCGGAGAGCGAGCCGAGAGTGCCGTAGGGGCTGGGAGAATGGAGGACAGCATGTGACCTGTACCCAACGCTCCACTGTCGGCAGCATGCTTCGTCTCCGCCCGGCGTTGGCTTTGTGCTTCTGGTGCTCCTTGCTCGCGACCCTACACACACCGGCGTTCGCCGACGAAGAGGCCCACTTGGGACCGCCGCAGACGACAGGAAAGCCAAGGGAGAACTTACCCGGCGGTAAGGGTAGTTCTTCCTGGTCAATATGGCGCCCAAGGTTTCCCTCGATTCCCTCGATTCCGTCGTTCCCCTCAAGTCTGCTTAACTGGGGCTCAGGAACGAAGGATGCAGGGGCTTCTAAGGACCTGACCTCAGAGGGGCCGAAGGATCCGATGGATAACGTTCTGGAACATTCAGGGTCTGGGGAGGAGAGCGTTTCGACCACCCTTCAATCCTCCACCACCTATCAAGGGAAACTCACAAGCTCCACAGAGATAGGAACAGTATCCCGTCCACCAACAGACACTCATCCCAGTGGCGCACAACCAAGCAGTGATGATACTCATGTCCCAGACTCCTACTCCACAATGCCTACATCCGGGAAGGTCATTGTATCCTTGCATAATCCCAGCAATACTAACACACCACCACAGACTCAGACACACGTACACCTGCCACCAGACACAGCCCCAACACCAGAACACAGTCGTACTGCAACAGCCAAACCCTTACCCAAGGAAAACAAGGTCAAAGAGTTGGTTCCAGGTCCCCAGAATGACACTCTTACAGTCTCTGTCCCATCATCATCAGCACCAAAAACCACTGTCCCCACAGCCCTGGTACCAAAAACCACCATCGACCCAGCACGGGTAGAGACCACACTAACCAGACAACCGTTTGATTCTATTACCCCACCAACGTCCCCACAAATCAGACTCCTCACAACAACAGTGGAGCCAACTGTTAGTATTAGCATTGGAGCTAAAGAGGCCACGGCTACGGAAACTCAACCCAGACAGACTCAACCAGACCTTGGGTTTTCTGAGGCCAAAGCAGGGCCCGTGGAGGAACAACCAGGGATGAACACCACCACAGGCAGAGAAGAGGGAGCAGTGGAGCATACCACAAGCCAAAACCCATGGGTTAACTCCCCAACACCAGGAGGTAAGCAAAAGTCAAACCAATCGATGGTGATTTTATTGACTCAGTGGATGTGATCAATCATTTTACCCCAACGGGAGCTCTGTACTTTTTTCAAGAAAAAGCTGTCAGGTTACTGCCAAGAATGATTGATGACTCCTCCCTACTGGTGGGTAGGGGTTCAGGAACCACAATCCTCCATCTTAAGCAAGTAGTATACAATATTCCTTCCTCGCCTTGTGGCCATCCGACATGACGTTGATTGGTGAGAGCAATGAAATGGATACAATACGATAACTAATCCTCTTGTCATACCTAAACAGCTAATCTTAGGAGGGAAGGAAGAACAGACACATTTCCCACTCAAGTACAGTGTTTGTACAGGAGCTATGATGAATGGGCTGATATTTCATCTAATGCAACATAGGATATTGACATGCTACATTGTACCTGAAAGGCAGGGGGGAAATAGAGATAATGACTTTGTGTACTGTGGGTTGTGTTTAGTTTTCACTTTCACATGTCATTGATGGGATCACCCATCACCCATCCCCCACAACTGTAGCAAGGCTGGATTGTCTGGCTTCTGTATTCATAATGAGTCTATGGAAAGCCCTCACCCCCCCACCTCTGTACAGACACATCCATCATAGGGTGGTCAAAGGTGAAGTCACACAGTGATGAGACGATTATGTCCCAAACAGACAGCAGTGTCACTGGAGAATGATACAGGATGTCTGGCTGGACTGAATTCTCTTTGTAGTTAGCATGTCCTCGTCAAGATACAGGTAACGCCTACAGTAACTGAGGCCCATGTAGAGATTTTCATTTAAAAATATCCATCAATGAAGCCATTTTGCATTCAAGTATTTACCTTAGGATGAAAACAGGAATAGGCATACAGATGAGACCTTGGCATCAGGAGACTGTTACTGTTGAACCCAAGGTACACTCTGCCCCAGTGTGTTGTGTCGGAGGCTGTTCAGAAGCCTAGAACATTGTGTATATATAAACTTGTGTTATTATTATTATTATTATTATTTAGGCACAGAGTCCTACTGAGACAGAGGTCTCATTTGCAGAGGAGCCCTGCTTACAATCATAAAACAATCATACACAAATGTACATTCAAAATGACAAAAATAATACGGTTAATTAATTACATATCAATTACAAAGTCAATGTACATAATATAATAGAAACATGTGCATCCTTGGATGACAGACTGGGCGAATCCAGAGCCCCTACATGGTAGTGTATTTTTACCCAAGGCCGAATAGTATTGGTTTGTTGAATCTAGGCAGGCATAGTTTGTTATGTCCAGGGACAGACCTTAAGTCGTATACGTCAGCTGGGGCTATTATGTGATAATGTGTTAAATCTGACACAGTTTAGTGTGTTGTTGTGATTTCGGATCAGTATGTCGATCGGTGTTATCTCTCATCTTGCGGTGCATTATTGTGTTATATGTGCTGCTTCTACTCTGTGTTAAATAATGCTGTCCGGAGAACTACTCAGTGTCATTCCAGTACGGTGTGTTGTGTCTGGGGCTGTTTGTTATGTCTGCTCTTCACCGCCTGCCTGGTCAGAAACGTCGCTGTGGCCTGTATCATATCAGTATTCTGGCAGCACACTCAGCAAAACGACCTCCCCTCCTATGGGACTAGCCCCTCAGTGTTCCCTGTTCATGGATGCTGAACATGCTTCTTGCCATTTAGACTACCCCCCCCCTCCCCCCTCTCTCTCTGTCTACCTCCCTCCCTCACTCCCTCCACCCCACTCTGCTTTCCTCCTCCTCCTCCTCCTCCTCCTCCTCCGACAATCTCTCCTCTTTTCTGCAAACAACATGTTATTGTCTCATGGAAAGAGAGGTCTGGCGTGGCTGGTGTCTTGCCCCTGTAAGGTTGAGGGAAGCGTGTCATTATGAAAGCAGGGCAGAATGCCTCTTTCCCTCCACTAGCCCCTCTGGTCTTCTGCAGATACGCCACGCTCTGCGCCGCGCTGTGCAGACTCCTGCAGTGCCGAATGATTGAACCTCCCGCGTTGCCAAAGGAGATTCAAATGCAAAAAAAAAGAGAGAGCAGGACAACCCTGCATTGTCATATATTATCACCCGGTACACAGCAAATCCCTGTCCCACAGTAACATTCCCGCTCAGAGCTATTCAAGGCACATATTTTCTCTGTTGGGGGTGTTGGAAATCCTTCGCAAACACCTGGGATGAGAAACCATTGATCCAAACAGGGCTTGTGGTGTCACCTTGTCCTTGAAAGGCGTGCAAGGCAAGGCAAACGGTAACACTACGTATATCTGGTCCCCTTCAAAGGCACACTCCAGCAGTCGATAGCAAGGTCAATTATGAGCGAGGCGGAGGACAGGAGAAGGGGAGATGAGGAGCGGGCAAGAGAATATTGAGGGAGGAGGGGGAGGGTTGTCGCCAAGGAGGTGAGGGGGATGAAAAATGAGGCCCTTTAAATGCGATCGCGGCAGCGTCTCAGAGACCCATCGCCACTCATTTTCTCCCAAACAGTTCCCCCCTCCCCCATCTCTCCTCCTTCCACCTCCCCCATCCTCCTCCCTACATTAGCATCCTCTGCACTAATGGGGGGTAGCGAGACCAGACCCTTCCACATTCCATAACTACCTGCATATGCTGTAGGCTACACACTGTACAAGTACAACGCAGCTACACAGCAGAACCAATGTATTATCGATGGGTGAATCGATTAGCGATAGCATTAAGCGCATGTTCTGTATCTGCACACGCACCAGGTGACTTGAACCATGCATAACATCATTTAGTCTAGATCAGGGGAGACTGGTGGAGGTAGAAATCAGAGGACAGGCTCATTGGCATTCCTCATTCCGTTACAATGAGCCCATCCTCCGATTCCTACCTCCACCAGCCTCCCCTGGTGTAGATAATCTAATGGTATTGATGGCAATCAAACTTGTGTTTAGAGCAATTTCTTCACGAGGAGATTTAGCCCAAACGTTTTTAATTAAACACTCGGCGGTGGTTCAGTCTATTTGTTTTTGTACTTTGACGCACAGCCCGGTGGGAATGAATAGAGCACAGCTGTACAACATGCCTCTGCGCCGTAACCACGGTAACCTCCATTTTGCCATCCTGTGTGGCGCTGTGGTGCCGATTGGACGGAAGGTGAGGTGGGAGAGCAGACGTTGATCAGGCAAACACCCGTTCCCTTCTCATTTCTCACAGTCACTCATACCCATCCAGTCACTGCAGTACAATGGCATTAATGTGTGTCTAGACAACCCACCCAGTACGCTGGTAGGCTACAGTGTGATGCAATATGCTGATTTAACTGTGCAAGAGATGGGAGGAAATTGCATGAAGGGGTATTTATAGCTGTTATATCCAGCTGTAATGAAACCTTATTATGAGTATCTGTCTGCCTGTCCATCCCTCCTATCTGTCTCTGTTCTTCCTTATCATACTACGCCCTCATATCGTGTGTGTGTGTGTGTGTGTGTGTGTGTGTGTGTGTGTGTGTGTGTGTGTGTGTGTGTGTGTGTGTGTGTGTGTGTGTGTGTGTGTGTGTGTGTGTGTCTGTGTGCACTGGATGTAGTGTATTGAGTAGTGTGTGCTAGCAGGAGTGAGAGCTGAATTATACAGCCTGATCTAATCTCGCCTTTATTAATGATGAGAAAGGAGAAGGGGAGGTAAGGTGGAGTCTGGGAGGGACACATCCTTCATCCCTACAAGCCCCCACCGTGCTCCTATCACACCATATTACCAGTCCTTTGATGCTGCTAGACCACAACCCAGAGAATGTTCATGGTTGGCCAACGCCTGTTCTACAGTACATAAAACACTAACAGAGAGAAGTTCTTGAAAACGAACAGGGATTCCGATCAATAGTGAAAACCTGTGTTCACTTGATCCAATGTTTTGTCCACCTGCTCATTCTGATGTTAGTGTAGAATAGAAAGGTTAGCTACATTGACTGTCTGTTTTATTTTTTTAGGGATAGATCTGCATGACTGTCTTAGATGTACATAAAACCTCACACCAAGCTAGCAATTACCACAAGAGTTACCAGGGTAATACATTGTGACTGTGGATGACAGGTAATAGAGGTTAAATGTGGATTTACTTTACTAACCACAGCTAAAGTAATTGCACTGCCAGACAGAATGTTCCTTAAAGAGTAAAGATTGGATGAGATACTACCATATCTCAGGGAGGGCTTGATAGCCTCATGAAATATTCCTCTGTTGGAGTCTCAGAGGTTTTCTCACGGCTCATATAGAGAGGAAGACATTAATACTGGAACCGAGGAAAATAGTACTGAGAAATACCAGTATGCACTTACACAGACACACTGAGAAACCCACTTTCTGGACACACACACACACACACACACACACACACACACACACACACACACACACAGACACACACACACACACACACACACACACACACACACACACACACACACACACACACACACACACACACACACACACAAACACTCACACTCTGAGGGAAGACCCCAGAAATCCTTCTTAAAACTGGGGAGGAATAAAGCAGATTACCCCTGAGTAGCCTTAGCCCTGCTAGAGGACGGGATGGACATTAGGACCCAAAACAAATCAGTTGGACCAACCAATGAAAGAGACACCAAAGGCACTGAAGGCCTTCACTTCATTGTTAACTTAAAAGTACTCTATATTGTCTAGGCACCACTTTCGGTTTCTTGTCAAAATGTATTTTGAAAATCTCTGACCCACCTAAATTACAAGGTGAAAAATAAGTCAGAACAGTACATACATTACAGTATGCATATGTAATGTGTGTAGTTATGGAGCAGCCATCTACATGTATTGAGTATTCACAGTGCAGAGGATGACCCCAACCTCAGTGTAGGCATCAGTCCTGTCACTCAGTCCATCCATCTCTCTCTCCTCCTTCTCACTCTCTCTCTCACCCGACAGTATCTTCACCAGATTTAGCTGATTATCAAAGTCTTTCATGTGAAGTGCTGATAAAGTGTTATGTAACTTTGTGATGACAAGACACAACTTACTACACTGTGGGTTGTCCTCTGTCACATAGTCCGAGAGAGAGAGAGAGAGAGAGAGAGAGAGAGAGAGAGAGAGAGAGAGAGAGAGAGGCTGGTATTGAGCAAGAAAACGTGATTGTTTTCTCCTTGTGGGTTCTCCCCTATCACAGCGGTTTTGGTGCAGAGAGATAGAGATAGAGAGAGGGAGAGGGAGAGGGAGAGGGAGAGGGAGAGAGAGGATGTGTGTGTGAGAGTGTGCAAATGTTCCCTCCTTTCCACCCTGGGGGGTTTGGACTAACGCTGCTGGCGTTTTGAAGGTATACAATAGCATGAATCTGTGCCAGTCCTGGGGTGTGTGTGTGCGTGCGTGTGCGTGCGTGCGTGTGTGTGTGTGCGTGCGTGTGTGTGTGTGTGTGTTGTGTGTATAGAGGGAGTACCAGCCCCTCGTTAACTGGCCTCCTCTGGTTTGGTGCAGAGCTCGTTATTCATGGTAATTAACACCAACGCTAGAACACCGGTGTTCTGCCCGGCAGTGATCTGGCCGGCGGGAACACTCTGATAGCATCACACTCTGGACGGTTTGATCCCCTTCCTATCAAATGTGATTCATTGCCGTCGCCCTGATTATATGGTAACAGAACATTCTTTCGGTAGGGAGGACCTTGGATGTTTTGTTTTTTGGATTTACTCTTTACACTTTGTTTAACCAGGAGCCCATGGAGCCACGAAGGCCATTGAGACACAAAGCCTCTTTTGCAAAGTATTTAGTTGTTTATTTGGTTCCCCATAAGTTCTTGCAAATTAGCTGACTACTGTTTGCTTGTGTCCAGTCCAACACAATATCATACTGAATAAATTACCATAAATGATCATATCATATGTGTCTTACAAAAGACTGGATATGTTCTTCAATAGACTATATTGTCCGTCTCAACATGAGAGCAATTGTTACTGCAGTACAGAGTTGTGTAGGGCAGACTGAGGTTGAGTTTGACTGCTGTAGGTTGCAG
>NC_139674.1:11067564-11102564 GCF_951799395.1 Argentina silus
ACTCTGACTCCCACTCTTTTCAGAGACATCCTGCTCATTTATCCCTGCCTCAGAAGCCCATTAAGGAGCCTGGCTCTTTATGGAGGAGTGATTGTCTCTGATAGGGCTGGGGCTGAATGACTGATTAGGCTGTGTTTCCTGTGTGTAGAAGATGAAATTAGACCTGTTTGTCTGTTGTCCATGTTCTTGGGTCTCTCTTGTACATGTTTTCATCTCTTCTAGTCAAAATGAATAGGTGCCTATTGGACAGTCTAGGCAATGTTATTTTCTGCAGTGGTACAAGATAACAGGATAAGTTATTAAAGCCTTTGTCACAGTTGGTTGTCAACGCTTTCTAAAGCTTGTTTTTGACCAAGAGACAAAACAGTGGAAGGATAAGTCGTATTTGATGCTCATCTGGGATGCATTTGGATGAGTTCAATCAGACCACCACTCTACCACTCATTGAACTTACAAATAACCTTCTTTGGCATATACATTGACTGCGCAGATGAGCTTAACAGCGCTCAAGCATGGTTCACACAAACACACATTTGAGATTTAAAAGGGACACTCCCTCATTCTCAGCCAAGCCACTGAGCCACAAACAGCCATTTCCTCCCACTACGCACTGTAACATGTATAATGCAATCATAATTAGCTATGTTCGTATGGAAACAACAGATGTTCACTCATAGCTTATGTAATGGTGCCTAGGCTCACAGTTCCCTCTTGTTCCGCCTTTCTGTACCCAGCCCAGTTTGAAGTTGCCTTCTCTGGCTTTTATACAGGATTAACGCATTAGCAGGAAAGCATGCTTTCGCAGACTTGTCTCCGAGCCGATTTGGGCCTTGGCTCTGATGTTGAGTAAACGTTATTATGTATTCTCCTGTGTGTATGCTTAAGATGTATTCTCCTGAGTGACACCCTGTGGTGGTGAATGGTATTACAATGCAGTCAAATCAAAATAGAATCTTGAAGGTTGATGACAGTAGATTGCCCAGTGGTGAGACACTAGGGTTGTGGCAAATTCCTTTTCAATTCAATCAATTCAGGTCAAGTGTCTCTAAACCCAACTCAATTCAAATTCCAAAGCTTTTCATTTTCAATTTATAGTAGAATGTAGAGGACACACAGTTGAGTTGCTGGAACTCCAGGTATACCCATTTGTTCAACCGATTGAAAAATAATTGAAATTATCGAATTGGAATTCAATTCACTTCCGTAACTGATGGAATTTAAAAGGAATTCTCCTCAGCCATGTAAGACACCACTGTCACATCTTGTTGTGTTTTTCTGTCCTCCCTGCTCGATAAATGATTCATTCGTTCTCTTGGCCGTCACATGTCAAGCCTCCCATGACAAATTGCTTTTTTAGAACAGATAAAAATTGTATAGGATCAAAATTGAAATTCTCTCATTTTCCATGTTTTTCCAGGTGTTGTCGTGGACACAGACGACTGGCTGTCCAACCCAACAGGCAGTGACGGAACCTTCCTCCCAGACTGCAATCAAGAACGTACAGGAATCTGCGACCTCTCTTACACATGGACACCAACTCCTCCCAGTGACATCATCATTCCCACTGACAACACCACCACCTCCAACAACCAATCAAACAACCCCTTCCTGATCCCGGCCCCACCGATGTTCGTTCCCCTGCACTCTGATTGGAACAGCGCTATGGCAGCCTGGGGACTAGCCTGGGAAGCGCACATCTACGGTCTGGGTTCCATCTTTGCGATGGTGAGCCTGGCTTCGGCGCTCAACTTGCTATGCCTGCCCCTCAGATGCCCCTCAGGCTGCGGCTACTTTGCCTTGGTTAGTCTGTTCCTCCTGGCCGCTGGGTGCACCAGGGCTTTCTCACTCCTCTATGATGCCTATGGCCACCAGGACAGGCTGCCCTCCACGGAAGCCTCCCTCCTGCTCTACGAAGCCCCATTCCCCTGTCTGACTGCAGCCTTCGGCCTGGTCTTCCTCCTCCTCTCCATGCGCTCCAGGATGCAGCTCTCCTACTCTGCGTTCCAGAGGCCCTGTTTCCTGGCCTGCCTGGTGCTGCTGCACTTTGCCGCTGCCTTTGGTCCGGTTACACTACTGAGGCTCTACCAGAGGAGGGCGCCATTCTGCCTCTTCCTCTCGCTCATCTCGCGGGGAGCATTTGTGGCACTGGCTTCATTCTTGTCTGCTGCCTATTTTGTATTCTACTGTTATGTGCGGGCAGACTCCAAGCACATCTACCACCTGAATAACACCTCGCCAACCCCAGCTGAACGCTACAACCGCTGCCCCTTCGCCGAAAGCAGGGACTGGAATCGTGCAGCTGCGACCGTATGCCTTTCGGCATTGTTCTCCCTGGCATGTGCCGGCCTGCAGCTGTATGCCATGCTCCATGCTCTGGGTCTCGCTGGGGGGGCTGAAGTCTTCCGCCCTTGGCCTTGGTGGGCCTTCCAGTTCAGCTGCCGGGTGTGTGAGGTTGGGGTTTGTCTCACCTTAGCCCTGGTAGTGGCGCAACCAGTGTACTGCTCAGACCACCTCCCCCAGCCCGGAAGCTGCTGGACAGAGCTGCTAGCGGCCAAGTCACCCATAATACCAGGAAGCTACCAGTGGACCTTGAGCCAGCAGGAGAAGCTGGCCATCTGTGACACCATCGGGAACGGGGAGACAGAGTGCTTGCCTCTCTATACACTGGTGGATGAGAGGCTGGGTAGCAGCCTAAACGGCCTGGACCTCCTCTACCACAGCAACCGGGCCTTAGCCTACAGAGACCTAGACCTGGACTTGGACCTGCCTGGCTCCAGCAAGCCCGAGGACGGGGGAGGAGGCGCACCATCCGGGGGGTCTTCCTTCGCCAGCGATTCCACGGCAGACCTTCGACCACCCTCGCCCATCAACCTGCGTCGAAGCATTGACGAGGCACTCTTTAGTGAGGCCCTGTTTCCCATGAGCCTCTTCAGCCCGTCCAGGCCGTTCCGCTGCAGTGACCTTTCTCTTAACACCTCAAACACACTCCCCAACGGCAGCCAAGCGCTTCGAGAGACCTTCTCGGCTGACCCAGGCCTATACCGGACCTCCTCCTGTGTGGAGATGGCCCCCCAGCCTGCACCCTTACTCCCCCTTCCAGGGGACCCTGTTCTGGGTGCACCCCCCTCCCCCTCCCTGTCCTCCTCCTCTAGCTGCTCATCTCCTGAGCGCTGGAGGGGCAGTTCCTCCTCCTGCTCCCTGTACAGACCCTCTATAGGGGGGTCTTCTCTGGTCCTCTGCTCCAGCCCAGAGGGACATGGCCAACCACCGTCCAACCATAGTGGCAGCTCAGGCCGCATCGCATCCTCCAGCCACCAGGGGTCACACCTGCAGAGATGCTATCACACGCTGGGGTCGGCTTCGCAAGAGAGTCTGGACCTGGATATGTCATCAGAAGCAGACCGGTCCGTACAGGAGGAGTTCATCAGTGTCTGCAGACAGATAGATGCTCTGAGCATCTGCAGCGAGACTATTGACCTGTAGGGTTAGCTCTCAACCGTAAAGGGCTAAAGTGTGAGGACTGTACTGACATTGTTGTTTTGACTGAGGGTAAGTATAGTAAGGTGGCATCACTACAGTTGGTTTGACGCTGAAGGCTTGCCTTCATTGTTGAGGAAGGTTAAATGGTGCCAAATGTTTGTTCCTGAGTTTATTCAAGTAAATTAACTTGTTTGAAACTGAGTAGAGGAAGGCTGCAAGATTGTTACTGAGGGTATTTTATAAGTGCCACAGAATGCCACAAGCCAAGGGGAAATTTGTAAGTGACATTTTTTCATATTTGCTACTGGGTGACGACGTTTGATACTCTCATTACAGTTATGGGTTTCTCTGTGAATTTGGATAGAGGGGGAAAGGAAATAAAAGCATTTGTACAAAACTTTTTGCATTAAAATAAATAATACTGTGATTGAAATAAGCACTTATTAAACGAACAACTACTGAAATCTTTCAAAGTGTATATTCAGTTTGAACAGAGTAAGCTCGTCATTTAATGCCAATTAAGTGAAGTTGCATCACCGCAGTAAAATATATGTAATATTCCTTTCGTCAGTCAAGCATTAGCCTAGATATTTTAGAGTGCATTAAGATCCATGCAATATAGGAAAGCTTGATTTTAACAAACAGCAACACTGTAGCAGAGTGGCAGCGCCCTCTAGTGATAGGGTGCCATTCCTGTTCCTACTCCATAGGACACACACAACTACTGTCATTCCTCTGCAAGCAGCGCAGAATTTATATGAAAAGCTTACCAATTTATTTATCTGTTAAAACTGTCATTAATTCTTTACTCAAGTCATTAAATAAAAAATAAACCTTTTCTATATTTCTAGTGTGTTGTATGTTTGCTCACATGTATATTGCAGTGCATCTCAAATAAAGTCTTCAACTACATTATCTAAACTCGCATCATTGTGGTCATTTGTATTACATCAAGTGTAACAGTCAAGGTCAATAATTCACAAGTTCACACACAGTATATTTGACTTTTATTTCTTTACAATGTTGAACAGCATAAGCAACCTGTTTCTGTCGAGTATCCCGTTGTAAACAAGGCCCGTTTCCAAGTCAGTGAGGATTTTTATTACGAGGTGGGAGATTGCAAACAAGCAACAGCCATTTCCAACAGGACACAAGTATATAACTCTCCATACATCTGCATGTACATTTACTTACAATTCATATCAACTGTAAGAGTGCCGTTAGCCAGGTGAACCTCGGAGAGGGAGGAGTACATCAGCACAACAGGGAAAACGACTCTCCTCTAAGCCTACGGACATCCTAAAAAACACATCTGCCAAAAAGGACAACCGTTTACGAAAAAACGTTAGAAAAGCCTATTCCTACATAAGCCGAATGATAAGATAAGTTCAGTATTTCAAAAAGGCGAGGAAAAGGAGGCGAGAGGACGTTATAGCGTCATGCACGTCGATGCATTTCCGGGTGGTAAGACTTTCGGTCGCGTGCAGCCTTCATCCATCCGTTTCAAGGCATATCTCTGGTAATCTGAACAGGTCAAATCTGCAACAATCAGACAATCTGTGACGCAACTTGTGACAGAACAGAGTGGAGGTGAGGGACTACGTTGCTGGCGACTCGCTGAGCTAATTTTGGCTTTAGCATTTACACATCAGTGTTACAGAGAGACCGTGACACTTGGCAGTACGTACGTAATTAGAAAAAAGCAGAGTATAAATATAGCCGTGTTGAAGCTTCAAAACAAAACAAAAAAAGGAAAAAAGCATATGCATATCAAAACCCTTCATGCTCACTGTACTGTAGCAGAGTCTCTACAGCTTTACTTCCAAAATGTGTATTATTTTTTTTCCCCCTAAACTTATTGAATTCCAGTCTAGATGATTCTCTATGCATTTACTATCATTGATTGACACAATTCAGTTTAAAAACGTCCCTGATCTATGGCCGAGTCTAGCTTTTGGTCCCAACCGTGCTCAACATAACACTGCAAGCATTGTGATGGGCCACTGGCTTTTGGTTCACGTCATCTAGGTGTGTGTTTGGGGGGGGGGGGAATGAAATGGCCACAGCAAGGTAACGTCTCACAGGCTACAGTCCCATGAACAGGAGGTTAGTAACTCTTGGGTGGGGGGTGGGGGGGGGGATATGGTACTACCATTGTAGTGGTGAAGACTCTGGGTGCCTCAGACAACGAGTCCATCATCAGTTGAATCACAGTAAAAAGTTACAGAACATTATACGGAACAGTATACTCCATTTTAAAAACAGAGCCAACAACAAAGGAGGATTGCCACGATAACACTTGCACACTGAAGTAGCAAGACAAGCGCTTTCCGCACATCAGAGTTTGATTGAGGATCAGGATGTTTGAAGCTTCCCACATGGAGCTTGCTGGTAAGAGCAGATCCCATTCAAATAAAGATGGAGATCTCAGCATGGTCATTTCACTTTCACCCAGAAGATGAGATTGTAACAGCATCACAGAGACCTCCTTCACCGAGTGTGTCCCCATATACAGAACAGACAAGCACACACACACACCTCTCACTCATACACTGACTTTAACATACATACACACACTATGGGGATTGGCTGTGTACTGGGTGAGGAGGAAGGGGGGGGGGGCCATCATGAAAACCCTGATGCTCCGCTTCTTAAGTGCAATCCCATGTTTATGCCTATGATGGTTTGTTTTGCAGATGAGCATTCCCCCACCTCTCCCTCCTCCCAAGGCTCTACGGCTGGGGGGGTCCGGGAGGGCAGGGTGGGGGGGTGGGGCTGTTAGGTGGGAACTGAGTGGGCGTGTGGGGTGGGTCGGGGGCGTGTCAGATGTGGCGGTTACGTTTGGTCACAGGGGGGGTGGGCACTTCGGGGGCGTCCCTCGTCCGCGCTATGGCTCCTCCTTCAGTAAAGCCGTTTCTCGTATCTGTGGAGAAAAAAAAGACACGTCACGTCAAAGGTCATCCATCAACTTTGACCCATCCATCATATACTGCCCTTTCATTTTTAAAATCAGCCGAACAGCCCCAGAATAACTTATCAATTACCCCGTATTATAAACCATCTACATATCACTTTAACCAATACTGGATCCATAATGCATCAAAACACAAAGACAGACGCATCCCATTTAACATGCTAGTGACAGCATTATCCATTTACCAGGGACAAGTTTGAGCATGGTCACCCTGCATCTGCCACCATACTGCTTTACTAGCCTCTGTGCCCTACGGACTAGGGTAGGATGGGAGGGAGGGAGGCTAGTGGACCGAGGGAGGGATGAGGAGGCTGTAGCAAAGCATGCCATAGGACATCCACATCCAAATAAGGACAACTAGAAAGGAAAGACAACATTTTCGGCTAGCAGGTCCCCTTATCCCTCCTCCCACTACCAGGTTGGAATCTGAGGAGAATGTTCACATCGCCATAGTAGCAGTCCTCTACTTTGTCCGATTTAAAAGAATCAAGATAGGAAGTAAACCTTTAAAAAAAAAAGATACGTCAAAACATTGTAACCTCTTTAAAAACAGGGGGGGGGGGGGGGGGAATTTAACGAGGAACATCTATTATGGCGAAATTGGGTCTTTCACTACCCCTCATACCCCTCCACAGGTCTGTGTGTTCATGTACTTACATGGAACAAAAGAATGTCTATGGCGAAAGAGACAGAAAAAAGAAACAGAGGACACTTTTTGATGTCCAAGACAGTTTTCAAAGCCATCACCAATAGAAAATGAGTTATGCTTTCTAGTACAACAGCTGCATGGCTTATGGTCCAAGCATGTGGCTTAATGCCATGAAGCCCATTTCGCGTGCGTGCATGTGTGCGTGAGTGCGCGCATGTGTGTGTGTGTGTACTTACGAGTGGAGGCCGTGGACTCCTCCCTCCACCTGTGCAGACATGGTCCTCTTCTCAAACTTCAGCTCTCCGGAATACATCATTGAACTGGGAATGACACACACGCACATGACTCTCTCACCCCATTTTACGTCAAACACATACACTCTCCAACACATGTTTGTGTGTGTGAGGATGTGTGAACACACAATAAACACAACACGAACTCACCGTAGCACAGACAGGCTCTTTGCGCCAATGTCCTGGCAGCCATGTTGGATGCCTGCGATCAGGTAGGGGATAAACTTGTGGATGGAGCCCTTGTCCTGGACAGAGCCCGACACCCCCTGGGCCACCTTCACCTTGTCCCCCTCGCTGTGGAATCAGCCAATCAGAGCAAAGAGACAGGTTAGACACGGCTGATGGACAGTAGGGTGCACCAATGGGATAAGGTCTTGGGTGTGAGAGCGTCCTCCGTACCTGAAGTAGCGTTTCTGGCTGCTCGTGCTCTTCTCCATGGCGTCTAGAGAGCCCATGCCGCGGTACTTCTTCAGCCGCACGCCGTCTGAGAAGAAGTACTCACCCGGAGCCTCTGTGGTTGCCGCTAGCAACGAGCCCATCATCACTGAGGGGGGGAAGAGGAAAGGTCATTGGTTGGCTTGGAGCCCCATAACGCCATTGTAATGAGTGCATGCGTGCGTTCTTATGAGGAGACACTATGCAGGTTCCCCCTCCGACTTCAATTGCCTCCAATTAGCAATAATTGAAATAATGTTCAATCACTTCAATTAGCGTCAATTAGCTTTAAGTAAGCTGAATACAACAGGGAAACAGACTTAAGAATGAGGACACGTGTCTCCTTGATTCAATTCAAAACGGAGCAGAGTGCAGAGTAGCTCTGTAGAGAGCATAGCACGAATTGGGCAGCATTGATCTCCTGGATGTTGTGAGGCAGAGAATGAATAAATAAATAAATAAATGAATGGTACCTGTTGATGCCCCGAGTGAGAGTGCCTTCACCACGTGGCCGACGGTCTGGATGCCCCCGTCTGCGATGACGGGCACACCGAAACGCCTGGCATACTCCGCCACCTTGTACACCGAGGTGCCCTGGGGGCGGCCGCACGCCATCACTACAAGAGACAGGAAAATACACCGTATTACCACGGTGATCTCATGCTGCCCATCTCATCCTGGTCATGTTCAACGCTAGGTTCCAAAACAGGAGAAAACATTTGTAAATTGTAAATAATGTGCAAAAAAAAAAAAAGTATTTCTGCACAGAAAAAAAAAGAAAGGATCTGCAATCTTGTATGACCCTATGCAGTGGCTCATCCCCATGGCAACCTGGAGCAGTGCCTGCACAGATCACCATGACAACAACGATGAGCAACCAGTGCAGCCTCTGGTTCCTCACGACTGAAAACAACGTCAGCGAACCCCACAACCATACTTGGTACTGATAGGTTACATTGTGGAGGAGCACAGTAATGCATGACTGAAGCTTTAGACTTTAAACTGGACGCCATGTTGCTGACTGAGCATTCTATTCCAAGACGAGCATCTTCCTTAAATGAAGCCTCCGTCATGACCTGAGACGTGTGTTAGTATTACGATGTCAATTCCACCTTGCTCATAAGAAAACAAGATGGAGCTACCGCCGTATCGCCTACACCTATCCAGCCCCTCTCAGATCTACACAGGTGCCACGGCCATAGGGGTTGGGGGGGGGGGGGGGGGGGGGTTTATTTGAAATGAACGGCAAGTCTGCTGGGGAAACGTACCTTCCTGGGTGATGCAGATGGAGCCACAGCCCATACCCACTCTCAGAGCGTCCACTCCTGCATCGATCAGGTTCTTGGCCTGGGCTGCAGTCACCACTGTAGGAGAACACACACACACACACGCACGCACACACACACACACACACACACACACAATCAGAAACAAAGCAGAACAGCAACTTAAGTGCATCACAGATCCCACCATTTTGCTCACGCCTATCCAATTACGTTAGATCAGTGATCCTGTGTCAAATAAGGAAGCAGCTATGCATGTGTTGGTACCGGAGCAGGACTAGACAGTGGGGCTGCTAAGGAAAGGCTAGGAGTCTGGGCGAGGGGGGGTCAAACATGGCTAGGAGTCTGGGCGAGGGGGGGTCAAACATGGCTAGGAGTCTGGGCGAGGGGGGGTCAAACATGGCTAGGAGTCTGGGCGAGGGGGGGTCAAACATGGCTAGGAGTCTGGGCAAGGGGGGGTCAAACATGGCTAGGAGTCTGGGCGAGGGGGGGTCAAACATGGCTAGGAGTCTGGGCAAGGGGGGGTCAAACATGGCTAGGAGTCTGGGCAAGGGGGGGTCAAACTCCAGACAAACAGAGTGAAACATGGCTCCACACTCACCGTTCCCTCCCACCACTTGGAGCTCTGAGTATTTCTGTTTGATGTAGTTGATCATGTTGATCTGGTACACAGAGTTGCCTTGTGAGGAATCCTACAGACACACACACACACACACACACACACACAAACAAAAAGACAAAACAATGAATGTCTGCAGTGCTTTTCCCCCTAATCCAACATGTCGTTACTTGCCATCCACGATCGCTGACGGCAAAACCCTTCCGCATCTCTAACCCAACCGCACCCCAACCGCACCCCAACAGTAACCCAACCGCACCCCAACCGCAACCCACCAAGACGACCACGTCCACCCCTGCCTGCACCAGCAGGTCCAGTCGATACTTGTCGTCCTCTCTGGTGCCGATAGCCGCTCCGCAGAGCAGCTGTTTGCGGGAGTCCTTGGAGGCCAGAGGGTAGTCCCTGTTCTTCTTCAAATCCGTCCGCGCAATGATGGCCACCAGCTCGTCACTGTCGTTCACGATGGGCAGCTTACCTAATAACACAGACGAGCAACTCTGTTATAAAGGCCAGGGAAAAGCCTAGATGCGTCATTTAGCACCACAAACACATCTGTAGACTGGAAAATGACTTTGTAACTCATGGCAGAAACTCAATGCAACGTGGTCAGAGGATTTCATAATGTAACTACACACTCATAATACCTAAGAGACCACATTGGCCAGCTATAAGAACAACAATTGGCTAACCTTTCTTGCTGCGCTGTAGAATATCATTGGCCTCTTTCAGGGTAACGCCAGCTGGGGCAACAACTAACTCCTCCCTCTTAGTCATCGCCTGGGAATGAAAGGTCAGTGTTACTTGAGAAAAATGAACTCACTAACCCTTCTTCAAGTCATGTTAACAATAGCTCAAACAGCAGGGCTACACATACAGATAATAATAATAATAATAATAATAATAATACTACACACAAGTTGAGTACACATTACAAACACAACAAAAAAACACACACAAACGTACCTCCTCCAGCGGTCTGCTGTGGTCCTTCTCTGAGAGGAAGTCGATGTCTCTGGAAGTGACGATGCCGACCAGCTTGCTGCCCATCTTCCCTGTCTCTGTGATGGGGATGCCAGAGAAGCCGTGACGATTCTTGGCTTCAATCACGTCCCCCACCGTGTGACGCGGGCTCATCACCAGCGGATCTGTGATAAAGCCTTGCTCAAACCTCTGAAATACAAAAGAAAAAAAGTACACTAGTTAACACACAGAAACACAAACATCTTTATAACATTCGAAATAGCCACCAAGTTAGACATATTATTTGCATTTAAAAAAAATAAAAAAAATAAGTGTTTTTTCTATGCATTTCTTAAAATAAATCAGAGTAAACACCTTACAGGTAGCATAGCAAATCAAATAAAGCTCTGCAGACAAAGACGTACTCAGGTGTAAAGTGTGCTCTCACCTTAGCCTTGCGGACTTCATTGGCTTGGAACTCTGGGGTGCAGTTGTGGTGGATGATGCCAATGCCTCCCATCAGCTATAACACAAAACAAATGCATGAATGCATGAATCCTGATTGCTTACTATGGTCAGTAAATTGATATCTTGACTCATCTTCTTATCACCATTTCAAATTTCAGATGCATATATTGGTGGAAATTTAGACAAGGGCAGATTAATAAAATCCAAGATGTTTTTTTTTTCTACGCTTAACACTGGCAACACGTTTTCAGCCATTTTGTGTCAAATCGCAGGGTCTTACCGCCATGGCGATGGCCATTGCTGACTCTGTGACGGTGTCCATGGGGGAAGAGATGAGTGGGGTCTTCAGGGTGATCTTCCTGGTCAGGGCAGAGGTCAGGTCCTGAAGAAGAGAGAGGGCCTCATCAGTTCAACTCAGCTCCCCAAAAGCATGTTTAGGAAACCATTAAAAATGCAGTCAAAATACTTGTCGACAGTGTGCTCCTGGTGTGAATGAGCGGTTGTCAGTGTGAAGCGAAGGGTACTGTACGTTTCCACATTGTGAGGACTGCATTAGTTCAACTCAGAGAGTAGGTATTTTGCATCAGCAGCCAGAGGCTCTTGACCAGCTTACTTGCTCTTACAGACATGGCAAGTCTTCATTCTCAAGTTATGATGTTTGGCATGTTATCCACCAGGGGGCAGAATTTTACTATGAGGAGAAATTGTGGCCTGGAGCTTCGCTTCTGATGTTCATCTCTCAAGTGGCTTCAATGACTGTTAGAAGGCACACAGTCTCAAGTTCAAAAATCAGACTGAACAGACATTACCTTTTAGACAAAACAAATATTCGCAAACATGTAATCTTTTTTGAATCGGCCCTTAAAGTTAAAACACAGACATTGTTATGTCTAAACTGAAGCATGTGTCAGAGGGAACCCAATTCATTCAGTAAATTACTGGGTGAGTGGAGGTTAATTTGAAGTGATAAAATCAGCCTGCGACCTTGACATAAACTATGTGGAAAGCTGGGAAAGTTCCTCCTTACAGATAAAGAGTCATTCAGCGAGATACCTCAGCTACACTCAATTCTGATTCTCAAAACACGAGGATTCAGCATCCGTGTTCTCTGGGAAAATGATGGCATTCCACGTCCATGGGAAATGGGAGTTTTAATGTCCAAGCATTCCTCCCTTATCTGTGACAGATAAAGGTGAGACGAGGGTCTTATGTGTCTCAAAACCTTTCATGAGAAGGGGAGGTGAAGAAAGACTGCAGAGCCCTTGGCACCTAACCAGAACTCTCAGGTTTGTGAGAAGAAGCCATGGATAGGGGACTAGGAGCCAAATGGAACCATGTCAGTTGGGTTAGCTAGAGGAAAGACAAAGGGTAGCCTAAGACAGTCACTAACAACTCAGTCATCGTTTTGGCCCTTCTACAGTAATTGTGTAAGCTCTACGACCATGCTAAATTCTACAAAGAGCTGGCCTAACCTGTAAAAGCCAGGAGCCTTGAATAAATGCAAGTTATTCAAGCGTGACCGCTTCCTAACCCCTGAAATTAGGCCAGGCTACAGCCCTATGAAGGCAACCCACAACGGGGCAACATATGTGTCTTCAACTGAAACAAGAACTCTGATTTAGTCTGAATCAAAAAAAGGGAGATTAGAGATATCAATTAGATTAAAAACCCCTGAGAGACAAAAAGGGAGGGGGGATTTCACCTAAAGCCTGAGATTAACACTCACATCATCCTCAGAGAGAGGGAGTGAGCAACCAACCAGGCACAAATGTAAACACAGGGAGAGTGAGACCAACCGTGGGCGGCCATTTTGGCAGAAATAGAGTAGCCGGGGGGAAGGGGGGGATATGACGCAGGCGGTTGGAAAAGCAAAAACAATTCTAAAAACGTTGCAATTATGAAATGAGGTTGAGGTTAGGAACGAAGAGGGTTGTTTGTGCATTTGTGGAGACTCAGTGTACTGTAATAAGCCCATGGTTTGGGAAATGGCCTTGACTAGGTGTGTCTGCTGACTGACTCTCTACAAAAGCCAAACTGAGAACGGACAGGACGTTACTGCACAGGTTGGGAGTGTATTGGTCTGGGTGACAAAGGGAAAGGCTAAGGCTTGGTTCCATTTTATCCTTCATACCCCATATTTAATATCTGAAAGGACTGAATAGTCTACACAGGTCTTCTCCACCAAGGAGTAGACTCGGCCACATGGGTGGCACCTAACCAGCACTCTCTGGTTTGTGAGAAGAAACCCAGGGATAGGGGCCTAGGAACTAAATGGAACCATGTCAGTTGGGTTAGCTAGAGGAAAGTCTAAAAGGGCAGCCTAAGACAGTCACTCAAAAATCGTTTTGGCTCTTTGAAATTTCAGCCAATCAAGTAAGAAGGGGGAAACTCACCACTTCGTCTGAGGTAAAGTCGATGAAGCCGGGCAAAATCAGGAAGTCGCTGAAAGACAGACAGAATCAGGGGTCAGAGCTGACACAGGTCACTACGGCTGATGACAAAGGAACAACAAGCCCAATGACGTGATGGGACTGCCAGTTTGAGTGACAATGGGAGAAAAGGGGAGTGCCCAGAAACCGACAGGCTCCTAACCCTTCAAACGCATTCACACATTCCTCTGCCATATTCCAAGGTGTCAAAAGCATGAGGTGTTGAACGTCATAAACGGGGCAGGTGATCACTGCTATTTTGACGAAGCCAGAACATGATGCAGGCTTACGTAAATGCATCACTTCGGCCGTTCCTTGAGACAACTAGGGGGCTATGCGTGATTAGATAACGGTTAGTAAAAACGTATATTTTAAATACTACCTAACAAATCGAACCTAGGTAGAGATCAGGGCCCGTATTCCCAAAGCGTCTCAGAGTAGCAGTGCTGATCTAGTCTACTCTGAGACACTTTGTGAATACAGGCCCTGATATTGAGGGGCGACCAATAGATTATTAAAGGACGTGTACGGAGCCACTGTTTCTGTATGATGGCAAAGGGCAGGGAACGTGACTTGAAAGTGGAAGTGAATAAGCAAACTTCCTGTTGACAGGAGAAAAAAAAAAAAAAAAGAGGACTTGAGATGTGACGAGAACTTTAAACATCTAAATGCAGTAAAAAATAAATTACCAGAGGTTAATAAGTTAATCATTGATCCAAGTAAATGGAGCTGCTCGAGGATAGAACACATTTCAACATAGCAATGAATTCAAAACATAATGGCAGTGCCCCAGTTGCCCCAGTGTGTTGACATCCTTATCTCAGCCACATGACCAGACATGATAAGTGAAAGTGACAGCTGATACTGTTGTTGTAGAGCTGCTCTGCCTTAAGCATTGTTGTATTGTATACTTGTGTATGACGTAACGATAAAGAAGCTTCAACCTGAAAAGGACTGGATAGGCTTTTACACCACTGCTTTTCCCCTATGGATGCTTCCACCTTCCTGAGTATTTTCTGATCTGTGGTTCTGAAGGAAAGGAGACACGGGTACCGTTTTCTAAACGCCTGGGGTACTCTCGTCCTCTCGTCTTCGGACAGAAATTCTTGGGTCATGCCGAGCTTGGCTAGTACAGCTGGGGTCAACTTGAGCACTTAGCGTGTGCAATAAACTACATGACAGGCAAAGAGGGGGAGGGAGAGGGAGAGAGGGCGAGAGGCCAGGATGATGTGTGTTTTTCTCAGACAGGCGTACTTTGGTGGTTTGGCAGATGGGCGTGCAAACACAGACAGGCTGGAGAGTGAGGAATAAGGAGCGCTTTGTCTATGACAGAGAGGAAAAGACTGAGAGGGGAAGATGGAGGACGAGTGTGGGAGAGAACAGCATCGAAATGAATTATTATAAAAACAGAAGCAGGATTTTAAAAAAAGTAAAAGTAAAAAGACAGTGAGAGGAAGGCTGTGGAAGGGGGGGGGGGGGGGGGGAAGAGTGAGAGAGAAGGAAAAGCAGGGCTTCCCATCTTCCATCAGACCACAGACTTTCCTCTCTCTCCACCGCCAGTGTGGCTAGGAAGACTGGGGGCTAAAATAAGCCCACCAGATGGGACAGGGAGGGGTCCCGTCTGTACCCTCCAGACACTCACTAACATCAACACAAGGACGAGACGCGGAGCAAAAACATCTGCCAGCAGTTCACACCACCACAAACCTCAGCTACCCGACAGGCCTCCCCCTGCTCTGCTGTCCTAAACAACAGCCTCAGTAACAGCTCCCTCCTCTATCCCCATTCTGACCTTAAACAACTCGTCAGTCAGGCTCCGAGTCGGCAGGCTGTCTCAGGGTCCGTCATCAAACACTTATTTTTAACTCCCCCCTCCCATGTTCTTACTTTCAACAGCATTTGCTGCATAGTAACAGTCTAGCATACAAAATTCGACAAAGGTATACGTTAGGGTGGTGACTATGCTCCGCCACCTGTATCAGCTACTTTAGTACTGGGAGGACCATAAAGCAGCGTAACTAAGGTTGTGTGGATTTTGTATTTATTTGTCTAAAGCCATACTGCAGCATTTTGTGGTGTTATGGGATGAGATGATGTCTGAGGAGACATACCAGCAGCATAACTCTCAACACATTAGGGCTTTCAACCCCAAAGACAACACGGACTACCTTTTTGAATATGGTTTGCATTTGAATGTTAAAATGTCGACAAAGGCACGATGCCATTCGACCGTTGCGGCGCAGACTACCACAGACTACCTGCCTAAGTAAGGCCTTGCATGGCTCTCCACCACTAATGAGAACTGCGGGTGTACCAAAATGACAAGAATGTGCACTTTGACAGGCACGACCTGTTATCTTGTCAGGGGGATAATCTTTGCACATTGTCTCTGGGTGCATTCCTTCCCCGTGACACAGGATTTTCAAGAACTACCTGGTCTAACCTCCAATATGACTCAAAAATGAGCATGTTTTGTTGTGCATTATAATCCTAATCTTCTAATTGGACCTCTATATGACCAGGTATGTTGACAGAGAAGAATACTTTCCCCATTAACAACAATGACCTCTCCATTTCATTGAAAGAGGGTAATTTAATGACCCAGTCGGAAGGTTTGTTAGGTGGTGTGATTCAATCACCCAATAAAGCCACTGACAGAATGACCACATTTTATGTGCCCCTGACAGAATGACAGACATTTCTAAAACACATTACATTAAATACTCTGTCTAGCAATAAATGTACCAATTCATAATGTACCGATTCCAATTACCATGTCTTACTAAGCGTACTGGCTCAATTACACTTCATTTATTTTGCTGACTAACTCTGCTGGCATAACCTGAACACCAACAGAACAGTAGCAGACACTTTTGGGAAAAAAAGAAATTTCGCTCAAAGGGGTTTCACTTTCCTTGCAAGTTAGGTTGCCAGGTTTTAGAGTTTCATCTGAGAGTTCCAAGTTGAACATGCTCAGATGTGTACACATTATGGGTGGAGTAGTGCAGACGTGAGTAAAGATGGTTCACTAGTGTTCACTAGTTAGATCACCTCTGTATCTGCTCAGCTACTCTGTGTATGTTATAATCGTAAAACTTGGACACACAGATACAAGACCAGCAGGCTACTGAACCTTTTGAAAGGAGGCGTCGGGTGTGTCAGGTGGTCCATATTTGCATGTGTCTGTGTGCTGGCATTAAGCGCTAGGAGTCTCCTACTCCCTTCCCCTTAGTGCCTACTTCTGAAGGGATCAGATGGGTGTAAGAAACGTAGGGTTATGGCTCCACCTAACTCTTCAGTTCTCCAACCCCCTGAATGGTCCCTTAAAATCGCTGTGACCAATTTACTCGGTTTGTAAGTGCTAGTTTTAATATAAGAAGCCTCAAAAGGCAGACAGATCATAGCTTGGAGGTCTCTTCGGGACAAATTAACAGATTGCGGGACAGATTATTTCTGTGCCCAACTGGAGGGTAAGACCCGGAGAAAGAGGAAAGGGAACAGAATGGAACCATGCCCAAATGGGAGTCCCCTATACTAATTAATCCCCCCCCCCCAGTTTATTGTCATGTCAGCTACAGTATCATGTCATAAGGGGCATCCTAATTTCCTCACCCACCTATCCTCTCATTTGCCCTTCGCTTTCCTCAAAGAGCTCACATGACAGTACCTCAGGGAAGTCATGTGCTGCTCAGCCTTCTCTTCAAGCACGACGCACTTCATTACAGAGTTGGGTGACACTCCGATAGCCTTCACTAACACACACACACACACACACACACACACACATACCCATGCGTTTCGTGGTCAATTACCCCTGGTGAACTCAAGACTGACATTCAGGCATCACTCTCAATGGTGGGATTGTGAGGCAGTCCTATCAAAAAAGTGTGTGTAGGACTATCGCTGACCTAGAATACCACCTCAACTATGGGCATCACCAGGGGCTAAGGGATCTTCATGGCATCAACATATGTCCTAAATACTTCAAATGGCCTACTCTTCATTCATTCATTCATTCAGATGTAAGTGCATTAGTCCCTTATTCAGAGGATTATTATTGATATTGATAGTCTATGATGGATACTGTACATCCGACACGATTTTCATAAACTGCATCACTTTGGACACAAAAATTAATACAATTAACTTTGTAAGTTCATCACTTGAGAGCCATGCCATGAGAAGTGCAAGTACTGTCTTGTCAAGACCTCTAGCCAGAGGTTTGTTCAAGAAGCCAAACGTTGCACATGGTTTAGAAGACAACCTTGGAGGGCAAGTGGCAGGCGAGTGAAATGGCTTGCTGTGGACATACCAGCGCTAAATATCAAATGAATGTCATATTTGGGGTCCCCAGTGGGTTGCAATATTTGGGGTTTCCTGTGTGTCTTGAAATGAAGTTAGTTCAGGCAGGTAATATGAAGAAATAAAAAGTGAAGGTGTTCTAGACAGTTATTCAAAGAAAGAAAGAAAGAAAGAAGAAAGAAAGAATTAGGAGAACAGTAAATGAGTGATGAGTTCATCTTCAAAGACACAGATTTTACCAAGAGCAGTGCATGAAGAAAGGTCCTAGCCTTAGGAAATGGGTGAAGAATTAGATCTCCTTATTGATTGTGAGTGATCAGGTGTCTGGAAGAATCTGATAGCTGGTCATGCAATAGGGCTATGATTCTTCGTGCCAGTTAAGGATGCAGTCATATCATTACCGGAAGCAAATATCATCCCCTGATGCAGATTAGTATCAGCAATCAAACTAGCTACCCCCTCACTTTCCCTACTCATTCTCCCCTTTTCACTTGACTCTCTTTCCAGTTAGATAAGTCTAACAGAAATAAGAGTTTGTGGCGACCCAATGGCATTTCATTTGGCTTTCGCAAAAACAACGATCAAAATGTGATTTAAAAGAGCTTTCGAGGGACAATGATTTGCTTCCCCTATATGAACTCATCACTTGGAGAGACAGGATTTAACAGTACAGTGTAATCATAAATATTTGTTAAAAAAATGGATTACGGAAAATAAAGTCGACCATTCTACTCACTTGTAAGTCAACCCGTCCCCTTTAGAGCAAAGCTCTTCTGCCGTTTGACCGTCAGCGACAACAGATTGTTGAGCAGATCTGCCGATTCAAAACGTGTTGGCTATTACAAAGCGCTGCCCGCACCCCGCTCACCATATCGCTTGCGGTTAGGTTTTTGACAGTTCGAGGCGTTACTTAGAAATATCTATGGGATATCTCATTAGCATTCTTTAACCAAAGACAATTGTGATGCAGGGGATGGAGCTGCACTTACTTGTACGTCAGGCCGTCGCCGACGGAAAACAGCTGTTGAGCGGAGAGCCCATCCTCTGGGACGTAACCCGTACCCCCACTGATCAGGTAATCAGCCATGCTGTGGAATGCAAAGGATGACAAAGCAGGCATTAAAATACACAAATGGCACATGGGAAGGGGACAGATAATGTGGTATGTCATGGAGGCAAAACTAGGCAGTTGGAGGAAGCCGGCATCCTGCTCCAGTGCTCCTAGTGACAACTGTCATGCTGATCTTTAGCCAACTTCATGCCCACCAGTGCCAAGATCCTCTCCAGGCTGCGTCAGTCAGATCCAAATGCCCCTGCGCAGGCGCTGCTACTTCCAACGCTCTGAACTTGCAACGGTTTATCAAGGAGATATGAATACAAGGGCCAGAAATAAAATCACTCCATGTAAACATTCGGCCCAAGGTGAAAAACACACAGACACGGTTAGTCGGGATGAGGACGCTTCTTCACAATGTGGTTGACCCACTACCATTTCATTTAGACATCTTTTTTCCTCTGTGGGAGGGCATGTGTGTAGTACAATATTGCCGTATGGAATGATGAACCCCCTTTTTTCCCCCCTCATCGACATTCCCGTGTAATATTCTGGAACAAAAACAGCAACACCGACGTTGACTTTACAGTCGCTATTGAACTGATGACCTACATGAGTACATCGTATAAACACAGTCGTAATAGCGAACCAGGAAAAACACCATGTTTACAGCCACGCGTGCTGTCACTACACACACATGTATATATCCACACACTATAACTACTAGACTATACAACGTTCATGACAACGTGACGATACATATCTATAGCTACCTGAATGTATCAATTAAGATAACCTCGTGTTCTTGACGATAGCTGCTTAACAGTGACAGTCCAAGGCAGAACGGAGCTGAATGAATCCCACTGGAACGCCAGCTAGCTCTCCTACGCAGCTAACGCCTCGACTAGCAGCACATAAGTCAACATCAGGGATACATGCGTGATAAGAACACAATTTAACCTGGCTTGCTACCACTCGTCGCCAGCTTCATTACAACGTAAATGTTTTTTACGTGTACATTGATTTACATAACTCCTAACTACTAAGCCATAACGTTAATATGATGGTGTTCTTTTTGTGTCATCCGAATTATCTGATACCATGCCACGCAGCTGCAGTCAGCAGGTCAGAAAACGATCAGACGTGCTTGCTCAAAACCAACGCATGTGTCAGCTAGCGGTAGCTAGCAACAAGCTAGTAGAGCTGAGTAGAACCTCATCAAAACAATGATAACGAAGCGAATCTATGGAAGTTGCAACGGCTTCGCCCGCTCCTGTTGCTGTCACTCAAACCTGAACAAAATGAGAAGACCAAAACAATAATTTCCAACCTTTTTCTACCTCTTGAAGCTGAGCACGTTGACCGCGTAGGGGAAGGGAAGGAGAATGAACTTTCCAGCTGTGTGCTAACGTAGCAGGTCCGAAACTGAGCGGATATAAAGTACGTTTTTTTGTTTTTTATATTGGGGAGGGGACCAAAACCGAAATGTATTACCCTACTGTAATTCCCCTTGTCCGAAGTATGTAGAGTGATGCTCTGGCCGGGGCTCGTCCAAATTGATTGCCAGTCGCCTGCTACAGTGTCGGCGTTATGTAGTCTTTTTTTTGCAGACGCGTCACGTCCCCTCGGTCGACCTCGTCTCGCTCCGAAGTAGCATCACCCACGTGGGGCCGAGGCGCGTGTTCAACCCGTCTCTTACCTCCCCCCCGAGCCCGTCACATTCAAACACGAATTTCCCCTCGAGCAAGTCTAGTCCCTCAAGCACACGCTTTGTGCGTGAAACGTGGAGAATACACGGCCGTGAAATGGATTCACGTTTCTGCCATGGAGGTTGGCATGGCATGCCATACGGAAAATAAATACGCTACATTTCCATCTATATTTCTGATATGCATTGCTCATTGCATACATTTCACATATTCGAAATTGGCCGCGAACATATGTTTTTCAAAAAATATATTTATTTAATTCTCACTGAAATGTATTTATCCTCCTAAAACATATTTGAAATATTGTGTAACAGAGAATGATGAAAGGATACAGGACCACTATCTTATCTTATCTTTTTTATAACAAGCAAGACTCCATACCCAATTAGGTGGAGACCTCAGGAACCTCAAGAGTTAACCAACTCTGAGAACGAGTTAGGTCATTTATGTTCTGTTATTTCAATAATGAGGTTAGGTCAAGTATCAAGCGATACATACTTGACCTAACAAGTATCTAGGCAATGCAACTCAAATGACATTTCCATAGCTCATTAACCAACTAGAGGCAGTGTTCAGCCTGTTGGAACATATGACAGGGCATTTATTGTATAGCAATGATTAGTCTGGATAGTCTGATTTAAAAGTCACATTGCAGCAATTAGTAGTATACAATTAGACACGTATGACAGTAACTTTCGCAAGATTGATCTCAACTGACTTGAAGAGCCAGGCAGTGCACATTCCTAAAACATAGTGACCTGCTAGCGGTCTTGCCCAGGGCAAACACAGACGACACAGGAGGGCTGTCAAGCTCAGGTCAAGCTTCAAGAGGATATGAATAGATGGAGGGGACAATGGACTGCATCCATTAGCCAAAAGTAGAAACACGCACACACACACAGACACACACACACAGACACACACACACACACACACACACACACACACATGAAGCAAGCCCCTTCTCACAAAGGCACAAACATGCGCACACTCACTCACTCATTCACCCACCCATGAACACACACACACACACACACACACACACACACATGTATGCATGCACACAAGGTTGGCAGCACAATCGTTTTGTCACCAAGCTTGTCAACACTATCAGTGGTTGTCTGGAGTCCCTGACAGAAATCCACATAGGGTTTCCCTGTTTCACATACAAGACACCCACTATCACCTTCACTTGGGTCTAGTTCATCACTATCCTTGAGGATGATGGGGGAGCTTGTCGTAGTCAAGGCCAGACAAACAGATTAGAAATAAGAGATATTGGGCATTCAATCAAACAAGACCAAATTCATCATACTGTAGCATTGACAGCCTGGATGTTGTATAAAAAATGGTTATCATTGTCGTCCGTCTGTCTTTCTGTCCGTTGTGTCCTTTTTGGGAAATAGCACCTGCTGTTCTATCAGTCTGTGCACAGTCCTGGTACGATCCACCATTACTAAGCATCAGAGAGGGTTTCCAGCCTTGGGTGACTCAGGGGGTTCTGTGTCAGTGTGTGTGTGTGTGTGTGTATCAAGTTAAATGTGGGTCATCGCAAATATGGGTCAGAGATTCCTCTATGCACGGTGGCTATTTCGAGCGTTGTTTCAGACCGGTTCACACTCCCCTTCTGCGCTCCACTTATTGCCTTAGGATGGGGAATGTGTGTGTGTGTGTGTGTGTGTGTGTGTGTGTGTGTGTTTTGGAGGGGGGGGGGGGTGGATCAGCCCCTGCGACCTTAAGAGGAGCCACAGAGCTTAAGCCACGGGAATCTAGCTTGTTGTTTTGTTTAGAGCTCTCCCGTTGCCACACATGAGGAATATCGTCAAATGAGACAGCCAGGCAAGATCTTCATTAAAGGCTAAGAAGGAGGATATATAACTTCATGGTTATTTGCAAGCCATGGCTAAACACAGGGCTACGTGGCAGTGTAAACTGAGCCTATTCCATGAGCTTTATTTACATGTTCAGTCTCGTGAAAGCAGTTGTGAAAAGTAGCCTTGAAAGCAGTGGGAGGAAACAAATGCTGAAACGTACGTGGCCACAGGTAAAAACATAACAAAGTAGTTATGTGTTGAAGAACATCCTTATTGGACCCCAAAGGCAGTATCAGGTGTATATGCCGGTCTGAGTCAGCACCTATACCTGTCCCTCCCAAACAATCCAGACATCTTACATGTAACTCACATTTACTCTACAGAGCCAAACCAGGCTGAGCTGTACTGAGCTGACCTGGTCACACATCCATAGCTGCTGAAACAGTCGTGGAAGGGACAATCGATCCAAGCCAGCACAGTATGGCTCAGGTTGACCCTGTAGTGTGCAAAGCCCCTTAGTGCCAGTGCTATCAATCTGGGTTAGGTCCTTTCTGTTGGAAATGTATTTCTAATGTCTCTGGATGCTTGTATGTATAGTTTATCTGTCCTCTCCATCGTTACTATCCTAAGTCGGGCAAACCGATCCCTACCATTCCCACAATCAAATATTTTCTGGATTTAAAAGCCTACCTTGCCTGACTCATTTATCTTTTGTTGGTTGAAAAAAATGTCTTTGCCTGACCCATGAATGTATTATCTAGGCTTCTGTCTGGTCCATGGCTAATCCTCTAGCAATACTATGATACCAGAGTTACTTATTTTCCCCCAATCCTGCTTTGCCTGACTCACCTCTCGGGCCCGAAGCCGGCCTGGATTCGAGTGGCGATGTATCGCTGAGCGGCCGTCTCGTGTCCGTGTCCGTGGCCATGGGGGCTCAGATGGAAGATGTTTTCCCCATCTTGGGGTGAGGAGTTGGGACGGGGGGGCTCAGTGTCCCCTACGATCCTCCGGTAGTCCACCTGGTTGCTGTCCCTCTCACCGTCGACACCAAAGTGTTCGTACCCATACCCCTCCATCTTTACTCGGTGTACGACGTGAGCCTCCAGCTCCAGTAAGACCTCACAGACAGTCGCCCTTTGACCCCTCTCTGTCCTCTATCAACCTATCAGCAGCGCCCCACGAGTGTCCCGTAGATGGACCAGCTGAAACAATTTGCTGCCGAATCAAGGACTCCAATCGACTTGTTGAACTCAGTTTGCCCCAAAGGATTCAAATCCTGGGAGTCAAATGAACTGCAGGCGCTGCAAGTTCGTAAACAAAGTCACTGCTGGCTGAGATGCAACACAAACAATTGTCAGATTCACAATGCTCTTATCTCAGTCTCCCAGCTCTAGCTCCAGGGTTGACTTGACTGTTGAATCTCAGCCCAGATACAATGTTGCCGGAGGTTACGCAGGTGTTTCACCAGAGAGAGAGAGAATGAGAGAGAGAGAGAGAGAGAGAGAGAGAGAGAAGAGAGTGATTATACTCTCTCTGTCTCTGTACACAGCGCACCTGCTTAAAAAGCCAGAAGCGCCCGTGAGGTGTGTTGGGGAGGAGGCGTTGCCGTGGAAATGCTCCTGCTGGGAGGGCGTCGCCGTGGAAATGATGCCAGGGAGAGGCTTGTCGTTGTGGAGAGGTTGCCGTCCCACTGTCCCCTCTTACCTTTTTAGAGCACCAGCACCCACTGACCTAAAGGAGATTGTGATGGGAAAGGAAGGAGAGAGAGTGCAGAAAATGAGAAAGGGCCTAGACTGATGGTGGGAGAGAGAGAGAGGTGGATAGAAAGAGAGAGAGAGCCTGAAGGGCTCTAGGAGTTGCTGAATGGGACACACAAGGAGTGGGCGTTTTTGTCCTGTTGAGTGCTGTATGAATCTCTCTCTCTCTCTGTGTACGGCTTAACCCCGCGCTCTGTCAGTGGCACACGTCACTTTCACAAAGAGGATTGGAGAATTAGAATAAAGTGGGCTGGAGATAGGAGCAGGGAGAGACGCAGGGCACTTACACACACCATAACCAGCCTATCACTATTACCATAGTGTGTGTGTGTGTGTGTGTGTGTGTGTGTGTGTGTGTGTGTGTGTGTGTGTGTGTGTGTGGACACACCACTAGAATAAACAACGGTTACACAAACTCCTTGAGAAAGTGGCCCTGGACCAGCACGGCCTTCAGATGAGTGCTTAGCTCAGAGATTGTCAGGACAGGGGATTTCAGAGACACAAGCCGAAACACACACACACACACACGCACACACACACACACACACACACACACACACACACACACACACACACACACACACAAGAAATAAGCCTCAGAGGTGCAGATGTACAGTACAACCCATGCACAAATTGCATGTACAGTACACTATAAACCAGTCTGGTGGTTACACAGCCACTTGGTGTGCAGGACAGTTTGAGGTCTTTGCTCAGGGACTAATTACCATCTCCCTGACAGCGTGCTATGTATAAGCTTACATAACAGAATATACATAACAGAGGTCCAGGTCGGCTCGTTTGACTGGAGAGGGATGAAAGGCTTGAGTAACACGCAGTTGAGGGTTAAATTCCCACCGACTGAACACGCTTGTCGTTGACTGAAAGTGGCTTTGGATTTGTTTTCTAGAGCATCTACGAATGATCAAATCTCTTTCCTGTTTAAGTAATGCCCACGGCACTAAGAGGAACCACCTTCCGACCCCTCTGAATGGGATAACCTCCAGGTGACTGACTGTTTGTGACAGTTGCTCAGATGTAAGGATGGAAAATCCTCTTAGCTTGGCCAGAGAGGCCCCCCCCCCCCCACCCCCTCCCCGATGGAATTCTGCGGTGGAATTCTAATTGGAGTGTCACTGTGACTTTCCTGTAAATCGTGTATTGATGTCAATAGAAGATTTGCGTGAACATTTGAGACGCATTGATGATTTGTTTTACATCAAACACACACACACACACACACACACACACACACACACACACACACACACACACACACTCCCCCTTTTACCTGATTGCCATAACGATAATGGATCTCATGTGCAGTGTGGACACTAATTGAGCACAACCAAGACAAAAATGTAAAAAAACGTGAGACACAAGACTCAACCCAGGAATGACCGACTCTCACAAAAGAGCTCTGTATGTGTGTGTGTGTGTGTGTGTGTGTGTTTCTGTTTGTGTGTGTATGCAAGTGTGTGCGTGTATGCATGTATGTCTGTGTGTGTGGATAAGTGAGTGTTTGTTTGTGCGTGTGTGTGTATGTGTGTGGATAAGTGAGTGTTTGTTTGCGCGCGTGTGTGTATGTGTGTGCGTGTGGCGACTGAGGACATCCTCCATCATATGATCTGCAAATAGAGTTCCCTCCCTAATTCACCTCACTCTCTGCCACTTTGATAGAACAGAGACTTCTTGTCAAGAAATACTCCCTAATCTACTACGCCCAATTCATTTACTCTCATGTACCCTGAGGGAGCCAGATACGTACAGTTAGCCTGTAAGCTAACAGAAGGATTAGATGTCTAGGCGTATGCTCCTAGGAGATTGTGTGTGTGTGTGTGTGTGTGTGTGTGTGTGTGTGTGTGTGTGTGTGTGTGACTTCCAATTAGAGAAGGTTTGAAAGTTATTATGAAGGATTCCAGTACCAGTATCATTGCCAAGCGATCCGGGTGTAGCCAGCCTTGATACTGTGTGAGTGACAGGTCATGCAGCGGTTCTCTTTTAAGTTCATTTGATCTCACCAACCAATGTTAAGATGGTAATTAGTCCCTGTCATTGGGATACTAAAGCTTGTGTCAGTGCTGACTCCTTGAAAAACAGTGACGACTGTAACCTGGTTGAATAAACATATAATATAATAAGTCCAGAAGATTTTAAGGTGTTTTCAAGAAATCTGAGGCTGTTTCTCGGTCTCCATCTAACAAGCCCTTACTTCAACTTCCAACACCGACCTTTTAAGTTATTCGTAATTGATTGATTTTGGGAAAGTAATATTGATAAATAATATTATATTGATAAAGTAACATATATATGATTAATTAGTCATATCAGGGTATTGAGGTGAATGCTACATTGTGACAGTAGGTAGTTTTAGAGACAGGCTTCAACCCAAATAGCCCATTTGAGAAGATAACGTTGACACCCCTGATCCAACATTATATTGCATTGCATCTCTTGACTAGCCCCCAGACAGCGAAGCAGTTTCCCTTACCATTCGTTGTGGTTCTGATCTTCCATTGTTAGTTAGCGCCACCTAGTGGATACATATTTGTACTGCATACTTCCATATATCAGGCAGACGCTTGATATTCCACTCTACCACAGGAGGACAGCCATAGCCTACTGGCTGGAGTTTCCCTAATTTCATGTTGACTGTGTGAATTTAAATGTGATCCTGGTCATTGGCAAGTACTGGATTGTGTGTACTGGTGTTTTTTATGACACTGTATTTGCCTGGTGGGGATTTCCCAATTGTCAGACTCAACAAAAAGTCACCACTGGACCTTCAAAGAACAAAGTTACAGTAGTCTAGAGATAAATCTGATGCTATTTTTTTTTTTGTTTCACTGTGAATAACTGGACGTAAACTGTTTACATGCCAGGGGCATGAAAGCTTTGTGTTTATGAGTAGCTTGTACCCGGAGTATCTGTTCTGTTAATTCCCACCCTGTGCTCCCTGTGCTCTGTGCCAAGTGCCTGGAGGGGAAGTGAAATATGACTGTAGCTAGCACAACACAACAGCTGCTTGGCTCACCAGTTATGCAGAATGGGGAAATCTTCAGTGCAATTTCCAGAGTGGAAGCCACCTCCCCTGCCCCATGCACACACACACAGAATGAGTAATCAGACAAAAACTGTGACTTTCTATGAGACAGCATCTTACTATAGGCGACCAGCAAAAGACGTAGGGCGGCAAATTGTCCTCAACCGTTCCCTCTCTTCGCTGCCCTGCACTGGTTTGCTAACCTGGCACTGCTGGCAGTGCCCCTACACCCACACTTGTTGTGCCCACTCTCTCACCCTAACTTGGTGTAGCTATGGTGATTTGTGACACGTCCATGCAGAGACTGGCAGCAGGTACTGGAGCGCCTGGTCAGCCTCATACGCACAATGGCTGCCCAAAACATTGCCTTTCAAGGGAACACTGATCCACTTTATTAACTAAAGTTCTTTTTGCCTGTTTCATAATATGAAAATAATATAAAAAATTAACTTTTTTTTTTATTTATTTTTTTACTTTAGTGTAGACTACTGTGTGTTTAATAAATCTTGTTTTTGTAACTTACAAAAGTCTTGCATTTTCTTATAGTCTAGCTGATTTCAATGATTGTGCTGGAAGTAGGCCTATATGACAGCATTTATATGTAACCCAAATGCAGTTGATGATTACATGTTTTCATTTTATAGTAGTTTTGGGGCGGCATTTTTCTATCTTGCTCATGAGGCAAACCGGGGTGGGAGAACTGCCATATAATCAAACACTCAGAATATCAACACATGAATGCGGAAGGAGATTGGAACTGTGTCACTGTTCAAATACTTCTGGCCTCCCTTCCCTCCCTCCCCTGAGGTAATCACTAATCTATCCTAGTTAGAAAGCGTGAGAGTATGTATTCCACTACAAAGCTTGACTGCCACAACTTGTCTTGGCAAAAGTGAGCAAGAGTTAATGACACTTAAGAGTCTATGACACTTACATATACATACGTCATCACGATTCACTTTGCCAGTAAAAGACAGTGGGGCAAGTCATGCCATGTCCTCTCATGACCTAGAAGAATCCATCCAACACTAGTTTAAGTTTAAGTTTATTATGGTTATGGCTATATATTTCACCGGGGTCACAACAGACTTCATATCAGATAAAAACAAACACCAACGATAAAAACATACACATCCTTCTCAGCGGACGGTACGCCGCTCTTACTACTGGGTGACTTCAACATCCAGTCAGAAGAGCTTCACTCGTCTGGAGTACTTGACCTCCTCTCCTCCTTCGGCCTTACCCTGTCCCACCTCCGACTCATAAGGCAGGCAATCAGCTCGACCTTGTCTTCACCAGATCATCCCATACCTCCAACCTTACTGTTACCCCTCTTCCAATTTCTGATCATCATTTTGTATCCTTCTCTCTTCCCCTCAAATCCACCTGCCTCTGACCCAAGGAAACTTTCCCCCAGATTTTCCTCACTCCTCAACCCTCCTCCTCCTCCCTCCTTCCTGTCTGCGGATGACTTTGTCACCTACTTTGAAAAGAAGGTTGATGATATTAGCAGCTCTTTCTCTCTACCTGTTGCCAACACTGTTACCTCTCCTCCCAAACCCACTGTGCTACACTCGGTCTCTGGTTTATCAGCTTTTTCCCTCCTCTCCCCTGATGATATTCTAAAACTGGTCACATCCAAGCGGGCAACCACCTGCCCCCTTGATCCTATCCATTCCCCCTTTCTTCAATCCATCTCGAAAGACCTCCTTTTCAATCTGCAGTCATGACTGCAGATTCACTACCTATCTTCCGCTGTAGATTGAAGACCCATCTCTTCAGGCTACATCTTAACTGTCCCTCCTAAAGACCTCTTCATCCCCGCTACCCCCATGTGCACGTTTCTCTCCTGTAAATAAATGTAAAAAATAATAATAATCTTCCTTTCTTCTAGCATTGTGACTGCCAATAGCCCCTGGTCCTAGCATAGATAAATTTTTCTTATGGTGACTGATGGATAGATGATTCACTTACTTAGTCAAATGTATTTGTTGTAAGTCGCTTTGTGTCTGCTAAATGCCATAAATGTAAATGTAAATGTAAAACATACAATAAGGGTCAGGATGAGAAAATAGAAATAACAATGGATCATGAGATTAAAAAAAAATGTAAACAGCTCGAAACACTTAACGTTGTCCAGCTGCTTGCTAAGTAGATTGTCAAACAACACAGTAAGATTATAGGCATCTTTTATTTTTATTTTTTTAAAACAAACTAAAGTGGTCCCATACTCTATGTCCAGTTTCTTAGTTATAGTTGCAATTCAGAGACTGAACAGTGATGCAATACTGTATGTAGAACCAGCAACCAGTCCACCACAGACCTCACTTTGCACTCTGCATCAATGTATTGCATTTATATATATATATATAACAATAATATATGCCATTTTAGCTGAAGCGACTTACATTGCATTGAGTGCATACATTACAGTATATATGGTCCCAGCGGGAATCAAACCCATAACCTAAGCATTGTTAGCACCATGCTCTACCAACTGAGCCACAGAGGACCATTTGAGTGTATATTGCATTTCAATGTATGCCTGGTGTCACAGAATGATCATGGAAAGGGACAGTGGTTGAACCCAGTAAGTGATTGAATTCAGTGACTGAAACTGCTTAGTTAGAACCCAACTCTGTGGATGATTCAACATGGATAGGTGCTGTTTCTTGTCTTTTTCAACATTACATTACACATGTACCAAAATACTATTTCTAATTGTGGTGGAAATCTGTGTCTAGGGGATTTACCACGGATAAAAAGATTTCAGTGAGACTTTGCAAAAATGCACGAACACAATAACTGTTTAGTAGAATTTAATAATGGTTGCAAGCATAGCAAACTGTACCATACGGGTGGAAAGCACCATAGGAACAGAGAGCCCAAATTCGGGTTACAGCATACAATTTATACTTTTCAGAGATGGTGTGATAAACAGGCGGAGCATTCACTGATCAACAAGGCAACCTTGAGAAAACAGGTGGCATGGCATGGTCTGCAGTGGTCCTAGATAACACCCTGGGACCAGACTAGAAGAACAATGGTCCTGCTGTTAGGAGTTCTATCGTTTGGAGACATACCGTACCTTGAAAAGACACTATGTGTATTATCGTTCTCTCCTGTCAACAATCTGTGTAGGTTATTAAACATGTGTTAATAGACGTGTGTGTTAGACATGATGCTGGAATGTGGGAGTATATGCATATACTGGTTTTTCCATTACATCATTCAATTAATTGCTTGTGCTCACTCAGTTCACTAAAGGTATTGCCTTATAAATCTGTTAAAAGGAATAAGGACTGCATAAAGGAATCCTAGGGAATTCTCGGACTGTGAGCACATGCCTCTTTCAAGCCTTTTTTGCGTTGGAAATAGACATTTAGACTATTTCCTTATCCTGTGTGACATTGCCAACGAATAGGAAGAGAGAAACATCGAAACAAGTCATGACTACATTATTAAGCCTATGGCATCAGATTTCGGAAATTCCCATCAGTTGATGATGATGTCATTACGCATCACAACCCATTGGACAAAAGAGCGCTCCGTGGTGAATCATCAGTTCTTCCAATCCCAGCACCTCGAAAACTCTTGTCAACTCAATTGAAACCGCTTCCGAAGTTATATCCAAGAAGGAACACTAACCCTGCGGGATATCTACAATCCGTGCCCCCCGGATGTCTCGGCTCCTGCTTAACTGAGCCGTCGGGAAAAGGAATCGCGTTGTAAGTGTTGCAATTTCAAATATGAACACCTTGTTGTTGGAGAGTAGTATATCTAGTAATATTAATTGTAACATGTGTATAATGTTTTGTGTTAGTCTTGCACCATAAGCGACTCACGCGCAGTAACATATCTGCCTCACATGCTTTTTGACGACATGCGCTCCGCTTCCGTGTGGATTCTGGTGAGATATGAAACTAACTAAATTATTTTGTTATAGGCTGTATCTGCTCAAGTGACTCTGCGTCTGTGCCAGTAAAGCTATCGTTTTGGAGCTATGATGACGGACGTCCTGAAGCTGTACTTCTTTGGGGCTGCGTTTACCGTTTTCGCAGCGTTAATCGCAATGGTGGACTCGGTTGGGAGTCTCATGTATGTCCAAGACGCGGACCCTGGCTACACAAAGTTGGACAGTCGGACTGAGAAACGGACTGAGAAATCTTCAACCTGAAATGATTGATCCTGGGAACGTCATGTGGACATGAACTCGAACCCTAAGGTGTATTCACACCATGTCGTTTATGAGATGGACACGGGTGTTACTGCACTTTTATGCATCCCATAATCCTGGTTGCTTTCAACTAAATTGATGATGCTGTATGATCTAGGTCACTGCACTGGTTATGAGAGTTGTCAAAGTCGTTTTGCACATAGAAGAGCACCCTTATTGATGTTAAATATGCCCATGTTGACGGTTTATAAGCTGTAACAATGAAGGTCGCATACAACATGCACAAACACATCATGCACTATCAATAGCTCATTACATTGTTGAGATGATCATTGAGATGGAAATCTTTAAGTGAACAACAATAAACGATGTTTGTTTGTTTGTCTTTTGCGAAATTGTTAGTCACAATTGCATGCCTTCTGTTTGCACTAATCACTAAATTGCTTTAAGCCTACCTGTGAGGTGTCATTGGAATTACTTTAAAACGTGTATTGTTACATAGTAACTGATTACTTTGTCATTTCCTAGAATGCAATTTAGTGGTTTGTGTTATTAGCTACCCACGTGGAACAAGGGCTGACTGCTTCATACTTAAACATAAATAAACCCAAGGTGTTACACCTCTTGTTTCAACTCTTAGAAGGTTTTGTAGCTCCACTCTTTTCAAGACACTATCGGCTATGCTATATTCCACCCGGTCAAAACAAAAACATGACCTTCATGTAACTACATTGGACTACTATAACTGAATCCTAACGTCTGTCTTCTTGCGCCCCCTTATTTCATTGTGTATTGTTTTTGCCCCTTACTTCATTGTGTATTGTTTTTGCCCCTTACTTCATTGTGTATTGTTGTTATTTGTATTTTTACTTTATTACTGATATATTACTGCACATTGTTCAGTGTACAACCTGTTTACTGTGCATTTGATGAATAAACTTGAATATGACTTGACTTGACGTTGATCTTTCTGTCTTAATTGAAACAGGACAACAGAGGCTATAACAAGATAGGCCATGTTCCATTCTTAGAATGAATTCAAGTATGAACCGTATCTTATTTTTAGCCGTGTAGCAGGAAAAAGAGGTCGTAGGTCAACTGAAGCGTTTCCAGCCTCCACAGCCATTGCATGCAATAAAGGCCTTGTTGACGTAGAAGCAGGGTGGTAGTGATTCTAAGCAGTAGGCCATACGCTAGTAATGATTTGTGATAACAATAAATCACAATAGCCATCGCAATGGACAATGTATAGCAATAGATCACAATGATTTGTATGTATGATTTGTCATGATTGACTGATGCTGTGTATTCACCTGCCTGATGCAGCACATTTTTGTAATATTCCATATGTGTGTAGGTACAGTATATGCCCATGTATAACCGTTTGATGAAGCATACTTATACTCCAATATCACTACTCTATTATGTTCATGGTTAACCTGTTTTGCTTGTAATGAATATACAGAGTAAGTAAATACAGAGTGGTACCATGGGTCTCCATCTCTTGTCATAGAAACAAAGTCATGTCGCAGGTCCATTTTGGAATTATTTATCCTAAGATTCCTTTGGAAACTGTCTGATTAGGAGGGTCTCGCTCCCACATATTATGTTCTGGGAACAAAGGCCTTCAAAGGCCAAAGCAAGAAGGGTCCACTGTACTACTCTGACACTAACACCATGGTTTATATCTGTTATTGTATGAAATGTATGAACACAACTGATTGAGGTTGTCACTTGGAAGTTACAGATACAGTAATATGCTGAATTTTATAAGGAGAAGCAATTATTACAGGGCACATTCTGACGTAAATGTAAGTATGAAGAATAATGCACAGGGGAATTAGCTTTGAGAAATGATTGAATGTTGTTGCCAAGAGTTTCTCCCAAGCCTGTCAATAAACATCACTGATACTAATAAATCCACTGTATGATCTTTCTTCATTATTGACCATCTCAGGAAGCCTTCACTGTAAGTAATAACAGTGTACAAATGTAAGGTATAACTGGTAATTACACATATTATGTCGGCCTGGTGTCCACATAGCATCATAGTGCACTCCAGAGATGTGAAGAATGAGGTCAAAACTTGTTTTTGGGCTTTGTACTCCAGCAATTTGGATTAAACATTAACCAAAACAGTTTAAGGAAATATTTACAAGAACTGAATGTTACCTTTTATTTGGGGGTATTGTATGTATATTTAAGCTATACTTATACAAAAATAGCCTACAAATGACTTAAGTACAGTATTTAGTAATAGTGCATTGTGTTTAGCACGTCAACTATGCCATCTAGCGAGTTGCTTATAGATGAGCGCGTTCATATTTGACAGTGAATAAATAGGTCTATTGATTGATTACCCTATGGTAATACCATAAACTGTATATCGATATATTATTAAACAGCTTCTGATATTCTGGTGGGGAACAATTGATGCGCAAAGCTTCATAAAAAAATAATAGTAGGTTTATATTGCCAATAGAGTTATCGACCTAGATTTCAGCAAAGGCTATGCGTGTAGTCTCTATATAGGTCTATGCGTATTTTAGGACTTGAGCCTTTTATCAGCCCATCACTTGGATGCGGGCAATAGCACCTGTTGAGATAAGCAATAACTCCTGGCAGCAGCTTTATGTTAATGACCCGTCAAACACGCGTCCCCGCCCACTGTCTTTCAAGTGCGACACTTATCACTTTGTACCCGGAGATATGAATGACAATCTGTCATGATATGTGACTGAGGCAGGTTTAGGAAACCTACCGTTATTTCTAGCTAACCGCATCAATATGACTTGGAGACTTGTGGTATTCGGGGGGACATGCTTGCTTCTTTTGGTTGCTGGGGGTCATGGAAAAGAGCAACGAAATCGGAGAACGATGTCTTTCCATCGGACTAAGCGAGATGAGAACGACCGCCAAGTGCACTCACGGGCAAAGAGGGACACCGCTGCTTTTCAGTCAAGTCCGACTTTCACTTCTTGCAGACTTTCTCTTTCTCCCTATGAACACAACGTTTTGGATACAAATACACACGAGGTGAGAGATGTGACAGAGGGATTTTTTAAAAATGTTTTATGGTACATGTACGTTTAACAGCTTATATGAATTGGACGGTTAGTGTCGTCTTATCTGACGTTCAACTGTTTAAAAACATGCCCAATTAACAATATAGTGTATGCCACCAATGAGTACATTTTGTATTGCTTTGTAGGATTGCTTTGTATGTTGTTTTACACTTTTGTTGTGCTGCTATGGAGGTTTGTTTGTGAAGGTTCCACTCTTGGCAGGTGTGATCATATGGGGAAGTGTCTCTCTCTCTCTTTATTTCTCTTTCTTTCTTTCTTTCTTTCTTTCTTTCTTTCTTTCTTTCTCTAGACAGGGTTTCATGAAGATAATGGCTCAAGCTTCACTCTTACATGGGTGGGAGACGGGACAGGAGTGAGTATGGCACTCATCATCATCATCATCATCATTCATACATTATTGCTGTTTTTCATGACCATGTGTCCTAATAAGGAAAAGCCCTGGGCCCTTGTTGAATAGCCTAGGGAGAGAGA
>NC_139674.1:11110064-11127564 GCF_951799395.1 Argentina silus
ATCCCCATTAGCTGTTGCTACTGCAGCAGCTACTCTTCCTGGGATCCACGAACAACCCTAAAACACAGTACAGAACAGTTATAGAGTGGCTATATGCGCATAATAATACAGTAATACAATTGCAGTGACTCTATAACCTCCATACAACAACAGTAGTTTATGTTGGTGTCCTACTGTAGGTGGAGACCAGGACTATGTGAAGTGGCTGGCCCATTCTACAGAGGAGAAAGACTCTCCCACTGATGGGTGTGTCCTGGGCTACAAGGAGACCTTCCGGAGGCTGAGGAAGCTGTCCGTCTGCAGGAATGGGCGGGACTATGTTGTGAGCAGGCAGCAGCGCCCCTGCCTCTGCACGAGAGAAGACTACCTATGGTAAGAGCCACTGATACACTGCTGGATTGACCATAAATGACCATAGTGAACAAACATAATTGTCCCTAAATTGGATTTAAGGCTAAGGCAGAGGTCTAGGCATATACTGTAGTTGCTGACCCAGCGTCTGTACTCCAGCGTCTGTACTATATCTGTTGCAATGGCCTAACGTGTGTGTTTCTCCTCACCAACAGTGACTATGGTTACTTTCGCCATGAGAACAGCTTGGAATGTATGAGACAGCTGGACACGATAGACCACACCCTGGAGGTGTGTCTAAACGGAGAGGAGAAGGAGCTTCAGACGTCAGGGTAATAATGACACACACACACACACACACACACACACACACACACACACACACCTAGATCTAGATGTCCTTGGAGCGTACGAGTAGACATCTAATCCATTCTGATGGCTACAGTATGGACACACACTCACTTTAAGGCATAAACAGATGCACATTAACAACACCAACTGTGAAGACGTGCACGCACACGCACGCACACACACACGCACACACACACACACACACACACACACACACACACACACACACACACACACACACACACACACACACATACACACATACAGCTCATCTGTGGTCTCTCTGTGTAGGTACCGTAAGGTTCCCAGGGATAAGTGTGAGGGAGGTTTCACTCCTCTGCGCCAGGTGGAAACAGTCAACAGGAATTGTGGGAACTCCAACCAGGTCCCGTCTCCAAGCCCCTACGCTGACTCTCCTGTGAGTGTGACCTGTGACCTGTGTGTTCCTACTGTAGCCTACTATTCTGTATACAGTACATGATTGTGTGTGTGTGTGTAATATGCATCTGTGAATGTGTTTGTGTTTGCCTTTTGAGCGTGTGTTTTAGTGACGGTATTGTATCAAGGTTGTGATTCTTTTTCCTGTACATACTGTCACAAATGTGAATGTATTCATTCACTGTGCAAGGCCTCATGGGAAAGCCTTTATTGAAGAGAAGCCTGTTTTAGTTTAGAACACCATATTGATACTTTGGAATGTCATGACCAGGAATATGACACATTTCTATCTGTTTTTCAGGGAGAGAAGATGGTGTTGATAGTGGTGTGTGTTGCGGTAGTGATAGTTGTTCTGGTAGCTGTGGCCATCGCTTTCTTTGCAGTCAGGAAAATGGTCTATGGAAACAGGTGAGCACACACACACACACACACACACACACACACGCACATGCACGTACACACACACACACACAGACACACACACACACACACACACACACATGCACGCACACACAAACACACAGCTTTTCAAATTCTCCTACGCAGTGACACCTATTATTGGTATTGTTGCAAACTCTTTCAAACTAGCAACATTGCTAAAGGTTCGGATCCTGAACACACTCATGGGACCGGTGCTGCTAACCTTTGACCTTTGAACAGTGTGACGTGAATAGCTCTTCTCTGCCCCCTGCAGGACGCCTGTGTATCGCTTCTCTGCCCTGCAGCTTCAGGACAGCGACCGCTGTGTCACCGCTGACCTGGAGAGCGGCGCTAGCAGCAACGGGACAGCCTTCCCGGAGGATTCAGATGACGTGAGTGGTGTTTGTTAGCCAGCGGAGGCAGGAATCTGAGGACGGCTCATTGTAATGCACACTTCATGTGCACACGTGCTTGATACCATTCCTTATTCCATTACATGCATTACAAAGAGCCTGTCCTCTCCCCTTCCACTTCCACCAGCCTCCCTTGGTGTTAGCATGGTGTCTGCAGTCACTGATATATGAAAGTATAGACTGTATGTGAGTGGTGTTCATTTGTATGGCAAAAGCCCTGACGAAGGCTGCAAAGCTGAAACACGTTGGTTTTTTACCAATAAAAACACCTTTGTTTTTGTCCTCCAAGAGTGGTTGAATACCTCTTTCATATCCGTATGTCAAAATGCAACATATACAGTATTTTCTTTTCACACTTATTTTGTAGGATCTTATTGAATGAAGACCTGGAGATGGAATAAGGAATAGCCTATTGGAACAAGGAACATCAGAGCAGCGCCCGTTCAGCTGCCAACAGAGGACATGGCATTAATGGGATATACAGAACCTGTGATATCTCAATAAAAATAATTGTATTTATTGAGCTAAGAACACTTTACTTCAAGTTTCACTGCTCTGTTAAGTATTTAATTTATGTACAGTTTTTTCTTTTTTTATTCTTATGTTTTTTTGTTTTTTTTAAATCTCAGACGATGTTGTTTATGTGTGGAACACAGTCTGCTCTGTTTGCCAATGTCTTTTACACTGGGTTTATTATATTTTTATTTTTAAAATTGTACTATTCTTCATTTAGCTAGCTACCTTTACCGTGTTCATGGAAATGTGCATTTCCAAATAATTCATTCTGTATTATCTTCTCATGATATCCAAGAAAATAAAATGATGTCTGATGTCTAATCATTATGTATCCATGATATACGACACAAAAAGTATTCTCTGTATATGAATCGAACTTGCCATCATCGTGCTACAATGTGCTACTGCGCTACAAAGTACATAGCCAGCTACAGTTCCATAGACCTCCACACTAGAGGGCGCCCTGCTCACTAAAAGCATAACAAGGTTCTTCTTCGTGGGAGGAGTAGAGACAAGGAAGAGGACTCGACTTAGGATCTGTCATCAGACAGAAGGCTCCGACAGTAACGGTTGTGCTTCACAGGTAAAATTCATTTATTGTGTGTAATCCAGCATTTAACTTAGACTGCAATATATTGCATTGCGATATGTCTTCAATTATCTTACAGCACTTAATTTACCAAAGGCTACCAAGGTTAGCTTGCTGGCTAGCTAGCTAGCTAACTTGACAGATGACATAGTGGACTGTAGAGCAGATAGCCAGCTAACGTATAGGTTGCCTTTATGTTATGTTATGTTATGTTATGTTATGTTATAAACTGTTTGATAGTCATTCGTGTTGTGTCATGTTGTTTAGTCGCCCCATTTGTGACTAGGATTGTATTTATATATCAATTTAGATGTTGTGTGTGTATAATAATTATACACAACATTCAAACAAAAATGTAGATATAATCCTAGCCACAGATGGGGCAAATTGTTTAAGCTCGCAAGGTCTATAGTTAGTAGTATTGTTTTCTCTGAAATGATGTTTCGTGGAGTGGTCTTCGTTTCTTGTTCATTACTCTTAGTGACTGTCGCACGTTCAAAGCTTTCTGCAGGTTTGTGAAACACTGTGTACATTGCATGGTTTCATGTGCCAATGTAAACACAATTCACATTGTTGTGTTCTCAAGGGCCATTAGTTGTGGTGTATTGACTGAAGACTCTGTGGTGTACTGAAGACTCTTCGTAGCAAAATGCTTCGAACTGGAGGTAGGTTTTTGCCATTGGTCTACCAGTTGTGATGCCTGAGGTATACCTGATTATATGCATGGTATGCATGTTGGTCTGATGACATTGCAGAAATCACTTGTCTTAGATGTAGGTTGCCTTTGTCAGTGTGTGATATTTCTTGATTATCTTCATGCCTTTGGTAGTGTAGCAAGTAGCTTACTCACCATAGCTTTAGTAAATTGTGATCTATTTTAACTTCTCTCTCTCTCTCTCTCTCTCTCTCTCCCTCCTCTGTCTCAGGCCTCTTGAAGTTGGTAGCAGTGGTTTGTATCTTCATGTTGGCTATGTTCCTGGCCTTTGAGCTGCTGGACATCAATATGGACTTTAATTTGGCAAACATGTTTGGTAAGTCTGGCTGTGGCTCATTCTGTGCATTCCACTCCATTACCACCAGTCACATGAAAGAGTCATCTTTGAGGAGGGGTGGGGGGTCTTTACTCTGAATTATGGGGTAAGACTAGCCTATAGCTGTCATGTAAAAAAACACCCTTCGGGTCGTGTGGTAGAGACAAAAGCTGATGCGATTCCCCAAAGGTCAACTCTGAAACAGGATAGCTAGCATTTTATTATGTTTTCTGTATACTGTAAACCCCTAACTGACTTACAGGAGGTTTTCTGAGCTAAGTCCATTGGTGTGACTCCCTGAAATAAGCAACTCATGAGTCGACTTCTTCATTTAGCCCTACTTCTGTATTTCATAACGGTTAAGTTCTTGTGTCTGAAATCAGTGTTTTCTGTCCCTCCCCAGCAAGGTCTGTCCCAGTTGATGAAGGCCGTAAGTACACTCTCTAATCACTTATATCTGTCAGTGTCTTCACCTGTTAATTCCATTTTGTCTATCTTAAGACATTCTGTTCTTCTGTATTCTTTCCCCCATTTTATATGAAACGCAGCGACGGTCTTAACAATGACAACTCCACATCATGTATGCTAAAGTGTTTTGGTTGTGGGCTACAAAAATATAAGGAGTCACAGGCCAAACAATATTAACCGCGGCGGTTTTCAACCACTAACACTGCAAGAAAAACTGTGTTTTTAGACCAGAAAACCCCTGTGCCATCGAAAGTTATTTTTCTATCAAAATAACTATGACACTGCAGAACAGTTTACCTGTTGACGTTACAGCAGTTTATTGATGTGCTCACATATTACAGTAGGCATTTCTGTATCTTAAATTTTATTTAAATTAATACAATAAAACTCTCATTCAAAAAGCAGTGCAAAAAAAAACTGGGTGCTAAATAAGAACAGGAGAAAAGGTCAAGAAAGGGTAGTCTCCAACAAGTATTCAGACTGGTCCTTCAGGTAATTCTTGTGAAGAGTACAATCTTAAAAAGAAAGAATGTATACAGTAGTCGGTTTTTGAGTCATCAAAAAGGTTTGCTTGCATACGTACAGTGCATTCGGAAAGTATTCAGACCCCTTCACTTTTTCTATATTTTTTATGTTACAGCCTTATTCTAAAATGGATTAAATTACATTTTTTCCCTCATCAAAATGTCACATAGTACATAAGTATTCAGACCCTTTACTGAGCACCTTTGGCAGCGATTACAGCCTCAAGTCTTCTTGGGTATGACGCTACAAGCTTGGCACACTTGTATTTGGGGAGTTTCTCCCAATATTCTTTGCAGATCCTCTCAAGCTTTGGCTGTGTGTTTAGGGTCGTTGTCTTGTTGGAAGGTGAACCTTTGCCCCAGTCTGAGATTCTGAGCGCTCTGGAGCAGGTTTTCATCAAGGATCTCTCTGTACTTTGCTCTGTTCATCTTTCTCTCGATCCTGACTAGTCTCCCAGTCCCTGCCGCTGAAAAACATCCCCACAGCAAGATGCTGCCACCACCATGCTTCACTGTAGGGATGGTATTGGCCAGGTGATGAGCAGTACTTGGTTTCCTCCAGACGTGACGCTTGGCATTCAGGCCAAAGAGTTCAATCATGGTTTCATCAGACCAGAGAATCTTGTTTCTCATGGTCTGAGAGTCCTTTAGGTGCCTTTTGGCACACTCCAAGTGGGCTATCATGTGCTTTTTACTGAGGAGTGGCTTCCGTCTGGCCACTCTACCATAAAGGCCTGATTGGTGGAGTGCTGCAGAGATGGTTGTCCTTCTGGAAGGTTCTCCCATCTCCACAGGAATTCTGGAGCTCTGTCAGAGTGACCATTGGGTTCTTGGCCACCTCCCTGACAATGTCCCTTCTCCCCCTATTGCTCAGTTTGGCTGGGCGACCAGCTCTAGGAAAAGTCGTGGTGGTTCCAAACTTCTTCCATTTAAGAATGATGGAGGCTACTGTGTTCTTGGCGACCTTCAAGACTGCAGAAATGTTTTTGTACCCTTCCCCAGATCTGTGCCTCGACACAGTCCTGTCTTGGAGGTCTGCGGACAATTCCATTGACCTCATGGCCTGGTTTTTGACATGCACTGTCAACTGTGCGACCTTATATAGACAGGTGTGTGCCGTTCTAAATCATGTCCAATCAATTGAATTTACCACAAGTGGACTCGCATCAAGTCGTAGAAACATCTCAAGGATGATCAATGGAAACAGGATGCACCTGAGCTCAATTTCGAGTGTCATAGCAAAGGGTGTCAATGTGATATTTCAGTTTTTTATTTTGAATAAATTAGCAAACATTTCTAAAAACCTGTTTTTGCTTTGTCATTATGACGTATTGTGTGTGTATATTGATGAGGAAAAAAAATCAATTGAATCCATTTTCGAATAAGGGTAACATTAACAAAATGTGGAAAAAGTGAAGGGGTCTGAATACTTTCCGAATGCACTGTACGTGGAGCCGAACAGACTCATCATTCACTGAAACGTACGTTGTTGAATTCTTGAGTTTTCTCTGGGCACGTTATCCCGGCAATTATAGTGAGGCACTCTTTAAGATTCAAGATTCTTTATTTGTCACGTGCATACAAGTATACAGTGAAATGCAAAAGTGACAGTGCCACAGAGTAGTGCAACAATAAGTTTTAAAATAGAATAAAATAAAATAAAATAGAAGTACTAAACAGTATAAAGAGAAGGGTTTTCTGTGCTGGGCAATGAGCTGAGCTACCTCATAGCTAGCCATTGTGGCCTTTTCATGTACTTTTTTGGCACGAAAATACTACTGCTGTTGAGCTAGCAGGCTAGCTGTCAGATGTTTAACTTTCTGCTCTCGCTCTGTGCCAGTATACGAAGTGTAGGACTGATTTCGACAGTTTCGTAGCGTCTTCGAACATTATAAACTTTCATCACCGCAACAGATTCCATGCAAGTCAAACAAACACACTTCCCCATGACTCCTGTGAAAAACTATTCGTTTTCCTGAGGTAAACGTATTTTTTTTTTTAACTGAGGTAAAAGTTTTAATCGATGAGCAATCATTGCAATGTTCGGCATCGACACCTAGTGTTGAAACTAAGAAGTGTAATATACATTTTCTAATGGGACATATTCCATTTTATTTTTAAAATTCACGCCGGGCCACTTAAAAACCACAGTTGGCCCGCAGGCTGTAGTTTGGCCATGCCTGCCTTAGGTACTTCATGTCTTGGCTTTAATTGTGAGTGCATAGCAAGGTGGATTAGCAGTGGAGTAGAGTCTTGTGTTACTGTCAATCAGGTTTGTAATCAGGTTTGTAATCACTCATGTGTTATTGGGAGTATTACTATGTGTGGCATTTGTAGGGCCTTTGTTGATATAGGCTGTGATTGTGAAAGGTAATACTGGGTGTGTAATCTCGGCATTCATTGGAATTCCATCCACAGCTACCAAACCTTCCCGGTATAAGTGTGGCCTGTCCAAGCAGTGTCCAGAGGGCCACTTCTCCTTTAAGATGTCCAGTGGAGCAGCCAGTGTGGTGGGGCCAAAAATTTGCCTGGAGGACAACATGTAAGAGAGAAGATACGCCCCTACCTTCAGGAGAAAAAATTAACATCGCCACATGCGGGTAGATTTTGGCATTGGCGGGTAGACCAAAAACTACATTTTGTGTCCTGCCTATCTTGTTTATGGCACATACCTATTTACACAATAGGATATATAAATATGACAACCACCCCCAAATATGCCTTCAAGGAAGTGTGTCTCATCTCAATGTTTCCCAAGTATTGTAACAGTTGTATGAAGTGTGGTAATGAAGGGAGTCTTATCTCCTATCTTATATTCAAACAATGTGTTTAAACTTAGGGCAGGACATTCTAAACATGTGGGTTCACCCACATTATGAATACGCTCTATTGGTACCTTTCTTTCAGAATAATGAGTGGCGTGAAGAACAACGTTGGAAGGGGAATAAACATTGCCTTGATTAATGGTAAAATACACTCTGTTCTACACTGTTCTTTAGGCAAACACTAATCCTCATTGTATATATATTCATATCTCTCACTCTGCTCGACACCTGATACCATTAGGTGATGAGCAAACAATGATGTGTTATCTGAATAGTCCTGAACTTCGGTCAGGGATGGGCAGCTCCGGCCTCGGAGGGACACGGTGTAGTGCAGATTTGTCTGTAGCGCTAAAACACCTGATTCATATAATCCAGGTCTACATAGAAGAGTCAGGTGGGTCGGTGCTGGGCTAGTACTAACCTGCACACATTGTCTGTGGCTCATTAGGGACTGGAGTTGCCCGTCCCTGCTTTAGTTAAAGGAATGGTGCAACTAGATTTGGTTAATGTTCTATGATTGGTTAATGTTCTATGTTTGGTTAAAATTCTTCTTACCTTCAGTTGTCTTTACATGCCAGTAGACTGTCAGCAGCATCCACGATAATATATAGATATTTTTTCCATTGCTCCAGGCTCACCACAGGCTAACAGTTAACATCGCTCTCCCAAAATGACTACTGTAGATTTAACATCACTGATGTTATATTGGCTACAATTTCAGAACTTCTAAAGATAATAATATATGCCATTCAGCTGATGCTTTTATCCAAAGCGACTTACATTGCAGTGAGTGCATACATTTTTCAGTATATATGGTCCCAGCGGGAATCAAACCCCCAACCTAAGCGTTGTTAGCGCCATGCTCTACCAACTGAGCCACAGAGGACCATAGATAGACAGTTGTAATGCTGTCCTAATCTACCACTAATTATACCACACTGTTCACAGTAACTAAATGCACTATGAACTATTTATGGTGATGATCAAATATTGACCAGAATATTGACCAGAATAGCACTCTGATTGATAATCCTTTTTTTTCCCCTCACAGGAAAGACGGGAGCGGTCCTCGATACCGGTAGCTTTGACATGTGGGCCGGAGGTGAGGCTGGTTTACGTGATTTGTTTCTTGTTTGGCATTTCACGTCGGAGGTGAATCTCAAAAGTCTCCTCAATTCCTCGCATCTTCTCTCCTCACCGCCTCCTCCAATCACATCCGAGGAGAAGGTCTTAGGGGAGGTACCTCAGATACTCTCCTCCTATTGAGAAGGAGGCAAGAGGAGATGAGGAATGAGAAGATTTCTAAGAAACGCAAAAGAGGAAAGACTTCTAACCGTCTGGGAATGTGTGGGCAAACGAGTCAATGTAACTGTGAATGTGTGTCCCCTTGGCAGATGTCAACACTCTCATTAAGTTCCTGAAGACCATCGAGGAAGGGACCGTGGTGATGGTTGCCACCTTTGATGATCCTTTCACAAAGTAAGAGCTCTTGACACAAGACAAAAGGATCTCAAATTGTCTCTCACCTATAGAGGACAAGTCCAAGCTTTGCAAGTACTTATGACTGGGAGTCAGCATTTTAAATAGTTTTACACAAGTTACATTTGGCGCAAAACTAGAATTTAGAAATGACCATGCTGTAAGAACTATCATTAGTCTACCAATGGACTCAAAAGGAATTTGACCCCAAGTCTGCTAATGTTAGCAAGGTAGTTACAATCAATGAATGTTGAGGTTTGATGTGGTTTACTGTGCCAAGCTAAAGAAAGGGTTGGTGACAGTTGGATGTTTCCTGATCATGTCATTGACGTTGCTCTGTGTTCTGTCCACAGGCTCAACGACGAGGCTAAGAAGCTGATTGCTGACCTGGGCAGCTCCAGTATCAATGCTTTAGGCTTCAGAGATAACTGGATATTTGTGGGAGGTAAAGGGATTAAGACCAAGAGTCCCTTTGAGCAGGTAATTTAACCCCCTTCCTAACCCTGGTTTGTAACCTCTTTCACCTCTCTTCGCTGGATGGCCAGGCCAGAGCTAGGTTCAAATAGTATTTCAAATCATTTCAGATCCTAAGCTTTGCTTGATTGAGTTTGCCTGGCCCAATTGAACCAATGGAATAGTCCCAAAAGTATTTCGACCCATGTCTGGACCAGGGATATGGTCTGGATGTAGTAAGTGTTGTATTATAGAATGTAGAGTGGACACAATGTCACGTGATATAAGTAGAGCCATGAGTTCTGTCCACATGACCAGCACAGGGTTAGGGTTAGTGAATTTTATTTTCCATTCACAGCTCCTTTCCACATATTTTATTTATTTCAATTTCTTTAATATTTCCAGATTATTTTATTAAGATTGACATTCGACATCTGACATTCCCTACCCCTGTGTTGCAACATACTGAATATTTGTACTCCATAACCCACACAACGGAGCTGCTCCTTCAGGGTTTACCTTTTATGGTTCCTCGTGTCCTTGGGACGCCAGCTGTTCTAGTGTTCATTATCCTTATCAGAATAGAGGCCAGGCCAGGCATCAGGGGTTAATACAAACATACTGTGTGTTTACCTTTCCAGCACATAAAGAACACGGCAGAGACCAACAAATACGAAGGCTGGCCCGAAGTGCTGGAGATGGAAGGCTGCATTCCCCAAAGACAGGAGTAACCCCCCCCCCCGTTACCTAGAACAAACTGATTCCTGAGTGTGGAGTAAGTGGCTTCCTCTCTCCTCGTCTCCTTGCCCCCTCATTATGTTTTTACTAATTGATCTGACCATGAAAAACTCCTGGCCCGACTCATGACCGCCGTCATGACAGGTGAAAGCACAAGCTTTGTCTCAAGCTTCTTTGTATAGTTTTCACCTAATCTGTCCATTCAGGTCAGTGCAGATGAAGGGATTGGATACGAGGAGAGGAAGCCACTGCCGGATGAATTCCAAATGGACTCCTAGCCCCTTACTCCCAATCCTTAATCAAATGGTAGTAACTTCAGCTTGCCGTCTGATAAGCTGGGTGGAATTTCTACCATACTGCTTCTTGCATTTTTGGTTTTGTCTATTTATGGAGAGAGAGGGTTATGGTTAGATCACTGTGAAATTTGTAAATATAACTACGGAAAATGAACCAAATTATAAGATCCTTTTTCAAAGATCCATGTTGTCATAATATAATTCCTTGAATTTACAGATATTCTTAGTAATGTCCTATGACTTAAAAGTGCATATGCTGTAATATTGCATTTTTGTCTATAGGGATAGGTTGTTTTTGGGTGGGGTGTGGAGGGGGTGCGGGTCTAGATGTTTGTCGTTGAAAGCACAAGTGCATGTGTGTGTGTGTGTGTCTCTTGGGAAAGCTGTTGGACACTTTGATGTTTTGGACAGGAACACATATGTATGGTTCAGAAAAGAATGAATCGAAAAAACATGTGTTTTTCAATGATTGACGATTGTTGTAATCACTTGGGATTGTAGGACAACATTCAAAACAGTGAAAAACTGTAATAGTCCGGGAAAACAGTTGATATCTTTTTCACAATACAATCCCACTTGAATAAGTGTCTTTTGGTTTACCTTTAAAACTACTTACTTTCTATCATATGTCTTCCAATTTGCTGTGTTAATGTTAGGGTAACTTCATTACTACTGACTGCATTTTAATCTCACTGTCACCTCTCTCTTTTGATAACCTTAGTCGTAGTCAATCTGGGTGGTATATAAGAAGGCAGGAATCAGTTTATCAGAGTTAGCTACCTGCTTTGAGAAGCTTGGGTTTTTAAAATAAATAAATAAATTGAATATTTAGAAAAGTTGGAATAAAGAATATGGAGCATTGTTTGGTGTCAAAAGTAAGATTGAAGATTGAAGAGTTTTCTTAAATCATAGAAACAAGCATGATGAACAACCTGTTGATCATGTTTTGTGACATTTCCTGCAGAGTATGAACAATTTAGTGCAGAGCCTGTTTGGCAGCTTTGCAGAAATTGCTAGCTCTTTAGTAACTATAGTAACACCTAGGGGTAAAAATATCCTCCACTAATAATCTCAGTTGTCACCATACCCATTTCCTGAGACTATAAGCACAATGCTATCAGCCTTTTAACTGTTTGATCCTTCCGAATTAGCCCCAGGATTAAGTTTGTTATGCTTTCAGGGCAGTTAAGTTATCCTAATGTGTCTTTTGTGAATCTAAAACCATTTTCCCCATTCACTGTAAGTACTTGCAATGAAGGATTTATTTTACCCCGCCACTGAGGGGTATATTACCTTTTTACTCAGTGAAGTGGACTCTCCATATTGCCTTTTACAAAGGATCAGACTTGTGAATCAATGGTTTTCTACACATTTTTCAATGTGCCCAAATGTGGACCAAGGGAGGATACCATTCTGAAAACAAGCACCCTGCCCTATGTTTTTGATGACTCCCCCTAGTGGATATTTGAGGGGAAAAAAAGTGGGTAGGTTTGGTGCACTTTTCTGTCCATAATTCTTTCTTGCACCAACCCAGGAAGGGATAGATGATCAGATATCGAGGGTAGATGTAAGGGATCATGTTTTCAGAATGGAATCCTGCCCACAACTGTGCCTTACCTAACCTATAGTAAAACCCATAGATGGGTATGTATGTTTTGTATTCCCGATTCCTGATATCATTGTTAACCAGTAGCCCTGCAATATCATGAGAACCACTGAAGTGTTCATCTTACCCTTATCCATGTGACAGGAGAGTAAACATATTTGACGCTATTCTGATCTTTTTTTTGTCCTCATTTTGTTGCAATGTCCTTTAATCTCTGCTGTGATACGAAACATTCAAATAACTTTTTTATTTATTAAACTTAAATTAAGCGTGATTAATAAAGCTCATTCCGTCTTCAATGGTGTTCTGTTTTTTCTTGGTAACTAGCCTATGCCTACACAACACATTTACTATTATTTAGAGTGTATAATTATCTTGTAGGGACATCTTATCTTCACACCTGTTTGGTTTCTATGACAACCCTTCATTCACCAGCGTAAACCTACCAACCCTTTTGAGCGCTGCAAGACCTCTTGAGTGAAAGTCGGTTACGGTTACGGTTACGGTTTTATTCTTGTGGACATTTTGAGTATAATTTCACTTCAGTGAAATGACAATCCTACAGTATTAAATGCTGTACGTTGTAAAGAAATGAAGAATTCAATGAGTGACTAGCGTGGAAGAGAAGGAAGAGGCTATGAAGCTTATCTGAAGACAAACGCAGGTTCCTCTGTTGATCGTTGTGTCGCTGGTCAACCAAAACCTTCAAATTGATGTCATATCATTTTTTCACAGTGAGTTTGTCATATCTCTGGTAGACTTTAAAAGTGTAAGATAGGTGGCGCCATTGCCCTTTGTATAACTTTCTTAAGCTAACTGCAGAGGTCGTTGCTTGTGTTTTGGTAGTTGAAGTAGACCCATCTCTTGTTCTTGCAATTGTGTGTGTGTGTGTGTGTTTTTGCTGTAATTGATACTGAGTATGCTCAGTCTCCTGCAAATAGACCATAGTGTCGTACTTAGCCTGTCATGTTAGCATGCAGGAGTATTGTATATTTTAGCATGCAGTTCATACTGTCAGTCAGCATGTCAGCGGACTGATGCTGCAGCACATGAGTCTGTCAGATTCATGGGTCATGTTGGAATACTTTGAAGTGCATAATCACTGATCCAACTTCATCGAATTGGTCAAAGCAAGTGTTCTGCTGCATTGCTTTCACCTGAAGAGTCATGTCAGATCAGTGATTTCTCCAATGAAGAATGCATAAGTGTGAGCACTCTGCTCTGAGATGGTGTGGCAGAAGCTTTCAGGAACGCGACCCACGCATCGCCCCTGCACATAGCAGACTGGGAAACCTCTCCCTCCTCCCACTGACAGTGTATTGGCTTATCTCTCTCTCATGTTCCTCTCTCCCTCTCCCTCTCTCTCTCTTGCTCGCTCACTCACACATGTGGACACGGACACACGGACACACACACATCTCTCTGGAGTCATCTCTTTGCCAATGGAGTGGCCTTTTAAGTTCCCCACAACACAGAGCACGTCCTTGTTCCTCGTAAATGAAAACCATCCCGTCTGATCTTTGCCTTTCCCCATCGCACTCTTCACTTTGTTTTCCCTCACATTGTATGACGAACACATGCTTGTGTGTGTGTGTGTGTGTGTGTGTGTGTGTGTGTGTGCGTGTGTGTGCATGCGTGCGTGTGCTCTGAACTCTTGTGTTACAGAGCGAGCGGTGATATGAGGCATGGGGGAGGATTGTTCCCGGCACGTCTTATATAAGAGGAATTAAATGTATACATTATATACCAGTGAACAGCCTCCTTCATAACACAAACCTTCTTCTCTCTGAGGCCCGGAGGGCCTAGTTATACAGTACAAACACAAAAGCACTGTGTGTGCGTGTGTGTGTGTGTGTGTGTGTGTGTGTGTGTGTGTGTGTGAGGTTTTAATTGAACAACATACAATAGACTTTTCTCTCAAAATTTTCTCTCCCAAAATAAATCTATTGCATGAAGATGGACGCCTTGAAAAAAAGGCTTCCTAACTCACTCGCCGCCACCCTCTGTTCACCCCTTGCCTCACCCTGACCCTGACCTATGAACTTTGACCTCTCTTTCTCCCTCTCTCCCTAACTCACTTACTCACTCACTCTCACACACACAGACACACACAGAACCCTTTGCCCTATTTCCCCTGCGCCAAACACAGTTACTTTAACCCCCCCTCTCTCTCCACCTCCAACCTCTTTGCCCTGTGTCACGTGACTAACCCCCCAACCCTTTTTCCCCAACCCTCTTCGACCTCTACACCCCCCCCCCCCCCCATACCTTCCCAGCCCTTCCCCCCATAAACCCTCTGCCCTTTCCTACACCGCCCCCCCCCCCACCCCCCCACACCCCTCCAAAACTCCTGATCCAGCCAGCTGTGTTTACACTCCTGGCTTCTGTCGGAAATTCCTGCTGACCTCAGCACAGACATGGCTCATCCTCAGCCTCTCACAGGATCAATGGCCGATCGTGTGTGTGTGTGTGTGTGTGTGTGTGTGTGTGTGTGTGTGTGTGTGTGTTCATTGTTCACGTAAGTTGCATTGTTTTGTCATCTCACATTGTTTTGTCATCACATGCATGTGAACACGTGCGCGTCCTAGTATTTTAAGTTGCAGATAACTGAATTTGTCGTTGTCTAAAAAAATGTTTCCCTGGAAAACCATGTTATGTGTTTTTTTCTCTCGGCTACGTGACCCCGCTCTGATCACGTAGGGCTTTCTGAGAACTCCAGGGTCTTAACCGAGTTATAACACTGTATGTCACGCTAAGGATGCTAAGACACATGGAAAATGGTGCACTTTTCGGCCACACGCACACACACACACGCACGCACGCACACACACACACACACACACACAAGCCTCCAGTCTTCTCCACAGAACAAAGATCTCTTTAACGTCGGCCATGTTGGCCCCGGGTCGGCTCTACCTCAGATGTAAGCAGCAGGGTCAGGAAGTTGAAGTGGTTCAGGATCTGCCTTCTGAAAATAGCCCTCATCCCCCCCATCTCTCAGCAGCTGCAGCTGTACTGGTAATAACTGTACCCCCTCTACATGGAGTGCTCTTCCCTGCCTTACAGTGGAGGCTGGTGGAGGTAGAAATCGGAGGACTGGTTCATTGTAATGCATGGAATGGTATCAAACACAAGGAATGGTATGAGGAATGGTATCAAACACAGGGAATGGTATGAGGAATGGTATCAAAGGCGTGACATCAAATGAAAACTGAAAATTAGCAGTTGAAGTTCAAGAACTGACATGTTTCAGGTACATATTTCATCTGTGCATTTCTGCACAGATTCTCCAAATATTCAGTTGCCTGGAGAAGTGTTTTCCCATTTTGAGTCTGCAGAACATGACCCTGCAGTAGATGACGCATTACCTCACTCTCTTAGAAGCTAATGCTGATCGAGGCCCTGTTCCTGGAAGGGTTATTGTGTGTGTGTGTGTGTGTGTGTGTGTGTGTGTGTGTGTGTGTGTGTGTGTGTGTGTGTGTGTGTGTGTGTGTGTGTGTGTGTGTGTGTGTGTGTGTGTGTGTGTGTTTGTGTTTGTGTTTGTGTAGAGGAGCACAAAATGGTGCCATGACACAATAGTGTTATATTTAGTCGTCCATTGACCTCCCCATTAAGCCACAATGTCCTTCTCATTCATTATGGAACACCTCTGGGGCAACGTTCCAATACTCTTGAATGGCCTCCTTTCCTTTCATTGTCTCCTATCCTTCATGAAGACTAAGAGGGTGAAAGGATAATACAGGGATTGAATAGGCCTATTGAATTATGGATCACCTCAGTGGCCACATTCCAATACTCCTGAATGGCCTCCTTGCGTGAGAGTAAATGATGTTTGTAACCATATTGCTGTGACGCAACTAGTCTTTTCAGAACAATGAGTGGTCATGGAATAAGAATGGAGAGCGAACGCAGTAGGCCGCAATTCAAGACTTCTTGGAAATGGTGAGTTGCTGTCCTTGTCTGACTTCTAAACTTGTTGAATGGAGTACTGTTGGAGTGTTTATTTTTTATTTTTTATAAGAGTTTCTGCCCTGATATACTGTATGTAGCATGACAGAAATCAATGGTTTTCATAAATTACTACCCTGATATATGTGGCGTGATGATTTGTTTACCCACAGGATCGTAACAGTCTCTTTGTATTGAATAGGTTATGAGAGCAGAACTGGCCCCCATTTTCTGGAAAGCCGTCCAGCCTTTTCCCATAAATACAACCGCCTTGTAAATTCCACAGCATCGATTTGCATCGTGAACGCTGCTCTAGTCCCGAGCCACGCTTAAACACGATACCCGTTAAAAAAAAAAAAACGCTACAGGAACATAAACAGCGCTGTAGTACTCTACCCTCACGTTCTCCATGTCATCACATTGTTTCAGTGCCCATCTGTAACACAGATTGCGAGAGGAGGGAGAGATTGGCATCCGCCCCAGAAATAATTCCCACCAGTGGTTCTACTTCCACCGTACGTCGACATCAGACCAGTAACGTTGCCTCAACGTTGTGCCGTTGTTGCTAGTGAGTTGTGTGTCATCTATCAGGGGGGTTTGGCTCTGCTCTGGTTTCCATATCACAAGAAGCGTGTGCTTGAAAGAAAGCCTTGACTACGAGGAGTTTATTTGGATGACCGGACTTGTGATGTTCTGTTTAGTTGGGACGGGGGTGTGTGTGTGTGTGTGTGTGTGTGTGCGTGTGTGTGTGTGTGTGTGTGTGTGTGTGTGTGGGGGGGGGGGGGGGGTAACAGCAGAAACACAGCCAGAACGTCTCTCATGGAAACATATGCTCTAAAAAAAAAAAAAAAGGGTCACTCACTGACACATTCTCTCAGGGGGTCCTTGAGATTGTTTCTTTCGAATTCCTGCGAGTGTATGCTTTGATTTAAGACTTGCTTTCGCCTGTGAATATGACTGGCTGTTAAGTTGTACAGTCACTTCATGTACTGTAACTTCTAGTCATAACATGCCACAATGATATATAAGCTGCTGGGTAGCAACTCAGTGGTAG
>NC_139674.1:11132564-11137564 GCF_951799395.1 Argentina silus
CCCTGTGTGTGTGTGTGTGTGTGTTAGTCACTCACCGAACACCTCTCAGAAATGTGCACTCACACACATACACAAATGTGTACACACACACACACACACACACACACACACACACACACACACACACACACACGCACACAACCTCACCTTCAACCTCACCCTCACCCCCATGCCATCATCATAGCTTTGAATAGGCTGCTAATCCACCCTAGATCCACGATTCCCGTCCTCCTCCCTTGCTTTCCAATTCCCTGAACTCATTACCCCCCAAAGCCCATAAACAAGCAGCTCCACCCCCCCCCCCCCCCCCCCCCCCACACACACACACACACACAATCCAATCCACCAATGATGCAATGAGCCATTTGAGCTAATACTATTTTGTCATGCTGATAACCTTATAACTGGATTGCGTTCTTACAGTTTTCAAACTTGGAACGACTGCTTTACAGCATATAACCTCAATTACGGAGGCTCTGCTTAGCACAGGGAAGCATCGAATATCATGTTATTGTCTTTCCTTACCCCTCCTTTCCTGTGTGTGTATAGGCCTAACAGGTAGGACGAGTTTGAAGTACTGTAATACCGTCCTTTGTGGAAAGTCCTGTGCCTCAGCCAATAACCCTGGGTTATAAATATACCACAGTGTTTGCGTTGCACACAATGGCTGATGGCAAGGGTATCTTTTCCATGGAAAGCACCAGGTGGACTTTGCTCAATGACTAGTTGGCTCTGGGTTTAGACTAGACTTGGCTGTAGACACAATATACAGTGTCTAGAGCTTGCATTCACTTGATGCAGTACGCCATGGATGTAAACAGAACTGTAAGGGTGCTTTATCATCTGAGAGATGCATTTTGTAACTTTAATTACATTTAATTTCCCCCAGTGTCGTCGCACTCAGCGGAAGAAAAAAAAAAAAGGACAAAAGAAATCTCACACGGTTGCAATGACTCACCCCCCATGTACAAGTTCACAGGCAGCGTATTTTTTTTAATTGAAATTAAAGTTATAGATAGTAATAGAAAACCAGTGCTCTCTTTCTCTTTCTCTCCCTCCCCCTTCCCCCTACTGCGCTCTACTGTTCCCAGTCTGTCTGTAATGAAGTTGCTCTCTGCGCAGTTTATTCATTAACCGTGACCGTCGTTACTGAAGACTAATGAGGTATTGTAGAGTCACGCCCCCCCCTCGCCTTTCCCAACAGTGATAGAAACACTTCTCCCTTCGATCTCCATCTGTGGTTCCACCTCCTTGTCTCCTTTCCAATATTTGCACTGACCTTAAAGAACCAGATGTCATAGACAATCTCCTGATAGTTCTATGCCCACGTCACTCCCACCTGCAGCCTCGACCAATTCTGTGTTTTCATAATAAGGAGAGGAAAGTAAAGCTGTTTTACACTATTGAGAATTCCTTGCGTCCCGGCCCGAGGCCCCAGCTAACCGCACTAGTACTTGTTGGACTTAGCTAGGCTATTGCACATGTTTTTATGAACGTTTTATGAGTATAAACTGTGGCCTGGATATTTTCCTTGGCGTGGAGGAGTTCTAGAACAATCACTGTTGGCTGTGAAAAGCAGCCGCACGCTTCAACTAGCCACGCTGGGTACCAAGATGGCCGCCCTAGGCCCAGGCAAGGCCTTGTGGGAAATGTTTGGCTCCATACACAAAGAGGGCTTAGTGCAGTTTAATGACGTCTAGTTACGCCGAGAAGTTCTTATAGCCCCAGTGGAAGAAGGAGAGCACAATAGTCTCATTTAGCCATTTCTCGTTGGTGCTCGCTGGTATGTGAATGTGATTCAGCTGACTACGGTGTTGTCGTTATACGAGCCACCTGAGTAAAAAACAATCATCACAAAAAGGATACTCCCTGTTACATAATTCATCGGATTTGTTTCGGCACCTAAACCTAAGAAGCTTATAGTATGCACATCCACATACTCTTGGGGCTCCCATGGGTTACATTCAGCAAGCCAAATGTAACGTTTTGGCACGCTTCAGTGTATTTCAAGGACCGTTCCCATTTGATTTATTTTCCTTTGGATGCTCACGCAATCAGTCACCTTGCCTAAGACCCTAAAGACATACATTAGCTCCCTTAGCTAGCACCTAGGCTTTAGCTAATGCCTAGGCTTTAGCTTAGCGGGTTAAGTCGCATATTTTCTATGTAGACCCGGGTTCAAACCCCGATTGGTCACACCGAGGAGACTAACGCAAACGTCCTCTGATATACTGAAGGAAGGTCCTTGTTTACGAGAGGGTGGAGAAGCACCAACAGATCAAATCACCGTCAGTAGGATTGGGCTTGGTGTCTTCACTCTGGTCGTGAGCCGTTTCCCAGCCACGTGTGTTACTCTACAAGGCTTTCTATATTCAAATGTATGTAAAGCGAAAGCCACATTCCGCCAGTAGGATGTCCTTGCATCAAGGTGAAGATATGTTTCAATTGGGTTATGGTAAGTCTGTGTGAAATTAGGTTATTATTACGAGGGGGTTGAAAAGAGGATGGGGGGGGGGAGCACTTATTGCATATGTGGTTGTAGACATATCATAAATGTGATTTGTGTCTCATGTGAGAAGATTTGAATATCACACACTGAGCGGAAATGACCCACTGATGTGTAGTGTTCCAAAAGATGCTTTGACAGTGTGTGTGTGTGTGTGTGCGCGTGTGTGTGTGTGTGTGTGTGTGTGTGTGTGTGTGTGTGCGTGTGCGTGTCCGTGTGTGTGCGTGTGTGTGTGTGTGTGTGTGTGTGTGTGAGATTACTGTGTTGTGAGAGAATACAGAGGGGATGTTTGTGATGGTTCAGCAATGAGATGTGTAAATATTTAATAATATTATAATATAATAATAAGAATGTAAATATTGAAAGGAAGTGGATAGAATTCAGTTACAGAATCTAGCCATACAAGTGAGGGAGACCATTATTATAATGTTAATATGATCGTATGTGTGTCATAATATACTGTTGATATGACCGTATGTATGTCATAATATACTGTTGATATGATGGTATGTGTGTCATAATATACTGTTGATATGATGGTATGTATGTCATTATATACTGTTGATATGATATGATAGAATAGTGCCCAATAGTTTTTTATCATTCTAATTCCGACACATGTTTGCTATTGTATCTGCCAAGAGTGTTTGCAGTGAACTTGTAGCAGTTATTTGAGGGTATAAATGTTTTCCACATAAAGTTTGGCCTATTACTGTGATTGAGAATGATGAAGCGGTTCTTTATGAGATCCTGGCAGACAAGGAAACAGACCTCGGTCAAAAAGTATTAGTTCAAATACTTTAAACGTTTGTTTGAGTGCCAGAAGGATAGGATCAGCACTTTTGGGATTATTCCATTAGTTCAGTTACACCAGGAAAACACAATAAAGTACAGATACGTGTTTGAAATGATTTCAAATACTATTTGAACACATGTCTGCAAGGAAATGGATAAGCACTCAGACCAAGCTGCCATCCAGACAGAGGTCTGCCTGTCTGCGTCACCGAGTTCAAAGGGCATCTCACAGGGTGCTGCGACTCGCCAGGCCGTGAATTAGGCCCTCTGTTCTCCCTTCCCTTCCCCTCCCCCTCCCCCTCCAACAGCCCCGTCAGAGTCATCTGACCCAGAAGCCAGAAATCACCCCGTCAAGAAGGATGAACAGAGCGGACAGACAGGTGTTTGCTGGCGTAGGTTTAGAGAAAGAAGCGAGAGGAAAAAGAGAGGAGTGTGGACTTGCCGTCTCAGAGAGGGTAGGATGTGAACAAAGCGAGTGAAACGGACAGAGAGAGGCGTGAAAGAGTGGGGGAAGATATTGGAAGAGTTTGCTTGAGAGGGAGAAACAGAGCGAGTGATGAGGATCGAAAAAGAAATAGGAATGTAGGATGACGAGGGAAGAGGAGAGCTGACGGGTATTTTGAGACGGCTTTGTGTGTAAATAGTTTGACTATTTCTGGTTTCCAGGGGTTAAGGTCAGATAGGGGAGGCGGTTGGGCGAGAGAGGGAGAGCTTTGGACAAAATGGCTCCGAGGCCAACAGCTGTTTGGACCAGATGCCCAACAGTCACAGACACAGAATTAGTGAGCCGGTCTCCAGTCACGTTTGAGTCTTAAATTGCGGTATTTCAACACATACAAAACAAACCAAAAAAAAGACAAAACGAGAAAAAAAGCGGTGTTTATCTTTGGCGTGCTCTGTGCGAACTTGGCCAATGTCATACAAATCATTCGGGGTTTTGCCTCACATAGTGCTACAATAACACAATTACCATGATCTCCTCAACAAAAGAGGCTCATGTTTGAACTAAGAGTACTGTAGGACAGTATTTGTTATAACAATTCCTTAGTCTTGAGTTCCGTTTGTAAAAAAAAAAATATGTAAAAAAACAAAAATGTTTACTTCAGAGAAATACTGTAGGCTCAAGATAAAGTTGTGCTGTGTATTCACCTGATCCTATAATGTTGTTCAGCTTTATAGGCAACCCTTAGGGCTATACTATACCCAAATACTACCATGGTCTTCTCTTAATAAAATTAAAATAATAATAATTATACAAATACTACTACTACTACCACTAATACTACTACTACTACTACTACTACTACTACTACTACTGTGCATACAGCTGAGTGCATTAACAAAACTAACAACATACTAAAAACAACAAAGAAGGCCTGTCAAATGTTTACTCCTACCATAAGCCTTCAGCCTTCAGCCTTTTCATGCAAACTCATGTACAGAATTACAGTAGGTCTGTGTCACTCCAGGATACCAAACACTTCCTGATCTCCTGTGAGGAAGTGGGCGGCCTGCAGACTGCAACCCTGAGAGAAAGAGTGTTTTGGAGAGAGAGAGAGGGAGAGAGAAAGAGGGAGACAGGGAGACAAAGAAAGAATATTGACCCTGCAGGAGTCTACTGTCCCGGAAGGCTGCGGCCTTTAACTCTCCAATCGCACGACCCACCAGGTTCCGTGGCTCAATTAGGCCTCTTTAGCAC
>NC_139674.1:11142564-11147564 GCF_951799395.1 Argentina silus
GTCGCCCAAAAATAGTGACTGAAACGTCTGCTCCTTCTCCTCTTAAAGTCTGCTCCTTCTCCTCCTAAAGTCTGCTCCTTCTCCTAAACTCTCCTCTTTCAGCGAGGTCCTTCTTGTCCCTTTGCTGCTAGTTTTTTTTTTTGCATTTCTTTTCCATTAATTTATCGCACATATAAAAATAAAAAAGAAACAGTGAAAGAATAAAATGGATAAAAAGTGCATGTGCAGGTGAGGTGGGGACCCCGTCTAGGGCCTGTATTAAAACCTCACCATAACTTGTAATGAATGAAAAGTGGAACACTATACCATGGGTACCGTACCGTACCTGTGGTGGGTGACTGGGCCTGGTCCCAGGTGAAGGCCTGAGTGATGGTGTTGCTCAGAATGTAATGTCGGCTGTGACCAGTGTGTGTACTGTGTACATCACTGTGACATATCCAATGCAGTCTGTTCTATTATATATGAACGATGTTAAATGAAAACTGGGTTTTGAGCCCCTCTGCGGTATTTACAGTATGTCCATGTGCTGGCTTGTGTGTGAGTGTGTTTCCGCAATGTGTGTGAGTGTTTTCGTGTGTGTGTGTGTGTGCGTCCACGCGTGTGTGTGTGTGTGTGTGTGTGTGTGTGTGTGTGTGTGTGTGTGTGTGTGTGTGTGTGTGTGTGTGTGTGTGCGTCCACGTCCACGCGTGTGTGTGTGTGTGCGTGCGTGCGTGCCTGTGAAAGTCTGAGATTGAAACACCCTGCTCACTGCTATTTCAGTCAAGTGAAACAAAGCCACACAAGCCATTCGGCTTTGGCTCTCGTGCGCGGTCAATATTTGTTTCATTTTCCACTGTCTCTCTGTTGTATTAATCTCCTGTCCTTTGAAATATATGACATTTAATTACAAGTGCATTAGGAATTCAGGCTTTGACAGTGGGTCCGGAAAAGAGAGATTGAATGGCCTTCTACCACAGTAGCACATTGCGACAACAGACGGATGGGTCTCGTACGTAGACCTTCCATTATGGCCAAATGCAGACAAATTATAGGGAAAGATTGATTGGCTCTGCTTGAATTGCTGCCATCGAAAATGTTAAAGGGCCTTTAACAGAGGCGGTTTCTAACAAGGGGAAAGGGAGGGGGGATTGAAACAAAGGCTTTACTAAGACTGCAGTATCCTCCATATTCATATCAAGCCCTTTTTATTTTTGGGTGAAGGAGCAGCTGGTTGGAAACAGCTTGTATATTTTTCTGCCTTTCATTTTCTGTGAGCTCTGGCTGATTCAGGCTCTGAATTAGAATTCCCATTCAAAGTAGGTCAGCCGCTCTCCGGCACGCTTCCCTGTCTAATCCCTATCCAAAACGCCTCTTGGAAAACAGAGACTGGCTCTTTCCTCCATACCCTCTCTCTCTCTCTCTCTCTCTCTCTCTCCCTCTCCCTCTCTCTCTTTTCTTGGTCTTTCTTTGTTGTTCTTGTTCTTTTTTTTTTTTTTTTTTTGATCCTCTCACACTCACTCTCTCCCCTTCTCTCTCTCTGTTCCACATTCCCCCATTTCTCTGTTTTTATTAGTCTTTTAGTCTTTCTTTCTTTCTTGCTCTCTCCTGACCCTCTCTCTCTCAGTCACTGTCTCTCATATGTGGTGACTCAATCACTCAGGTGTTTTTCTAAAGCTATGCCAGCCATGAGCGCTGAATCCATGGAGCTCTGACCTGACCTGGTAACAAGATGACCCCAACCTTAACGCAACCCTTCCGTTGTCCATTGAGTCTGGCAATTGACCTGGCAACCTGAAGCACCTCTGGCACCTCTGCCTAAATGAAGATGACCCTTTATTTTCACAACGCTCCTCTCTTCTCTGGTTCAGCAGCAGTTTGCAGAATAAGATATAAGATTGTCTTAGACCATAGAACCGTCTGTGACGGCACACGCTCACGTCATCTGAGTTGTACCTCAGCACGCCCGTTGCCCTGACAGAACTAACCTCCCTCGGCAACGCTGTCGCCTCTCCTGATGACATCCCTTAACAACGCTCCCCTCACCATTCTACTGTCAGCTGATGATCCCTCTCCTCAACTGATACATCCTTGCATGACCTGGCAGCCCTCTGCACACAATGAAACTAGTTTAATTATTCATCAACGTTTGACATTTTTAAAATTACCCCCACCGGCTCTTGGACACCGTGACCAATGGCTCTGTCCCTTGATAATCAATTACTCAATAAATCTAGAGTAAATTCAAATACTCTCTAAAGCAACGGGAAGAGATCAAGAGGGGAAAAAAAATGAAAAAGCAAATGGTCTTAAATGCATCCGAAAACCCCCCCCCCCCCAGACAATCCCATTTAATTACCATGAACAAAAGGTAAACACGTGCACTTCAAGGAGCCTGTCGCCGCGATGAGCTGTCGCCATGGCAATGGCGCTGGCAGGTCCGGTCCCCGAGCACATCTGTGTTTTCGGCGAAAAAAGCTCCGCACGCCGTGCCCCCGTCTCGGGAATACTTAGCAGCCTCACGCAGGCATTAGGCTTCTGCTGTCAAGTGGAGAAGGCTGCCGTAAGACGGCGCACCGCAAAGCTTTGTCTTTATCTTCTGAGAACATATGCCGCTGTTTTTTTTTCTTCTGGTTGTGCATATTGATTGGTTTACTGGCCTGACACACTGGTGTTTAATGGGTGGAGCAGTCTTAATAGGAAATTGTGTGTGTGTGTGTGTGTGTGGGGGGGGGGGGGGGGGGGATTGATTTGGCACTGTGACATGGTGTGTGTGTGTGTGTGTGGTGTAGGCCTAAATGTAAGTTGGTAACCTAAATGTAAGTGGTGGTGACAAGGTGTGTGTGTGTGTGTGTGTGTGTGTGTGTGTGTGTGTGTGCGTGTGTGTGTGCGTGTGTGTGTGTGTGTGTGTGTGTGTGTGTGTGTGTGTGTGTGTGTGTGTGTGTGTGCGTGTCGTCAGGGTGGGGGGGTGGGGTCGGGGGGGGGGGGTGCTTGTTTGTTTATTCATACTTATGGGTGGTTATATGTATCAAACCGAGGTTTGTAGGTGGTGTTATGCATATTAAAAATGTTCATGGTGCCGAGGTCTGGCACAATAACAATTTAACCACAACAGTCTTCCTTACGGCTCCCTCCACATTTAAATGTGACATTAACTGCGTTTTAAGGGCAATGCATTTATTAGATGACCCCGATGTATAATAATGCATGGTTTATGGGTGACATTAAAACTCCATGGATACCGAGGGGGCTAATCCAGAGAAATTCATCCCACACAATCCACCGACCTTTTCTCAAAGCGTCTCGCGGATTTAGAATAGAATGGAAAGCCCCATCGTCCAATGCTCCATCTTATCTGTGAGCTCAGGCTAATGATATGTCTGGCGTGTAAAGCCCAGCGGTGTAGTCTCTGACAGGTTCTGCTGCCTCACGGCTAATACAATGCAGGCATTCAGTTGGCCGACTAAGGTGATTCTGTGGTTTGTTTATTATTTAATTTCAATCTTATTAACAGTGTCGTGTCTTTGTAGATGTGTCTGTGTGGGAGAATGTTGTGGGATGATTATTATTTGTTGTATAACGTGTTGTGTAATATTTTTTCGAATGTTTTGTTTTCAGGGAAAAAACTGAACACACTTTCAGCGATAGACTTAATCAAGGCTTTTTACATTTTCTTTGGGTGACTTTTTTTAAAAGGTAATTTCACACAAACAAAGAGCTTTACATGAATGATGGAATCAGTATACCAATGCCTGAAACAATTAGAATCACACACACACACACACACACACACACACACACACACACACACACACACACACACACACACACACACACACACCACTTCAAAGGGCCCGGACCAGCATGCTCTCTGGCCGTTACAGTAGAACGAAAACCAAAGTGAAATCCATCAGTAAACACTTTTAATCTTCAAAGCCCCAGAACTGTTACATTTAAAGGGAACATTTTCACGCCCCCCTAACCAAAGGCTTCTGTTTTGCCTCCACATATCATGTGGTGCCCGCCTTGAAATGTGCCCTCATAAATACAGAAGGCTAAAGTCTGGCTCGCTGCAACGGACAAGGAGCCCTTCTTGTGTGTGCTGGTGGCTGACAGCTTTGGTCCGAGGGCTGTATGTGTGTGTGTATGTGTGTGTGGGTGTATGTGTGTGTCTGTATGCGGGTGTGTGTGTGTGTGTGTGTGTGTGTGTGTGTGTGTGTGTGTGTGTGTGTGTGTGTGTGTGTGTGTGTGTGTGTGTGTGTGTGTGTGTGTGTGTCCCAGCTACAGTAACAATCTTGTGGTGGCCCATATCGGCCTTCTATCGGCAAAAGCTGTCGGCTTGGCAGAATTTAACTTAATGACGTTGACCCTACGATGGCCCAACAGTAGCGAGCTGACAGCAAACAGCGGTCCATTGTCACACTGCTATCGGCGAGCAGACTATTAATATCAGTCAGAAATAGGACCGCTGTCTGCAACCGGCCCTGAGTCAGTCCAGTGGTGGCACACTGCTCTGGCAGTTGGCAAGCCATCTTCTCTACTTCTTTGCCACCCTCTTATCTCTCCCTTGTCACCCTCTTCCTACTATCTTGCCACCCTCTTGCTACTCCTCTGCCCCCATCTGCCCTTTCCCTGCCACCCTCTTGCCACCCATCTGCCCCATCTTCCCTTTCCCTGCCAGCCTCTTGCCACTCCTCTGCCCCTATCTGCCCTCTCCCTGTCACAAATTTCCACTTCTTTACCAAGATTTATATATATTTTAAAATGGCTGACGCATGGGCCTTCATACCAGGGTTATGGGTTGAATTGTTAGTCTACCACTGGCATGCCAACTGTCAGTCTACCATTGGCATGCCAACTGTGGGTCTACCACTGGCATCCCGACTTCGGCCTACCATTTGCACACTGACATCATTGCACAATGGTATGCTGACTGTTGGCCTACCATTGTCACGCCATCATCGGTCTTCCATTGGCAAAGCAACTTTGATCCTACTGTCGGCATGCCGACAATCGGTACATAG